>NC_037672.1:45769266-46107402 GCF_003255815.1 Theropithecus gelada
CATATAAAAGTAATCATCCTTTTCATTTTTAAGTGTATACTTCAATGGTAATAATTATATTTATATTCTTTCTATCCTTTCATGCCACCTCCTGCCACCCTTCCTGGCCTCTGGTACCCACCAGTCTGTGCTCTATCTTCATGAGATCCAATTTTTAAGTTCCCACATATGAGTGAAAACAAGCATTATTGATCTTTCTGTGTTTGGCTTATTTCATTTAACATCATGACCCCAGTTTCATTCATGTTGCTGTAAATGACAGTATTTCATTCTTTTTTTATGGCCGAATGATATTCTATCATATATATACATTTTTAATCCATTCATCCATTGATGAATACTTAGGTTGATTCCATATTTTGGTTATGGCAAATGGGGCTACAATGAGCATAAGGGTGTAGCTACTTCCTGACCATATTATTTTCCTTGCTTTTGGATGTATGCTCAGTAGTGGAACTATGGATCATATGGTAGTTCTATTTTTAGTTTTTTTTTTTTTTTTTTTTTTTTTGAGAAAACTTCATACTGGTCTCCACAGTAGCAGCAGGAATTATCATGTCCATCAACAGTGTATAAGTGTTCCCCTTTCTCCACATCCTCACCAGCATCTCTTTCTGCCTGTCTTTTTGATATGAGCCATTTTAACTGGGTTGAGATGATATCACATTTTGTCACATACTCATTGGCCATGAGTATGTTTTATTTTTGAGAAATGTCTGTTCAACCCATCTGTTCATTTTAAAAATCAGATTATTTGCTTTTTCTCCTATTGGGTTATTTCAGCTCCTTATGTAATCTAATTATTAATCTCTTGTCAGATGAGTAGTTTGCAAATATTTTCTTCCATTCTGTGGGTTGTCTCTTCACTTCGTTGATTGTTTCGTTTGCTGTGCAGAAGCTTTGTAGCTCCATGTAGTCCCATTTATTTATATTTGCTTTGGTTGCTTGTGCTTTTGAGGTCTCACACACAAAAAAATAGTTGCCAAGACCAGTGTCCTCAACTATTTTCCCAATGCTTTCTTCTAGTACTTTAATGGTTTCAGATCTTACACTTAAGTCTTTAATTCATTTCAACTTGGTTTTTATGTGTGGTGAGACAGAGGGGTCTAGTTTCATTCTTCTGTATACAATTTTCCAGTTTTTCCCAGAACAATTTATTGAAAAGACTATTCCTTCCCCATTGTATGTTCTTGATGCCTTTGTCACAGATGAGTTGGTTGTAAATGTGTCAATTTATATCTGAGATCTATTTTCTGTTCTATTAATCTAAGCGTTTGTTTTTATGCCAGTACCATGCTGTTTGGGTTACCATAGCTTTGTAGTAAATTTTAAAGTCAGGTAATGTGATGCCTCCAGTTTTGTTCTTTTTGCTCAGGATTGCTTTGGCTATTCTGGGTGTTTGTGGTTCCATACATATTTTAGGATTTTTTGTTTAATTTCTGTGAAGAATATTATTGATACTTTGATGGGGGTTCCATTGAATCTGTACATTGCTTTGGGAAGTATTGAGACATGAGAATAGGGAACTGTGGTAACCAAGGGTTAAGGTAGAAGCAAAAGAACAGCAGGTGCAGCAGTTCTAGGCAAGACTGGGCAGATACAGGCCACACCTTCACTCCTGTGAAGACACAGACAACAAGACAGAAGTTTCCACTTCAGTCTCTGATTGACCACAGGCCTTCATAAGTTGCAACTAATTGGAGGATTCAAAACAGCCTCTAGTGGTGTTGCCGGATTCTTTTGGCTTAATAAAAACCCTAATGGTGGAGACGGGTCCTTGAGCTGCAAGCTCCAGCGCACTCCCGCTCTGTGAATTGTACTTTCATTTTTTCAGTAAACCTGCACCTTTTTTTCTCTTTCCTTTTGTTGTTTTGTCTTTCACTGCTTTGTTCTTTTGTTTCTTTGTGCGTTTTGTTCAATTATTTGTTCAACATGCCCAGAACCTGGACAACTCACAGTAAAGACCTTCCATCAGGTAACAACATCGCCCATTTAACGATATTCATTCTTCTAATCCATAGCATAAAATATATTTCCATTTTTTGTGTGTCCTCTTCCATTTCTTTCACCAAAGTTTTATAGTTTACTAAGGATAGAAATTTTACTTCTTTGGTTAGATTGATTCCTAGGTATTTTATATTTTTTGTAGTTATTGTAAATGGGATTGGTTTATTGATTTCTCTTTTCATATTGTTTGCTATTAGCACATATAAATGCTTATGAGTTTTGTATGTTAATTTTGTATCATGCAACTTTAATGAATGTATCAGTTCTGTTTTTTTTCTAGGTATAAGATTATGTTTCCTATGAACAAATGCTAATTTGACTTCTTCCTTTCCAATGTGGATGCCTTTTATTTATTTTTTCTCTTGCCTAATTACTCTCACCAGCACTTCTAGTGTTTTGTTGAATAAAAGTGGTGAAAGTAGGCATTCTTGTTTTGTTCCAATCCTTAGAGGAAAGACTTCAAAACTGTCCCATTCAGCATTATGTTAGCTGTGGGTCTGCCATATATGACCTCTATTATTTTGAGGTATGTTTCTTCCATACCCATTATGATAAGGGTTTTTGATCAAAAAAGGATATTAGAAATTTATATGAGCTTTTATCTTTAAATTTTTATTTTCTAATTTTATAACTAAAAGATTATAGCTATTTTAAGTTTATGACAGCCCAAATAATATGAATTTAGAACATGTTATCTTTTGGAGAGAAACAACAATCTTCCCCATAGAATAACTAATAGAAAGTAAAACAGAAGGTGTGAGAGAGTAAAATATAAAAAAACACATACACACATGTTTTCAGTAGTGTCTGTGTTGTATTATGTTTATTCCTTTATCTTAAGGACTATATGTTGTATTATATTTATTCTTTTACCTTAAGGACTGTATGTCATATTTATATTTATTCCTTACCTTAAGGACTGTCTAAAGGCAAATATTTAAATTACATGAAGAGCATAATTTTATGTAAAATATCCTAAAGTTGACTCATAGACATGTGGCAGACATTTGCATTATGTGAACTTTTTAAAAATTGGATTTAATTTGGCCTATATATTTTTCTCTTTGCTGATGGAGTAACTTTTTGAAGCTAATTCCCTTTTTATTTTATGATTTATGAGTCATCCAATTTCACCCAAGTTTTCCTTCATAAAATATTTTCATGAACATATACATAGCAGGAAATTACAGAAATGGCCCAAATTATGAATTATTGCTCACACATATTTTAAGACCAACTTTGAAAAGGAATCATCAATGAAGCTTTATGTATCATCAACAAATGCTAAGGAATTACCTATTTCTATCAAATCTTGATCTCCCTGTTAAATTTAAATCACAGATTTCCAACATCCACCATTGCCCCACCCTACCAGGCCAGTGGTTTTCAACTGGAATGAATCTGTTCGCTCAGGGAATATTTGGCAATGTGTGGAAACATTTTTTATTATCAAAACTGGGCAACTAGCAGAGGCATACTATTGGCATCTACTTGATTGAGGCTAGAAGTGCTGTTCATGCCCCCAACAAAGACTAATCCGGTCCAGACATCAACACAGCAGCCAATGTTGTGAAAATCTGCCCTGGACAATACTAGCTGGATATACCAGGGTCATCTCAAATGCACAACTAAGATCAAAGTCATCATTTCTCCTCTCCTCCCAACAAACTCTGCTCCACGTTTTTCTGACAGTCCTCGAATCACCCATTAAGATTTAAAACCATAAACTCAATCATGAGACCTGTCTCCATGTTTGAATAAAATTCCTTTCAGATCAGATTCAACCACTGCAACAGCTCTCATATGCGTCTTTCATTCCCTCCTTTCAGAGAGACTCATTGTCCAGTTGTGGACTATGCCATAACTTTTCTAACTCATCCTTCCCCCACGCTCCCTAGCACTCCTTATTTTTCTTCCTTTATATTTATGCCTAAAAAACTAAGCAAATTGTGTTACCTTCTCAAGATTATACAATGTTTACATGTTGTCTAAATTACAAAAGATGAAAGATGAAACCTTTAATTTTAATATCCTTTTTCCCACCTCAGTCTTCACTTTGACCACTTTTTGATCTGTAATATTCGCCTCAGCTAAAACGATCTGTGTATGTTATTATGAAACTATAATTTTATATTATAATTATAAGTATAAATTATAATTTTATATTTAAAAACAATAATTTTGCACAGAAAATGTTTTGAACAGAAAAATTTGTTTGTATATTTAGCTATCTGGACTTCTATTTCATCTACATTTTCCAACTGGCAAAATTCTCCTAACATTTAAAGACCATCACCCAGTTGACATGGGTGAAATAAATTTCTTTCTTCTTAGCACTTTTGTAGCACTTTCTCATTCTTATTTTATTATATATAAACATTTTCCTTTATTTTATTGATATACTCTTATTCATTTTCTATCCTTTCTCTAGCATAAGCCTTTCAAATATGGCATTTTTAAATTAAACTTTTATTTTTGAGAAAAGTATAGATTCAAATGCATTTTAAGAAAAAATACAAAATGATTCCATGTATCCTTTACACAGTTTGCAAATAACAAAACTTTGCAAAATTATAATACAATATCACAACCAGGACGTTGATATTGATAGAATATACCAATCTCACATTGGCCCAGTTTTATTGTATTCATTTTTGTTTATATTTTGTTCCTTAAATTTTAACAAATATGTAGCCACGTATCCATCACCAGAATAAAGATACATAACAGTTCCATCATCCCAACAATCCTTCATGTTGTCTTTTATACCCACATTCACTTCCTTTGGGCCCTCCCCTATCTGCTCACCCCATGCACACACATACTTTTCTCTAAACCCTAGCAATCGCTAATGTGTTCTCCGTTTTTTCTAACTTTGTTTTCCCAAAAGTGTTATAGAAATAGAATTATCGACTATGTAAACTTTTGGAATTGGCTTTTTCACTTAGAATTTCTGAAGATTTATCTAAGTTATTAAGTAGATAAATGGTCTATTCCTCTTTATTGTTGAGTAGTCTTCTATGGTATGTATATACCACTGTTCAGTTTAAGTATTCTTCCATTGAAGGACATTTGAGTTGTTTCTGATTGTGGGGTAATATTAATAATGTTACTATAAACATTGGTGTAAATATTTTTGTATGATCACAGTTATCAATTTCTCCGGACTAAGTGCCCAGAAGTATAATTGTTGGTTCATATAATTGTATTTTTTGTCATATGATAAATTGTATTGTATTTTATAATATGATAATTGCTTATTTTTATGAGAAACTAACATGTGTTTCATTGTGACTGTACCATTTTACATTCCCATCAGGAATGTATGATCCAGTTGATACAGCTTCTCTTGATGTTCTCCAGCATTTGGTGCTGTCACTATATTTTTATTTTAACCATTCTGATAGGTGTATAGGGATCTCTTGGTGGTTTTAATTTGCATTCCCCTAATGGTTAATGGCATTGAACATATTTTTATGTGCTTATTTGCCATCTTTATATCCTCCTGAGTGAAATGTCTGTTTGTATCTTCTGACCATTTTCTAAATTGTGTTATTGGGTTTTTTTAAATGTTAAGTTTTGAAAGCTCATTATGGATTCTAGATAGCAGTCCTTTTTGGATACGTGGTTTGTAAATATTTTTTGCCAGCTTATGGTTTGTCTTTTCATCTTGTTAACAGTCTTTCACAAAACATTTTTTATTTATTTTAATGAGGTCCATTTAATTCATTTTTCCTTCTATCAGTTGTACACTTGGTATTAAGTCTGAGAACGCTTTGCATATACTTAGACTCTGAAGATATTCTCTTTTGTTTTTTATGTAAAAATTTTATAATTGCAGATTTCCCATTTAAGTTAATTATCAATTTTGGGTAATTTTTGGATAAGGTGTTAAGTTTAGGTCAAGGTTCAATTTTTTTTTTTTTTTTTTTTTTTTAGAGCAGTGGCAAGATTTATTGCAAAGAGCGAAAGAACAAAGCTTCCACAGTGTGGAAGAAGACCAGAACGGGTTGTCCTCAATATTTTTTTATACTTGTGGATGTCCAATTATTCTAACACCTTTTGTTTACAATTCTATCCTTCCTCCATTGAATTGCTCTTACACCTTTGTCAAATTCAGTTGGCATATTTAAGTGGATCTCTTTTTACATTTTCTATTTGTTCCATTAATCTATGTTTGTATTCCTTCACTAGTACTATACAGCCTTGATTGTTGTAGTTATATAGCAAGCCTAAATATTAGATAGAATAATTTCCCTCAATGTATTGATTTTTTTTCAAGATTGTTTTAGTTGCTGTAGGTTTGTGCCTTTCCATATAAAGTGTAGGAAAAGCTTGCTTATGTTTACAAAAATTTCTGTTGAGATTTTGATGGCAATTACATTTAACATATTGATCAACCTGGGAGAAATTATTCATAGAATCTTTATTTTGTTGAGTCTTCCAATCTATGGACATGCTACATCACTCCATTTATTTAGATTTTCTTTAATGTCTTTCATCACCAACTGCCACATTGCCCACAGTATCCACATTGCCACTTTCTGCTTTTCATTGATTTATTAAAATTATTTAGATTTTCAGTAATTATTGATATATTTGTACCTAAGGTGTCATTTTTTATTTTTTTTCTTTTTGTTTCCTTTGCTTGGGGATTCTTTTTTTAATATACTTTAAGTTCTGGGATACACGTGCAGAACCTGCAGATTTGTTACATATGTATGCATGTGCCATGGTGGTTTGCTACACCCATCAACTTGTCATATACATTAGGTATTTCTCCTAATGCTATCCCTCCCCTAGCCCCCCAGCCTTCCACAGGCCCCAGTGTGGGATGTTCCCCTCCCTGTGTCCATGTGGTCTCATTGGTCAGCTCCCACTTATGAGTGAGAACACGCGGTGTTTGGTTTTCTGTTCCTGTGTTAGTTTGCTGAGAATGATGGTTTCCAGCTTCATACGTGTCCCCGCAAAGGACATGAAGTCATCAATTTTTATGGCTGCATAGTATTCTGTGTTGTATATGTGCCACATTTTCTTAATCCAGTCTATCATTGATGGCCATTTGGGTTGGTTCTAAGTATTTGCTATTGTGAATAGTGCTGCAATACACATGTATGTGCATGTGTCTTTATAGAAGAATTTTTTATAATCTTTTGGGTATATACCTAGTAATGGGGTTGCTGAATCAAATGGTATTTCTGGTTCTAGATCCTTGAGGAATCGCCACACTGTCTTCCACAGTGGTTAAATAATTTACACTCCCACCAACAGTGTAAAAGTGTTCCTATTTCTCCACATCCTCTCCAGCATCTGTTGTTTCCTGACTTTTTAATGATTGCCATTGTAACTGGCCTGAGATGGTATCTTATTGTGGTTTTGATTTGCGTTCTCTAATGACCAGTGATGATAAGCTTTTTCTCATATGTTTGTTGACTGCATAAATGTCTTCTTTTGAGAACTGTCTGTTCATATCCTTTGCCCAGTTTTTGATGGGGTTCTTTCTTTTTTTCTTGTAAATGTGTTTAAGTTCCTTTTGATTCTGGTTATTAGCCCTTTGTCAGATGGGTAGATTGCAAAAATTTTCTCCCATTCTGTATGTAGGATGCCTGTTCATTCTGATGATAGTTTCTTTTTCTGTGCAGAAGCTCTTTAGTTTAATGAGATCCCATTTGTCAATTTTGGCTTTTGTTGCCATTGCTTTTGGTGTTTTAGTCATGAAGTCCTTGCCCATGCCTATGTCCTGAATGGCACTACCTAGGTTTTCTTCTAGGATTTTTATGGTTTTAGGCCTTACATTTAAGTCTTTAATCCATCGTCAGTTAATTTTTATATCTCACTTTTATTGGCTTACCATGGGGTACTTAAACTTTTTTTAGAATTTTATCTTGATTTATTTGTAGTGCTTTTAAATGCACCTTCTTTGTACATATTTCTTGGTGGTTGCTATGTGTATCACAATATACATGTGTAATGGACACCTTTATTTCTAATTTTATCTCTTTACCTTCCCCACTTTTATTTTCTTTTATTTTTTTATTTTTTATTTTTTTTGAGATGGAGTCTTGCTCTGTCACCCAGGCTGGAGTGCAGTGGCCAGATCTCAGCTCACTGCAAGCTCCGCCTCCCGGGTTTACACCATTCTCCTGCCTCAGCCTCCCGAGTAGCCGGGACTACAGGCACCTGCCACCGCGCCCGGCTAGTTTTTTGTATTTTTTAGTAGAGACGGAGTTTCACCATGTTAGCCAGGATGGTCTCGATCTCCTGACCTCGTGATTCGCCCGTCTCGGCCTCCCAAAGTGCAGGGATTACAGGCTTGAGCCACCGCGCCCGGCCACCTTCCCCACTTTTAAATATCATCACTTTGTGTATTACATGATGCTACAATTGTTCTTTCTATCATCAAATATGATTTCTAATACTTGAGGAAAGGGAAAGTCTACTCTATGGACTTACATTTTTGTTCTTTTCATTATTTTTCTTACTTTCTGATATTTCAGGATTCTTTTTTATTACTTTTCTGTGCAAAAAAACCTTCTTTCACCTATTCTTTAAGGATGGATTTGCTAGCTGCAAAATCTTTCAGTTTTCTTACATTTTAAAAGGTCTTGTCTTTCCTTTCATTTATAAAGATTAATTTTATAGCATATGTAATTTACTGCAAATAATATTTTTTCTTTTAGCACTTGAAAGATATGCCATTTCTGATCACCGTCATTTCAGATTAGTCTGCCATCATGCAAATTGTTCTTTCCCTGTAGGCAATGTGTTATTTCTTTCTGTTTGCTTTCTGGATTATCTTTTGATCTTTAGTTTTTAGAAGTTTAATAGTGATGTTTGTGTCTTGGCATGGGTATTTTGTGTTTCTCATTTGAGGTTCAGTCAGCATCTTGAATCTGTAGTTTACATCTTACATCAATGAAAACTTAACTTTTAGAACTTTTGTGGTAGTCTTTTGTTCTTTTTGGTTTATTTAGTGACATTGGGACTCCTACTGGGCCTTCTAGTGTTGCCTGAAAGGGAAGAAGGAACTTCCCCAGGCCATGTCACCTCTAGGTTGGAGTCACCATCCCTTGGCAAAAAAAAGAGGTTTCACATGTGGACCATTTTTCTTTTTTTGTGTGTGTGTGGCTGGATCCACCTTACTGTTACTGTCCAGTTGCCTTTGGTGAAGGACAGTGTTCCCAGGCTCACAGGAAGAAGTTTCCTGTGGTTGGTAATTGCCGTAGCAAAATTTTCCTAGTTGATGCTGCCCAGTCAGCTGTGTCATTTCAATGGGTGAAAGGATTCCCTATTCCTGCTGAGGAAGGAGAGGGAGTACTTCCCCTGACTGTTTGTTAATAGAAGGACTCCCAGGTGATGTCCTTGCTAGTGTCGCCAGGCCTGTCTGGTGTCGACACGACTCCTATTAGATCCAGGGAGGAGCCTATGTGAGCTGCCTTCTCTTGCTAGATTGATAGTCACAAAAGGCCGAGCTTAGGCTGCTTTATTCTGTTAAGTTAAAAGGCACCTGCTGCTCTATTGCTCCTTCAGTCTGGGGTTCCTAACCATTCCCACCTTCTTCTTCATGCAGTTTCGAAGTCTCATTTGGTTGCCTCTTGCATTGTTTCCAGGAGTTAGACTTGTACTTTACTCAAAGGATCAGGAAAAATAATATCTAGGTCATACTGTCTGGATCAAAAAACTGTCACATTATTTGGAAACTGTCATAGCACCTTCTTCATAATATATACCCAGTATATATATGTGGAGTAAACACATGAAGAATGCCAAACTAAAATTTGTTGATGTTGGACCACAAGTATTTCTTGAAAGTTGCTAAAAATCACCAGCTTTTGCTTTACTATAATTCTTATTATGGCTGGGGAAAAATAGACCTCTAGTTATCTACCCCTTTGCACATCTCATAATAGATTCTAACTCCTGGCTATTCACCACTGATTTACCTTGGTTAACATACCAGTCTACTCATTGTCTGCATACCAATCATAAAACTAAATTTCCCTCAGAGGGATTGATTGCTACAAAGCTCACCTTACACTTTGAAGATGTATTGAATCTACGGCTCAACTATGATAACAAAAATCCAGTAAAACTCTCGTAAGTGAAATTGTAAGAATATGTCTACAAACACTTTGCTCCTTTTGACCCCACTGTAAGGTCCGTGTTCATTAGCATAAAACATCAGCTCTTTCAATTTATTATCAGATAAAACATAATGCTAAACAGATTTGCATGCTTAATTTCTCACACTGCAAAATTACCAACTTTTAGTGTCTAGTTAATGTGTATTTTGTATGTTTTTTTCATTATCCTCAGTGATTAAATTACTTTCACAATTTATAACCTAAAATATAAATAACCAAAATCACAAATAACTTCAGGATCCCTATAAGGAAAATGTTAAATGATCTTAATAAACATTTTATTCTAGTATTAGAAAACGTGTTTTTGCCATAAAACCAGAGGTATCCTATGGTAGAGTATATTACTTTCTACTCTAGGGATTATATTTTCTATCCTAAATTATAGAAGTATGATTAAAAAGATTAAATGGACATCTGATATCAGACATGAAGCTATCATATTATTCAGTAGTTTGCATGACAGTTCTTAAATGTTACCTCATATTAGTGTATTCATTTGACTACTCAAATTGAGCATATCAATATGATGTCTTTCACAGTATACAGAATTACATATTATTCATCATTAAGTGGTTTTGCAAATTTATTAGATTCTAATTATACTTTAATTGTACTCAGCAGGTAAAGTGTATGGTTTCATTCTTTCTTAGTAAAAACTACATTAAAATCTTGCTGAAAAGGCACCCTCTTTGCATTTAACTAGTGTTTCAATAAAAGTGTTGACTGGATATAACAAATAAATGGCCTAATGGCAGAGATCTTTTTGACTAACAGGATTAGAAAAGACTGGATGTAGTAAGTGGTATATATGCAATATAAAGAGACATTTTACATGGTCTTTCCTATCTGTTTTAATTATTTAAAGCACTCACTGCGGACTTATTTCTCAATTTAGGAAAAGTAATTCTGCTCTCATTACTAGCATAATACCCACCCAGTAAAAATTGCTTCCCCAAGTGCTAGAGAAAAGAAAATAGTTCTATAGAATTTCAACCTTTAAACATTAATAGCGCTTCTGAATATGAATCCAGATGATAGAAAAAATCTGTATCTTCATAGATTTGCATTTCCATCCACAAACACTAAAATGATACAAATTTGACAAATAACACTTTATATTTTAAACATGAGATTTATTTTGTCTTTGTAACCATTAGCAGGCACATGGACGGAAGAGTCCTTAATCAGAACCTATTCCACAAACGTTATTCCAGACACCGTACTTTGATTGCAATTATTAGATAGTTTAAAACAGTGGAGGTAATTTTTAACCAGAAATAAGAAGGATTTTTCTTTACTTTGGAATTTCAAAAGAGACACACAGAACATATATTTGAAAATAGAAACAAAAAATCCAATCTATGAAATCAACTCTCTGTAGTGCACTAAAGAATTAAACATATCTCCTAAACAGTTAAATATATATCCACCAAATTATATATAATGTCTTTTATAACTATGATGTTGTTCTGGTATTAACAACAGAATACAAACTACTAAGGAAAAAAAGGTCTTATTTGTACAGGAGAGTTTTTAACAGAGCTTCTAATTTGGGGCATTTTACCCCCATTAAATGTCCTTCTGGTTCCTTCAACATACCATAGTGAATCTATAAGCTGCAAAACACCAGTTTTTTTTTTTTGTTGTTGTTGTTGTTTTTGCCTCAATAGCTCAAACCTCAGACTTTAGGTTCACAGTCTTCCTTCTTTGCTGCCAATTGCAATGGCAATGATAAGGATATGATGCTTTCCAGCCATGTCATCAGTACAATGACAAAACCTAAGGAAATTAACTTTTCTATCCCTGTACTTTATATAATCCTTTCTATAGTTCTGTCACTTAGGAATAGCCTTTTTAAAGTGTTAGCTTAATCTGACATAGTAGTGGCTAAGGTGGGAGATAAGGATGGTTGAAATCTACCCTGATATTTGCAGAAGGAAGCTTGTCTATCTTCTTGAGTTAGTATATAACTTGGAGACTCCTCCAAACTATGTAAATATCTAAAATTTTCTATACTACTCTCTCATTTTCTCTGTTAACTCTTCAATTTCATCATTTATGTTCCTTCTCATCTTTATTGCACTCTAACCACACTGGACTCCATGCTGTTCCCCTGCTTCAGGGCCTTTGTACCAGCTGAACCTTCTGTCTGTGATACTCTGCCTCCTGATCTTCAGATGACTTGCTTCTTCAGCCCTTTCAAGTTTTTACTCAAATGCATCAGTATAGATTTTTCTGAGTACCCACTATAAATGGTAAACTCTCTACACAGAGCATTCCTCATTGCCTTCCCTAGCTTTATTTTAGCCATAATACATAATAGCTTTCAATATACTATATAATTCATTCAGCTACTTGTTGATTGTCTACCACATCCATGGTAACTAGAGTTCTACAAAGAAAACCGTTTTGATCTCTTTTGTTTAATTCTACATCCCAAGTGTCCAGACAAGTACTTGGAACATAAGAGATGCTCAACAAACATTTCTGGAATAAATGAATAAAATGTCAATTGAAAGTCAATATGTATGGAGTATAATGAAAGATAAAGAAAATATATTATTTTTAATATATGATATATATACACGTAAGAAAAGGAACTACTCTTATTAAAACTTTAAAACCAACCAGAATACTATTAAAAATATAGAACTCACAAGAAAGTGAAAGACTCTGAAATATTTACATTTGAATTTATTTTTACAATAAAATGTAAACAAAAGGATTCCATGTTAATAAATCTAAGCATCTAAAAGAGAAGAACATTAAAATTGACGTCTTCTTTTTACCTCAAAATGGTAAATATAAGAACAACATTTCCAGCTGATAGATGAATAATCCGAAGGAGATTTAGCCTCATTAGTATCTTTTCTTTAGTTAGAAGAAATTTGCCTATTTAATATTTAGGGAAATCCCAACACCCATGAAAAATTCTTCTTCTTTTTTTCCCTTCATTATTATATTATGTCCTTCAAGTTGTTAATAAGGTATATTGATATATTATGGGTTTTACTTTTGCTATACTTTAGTCATTTATTCACAGACTATATGTTGCCTGTTTTTAAGAGATTCTTGTTCTTTGAAGCATTCCATTTAAAATAATTATTTCTCCTAATTCCTATCAGCATTTCTATATTGGATATATTCTCTGTTTTTGTAACTATGAAGCAACAACAACAAAAAACCTTGCCAATGAGTCAGTAATCACAAAATATGTATTACTCAGAAAGCTAGTATAGTAAAATACTGTAAAACAGCATTGTGGGCTGAATTGTGACCCCTCCAAAAGTTTGTAATTTGAAGTCCTGACCCTTAGCAATCAAAATGTCACCTTGAAAGTAGGGCCTTTTCCAGACGTAATCAAGTTACAATGAGGTCACTATAAAAAAGAGGAAGTTTGGAGACAGACTCATTCATGGAGAATGCCAAACAAACTTGAAGAGAGTCACTTATATGCCAAAACAGATCCTTCTGTCATACCTCTTAGAAGGAATCAACACTGTTGACACCTTGATTTCTACCCTCCAGAGCTGTTGAAATAAATTTCTGTTGTTTTAACCACCCAGCTTGTGGTACTTTGTTATGGCAGTCTGTGAATATAAAACAAAAAATACATTTACATGCAGAAAAGTCATTTAAATCATGTTTTAAATTTGGTTCAAGGTCAAACAGTATCTGGAAGATAGAAGTGTTTCTAATCTGCTAGAAAGAATGGCAATAAGGAAGATATTTCAAAGATATTTTTCTCTATTTTCTCAAATCATTAAGAGAATTCTGTCAAAGTTATATGTTAATATACACATGGGGGGGAAGTCCACAGAACTTAAAAGTTGTCATTTTAGAAAATCAGCAATGTCATAGAAAGTAATCTTTTTCAGGAAGGCCTATAACATTAGATCCTTCCCAAAATAAACCCCTAAGCATTTGACTTTCCATAGTTTTCAGATATGAATTGTGATAACTGCCTTGGCTAGCAGCTCAGAAAACTTGAAAGGGATCCACCTTCACTAATGCCATGGAACTGTGCATTATATTAACCAGTGAAAAAACTAAAAATAGCAGAAATATATAGGTACCAGTCCCTTAGGCTTGATGTGCTTGCCACTCCTCTGGGGACTTTTCTTGTCCTTCATCCTCATACCGAAAGCTGGTCTCCAATGTTCTCCTTCTTCCTCACAGCCAAAAGTGAATCAGACATGAAATGCACAAGTAGGAAAATAAAGCGCTCACACACACACACACACACACACACAATTGTAGTTCCTCTCCAGTTTTTTTCTGAAATTGCAGGGTTTCTAAGTAGACTGACTACTTAGAGTTTCTTAAGTTGTGAAACAGTAAATTTTGAAAATAGAGAATTTTCTGGCACCCAGAAAGTGTGTCTCTGTTCCTTATATTCTGTGGATGGTTTCAATGCATTTATTTCTAAATTATTAAATAAAATTATTTTTTCTCTCATGTTTTTTGTGACATTCATATGAGATACTACAAAAGAAATCTAAAAGAACCTATATGAATATTAATTATAAATATGTTAAATTTTTATTTAATCACATCAAATTTAATTCTAATGATTGCAATATCATATTTAATTATGATTGAATTAATTTTCTTAGAGCTTGTCTTAGTCTATTTGGGCTGCAATAACAAAATGCCATAGATTGAGTGGCTAATAAACAACAGAAATCTGTTTCTCACATTCTGGAGACTGGGATGTTCAAGATCAAGGTGCCCAAATATCTGCCCTTTTCCTGGTTCTCAGATGGCAGCCTTCTCCCTGTTTCTTCACATGGCAGAGACAGCAACACACCACCCTGGTGTCCCTTCTAAGATTAAGGCACTAATCTTAATCGTCTTTAAAGTTTCCACTTCCTAATACCATCACCTTGGGGATTAGGATTAAAATATATGCATTTTTAGAGGACACAAACATTCAGTCTATGGCAGGGCTCTTTAATTTGTTTCAGTTGTATTATTGAGAATAATCTATGCTTCCCTAATGCTCCAAAATGTAAGCCAACCTGAAAAAGTTAGTTCTTATATTCATACTGAAGTAGTTCAGAGAAAGTTCTAGAGCCAGACTGCCTAGGTTTAAATACCACCTTTTCTATCAATACCTAAGTGAATTTTTAATTTTCCTCATCAGTAGAATGGAGATGTCACATATAGAAATGAAGAGCAAATGAGGCAGTAAACGTAATATTTTACAAAATTTGGTGAATAATAAAAACCTAAGAATTGGTTGCTAATTCATTATTATGTTGTCCTCTTTATTAATATGCCTACGCTGAATTTCATTCTAAAATGAATTAGTCCTAACTAGATGTTGCAACTGTCTTTTAAAGTAAGCCCTTAAAATAAGAAAGAACTGCTACTTTCTTTTTAAGAAACAAATCCTGTTAAGTTTTATAAGTATTTGGGAGATGAACTTTTCTGATGCATTCAAACAGGTGTATAGCTTGAAGGAAAGTTGAGCAGGCATAGGAGAGGCACAGGGGTGCTGCCTCAGGGATCAGCACGGGGAAGGTGTTCTGAGCAGGGGGAATGGACAAGAATAGAAAGCTGCAAGGAGTTTGCTTTCACTGGATTACAAAGCAAGAAAGATGCAGTGAAGGAAGTTGGTATATTTGGATCAAGAGGCACCGTACCAAAAATCCAAATGGGCTTTTGATGCTATAGAAATAAATTGAAACTTCATCCTGGTGCTGAGGAAGATTTAAACAGGAGAGTATAATCATTATATCTGATTTTTTTCTAAATCTCTCAGGAGTAATGAGAATATTTCATTTGAATACTTTATTGAGAGCAGGGTGTGTGTGTGTGTATGTGTGTGTATGTGTATCTGTGCGTGGCAGGGGGAGGTGGCTGGCAAAAGCAGAAATGGAAGAGGCTGAAAACATGAAGAGTAGTAAAGATACTGTATTAAAGGTATAGAACAGTGAGGGTGTAGTGGGCTTAATGATGGGTATCCCCCCAAAATAACAAGTCCTAATCCTGGGACCTGTGAATGTTACTTTATATAGTAAAGTTTTACATATTTGCTTAAGTTAAAGATTTGGGGATAAGGAGATCATTCAACTATCCAGAATTATCTGAGTGAGCCCTGAATGCCATAAAATACGTTCATATGAGAAAGAAGCAGATGACTTTGATATACACAGAGGGAGGAGGAGGAATCAGAGTGACCATGGAGACAGACTAGTTGATGTGTCCAAAAGCCAGGCAATGCCAGCAAACACCTGAAATTGGAAGAGGCAAGGCACTAATTTTCCCTAGAGCTTCTAGAGAGAGCACAGCCCTGCTAAAACTATAATTTTAGCTAATTGAAGTTGATGTCTGATTTCTGGACTTCATTACTGTGAGAGAAAAATTTTTGTTGTTTTAAGCTACCAGGTTTGAGGTAATTTGTTACACTGGTCACAGAAAACTAATACAGGTGTTCAATAAAATTTGTCATAAATGACAAATCTACTTGGTTTTGGCACTTTTGTTTCTCAGATTGAGAAGGCTTTGGAGTCCCTGAGACAAAAATAACTAAGTTATGAATGCCTTTATTACTCATTTAAAGGTTTTGACAAATAAAGCTAGAACATTGAATAAAAAGAGGTGAATATGAGGACTGTGAATCAATTTAATTTTATATAAGGTACTCTAATATTTGTAAAATAAAAAATACTATCAGTCACTTTTCTTCACTAGTAAAGCCTTTTGTTGACTAGCTTCTTGTGAGAATCGAAGACATTGTCTAGTAAATGACTCATTCAATTCACATATATAAGAAACAATCAATTTCGTATCCTTATGCCTTCTTTTGAAATATTCTGCCCTTTTATTCTTATTGATGAGCCTTACAAAGTTGCTTGAGTTTTGTTTTTAACCATCATGTGTATCTATGTACAGTCTTTCCTCAGTATCCTCAGGGGATTGGTTCCAAGACCCCCTGGATATTAAAGTCCTCAGATGCTGAAATCCCTTATATAAAATAATTCAGTATTTTCATATAACATACACATATTCTCTAGTATACTTCAATCATATCTAGATTGTTTATAATAAAGTATAAACAGTTAATATGTCATTTTTATTGTTGCATTGTTATTTTTATTGTTTTTTCCTGAGTATTTTTGATCCATGAGTAACTCTAATATTGGTAAAATAAAGAATACCATCAGTCTCTCATTTGAATTCACTGATGCGGAACTCGCAGATATAGAAGGCCAACTCTATACATTTAGGAGACTCAGTTCTAAGAAACTAAGTACTGATGCAGACATTTGTTTTGTATCAACACTCTTTAATCAATTTAATTATCAGAAAGTGAAGACTAAGTGCAACCCTGTTTCACCAATCACCCACCTAGATATATATGTAGAAGTCTTTATTTCCAGGATGTAAGCATTGTAATTTAAGGTCAATCCATAACCAAATCATCCTTTTCCTTCTCAGGAAACTTCCAATACTGATTATTTCTTATATTTCCTGGATCTTCAGCAAATATATTTCTATGAGCATCTTCTAATGTATATATAATTATGCTGGAATTTTCCCAACTTAAAGATAAAACTCCCCTTATCCTGATTTATCTCTAATTAAAATCACACCCAGCATCAGCAAAGAGATTTTACTGTTACTGTCATTACATCCTCCCATGCAATACCTACTGCTCAGTAAATTCCAATAATTATCCATCACATTTCCCACCACTATTACACAAAACATCTCTCTTTGAGGTAATGATTTCTGAATCACTCAATACAATGAATGTTTTTCAGACAACATCCTGCTTGACTCGATTTCGTTCAAAACTATCTACACATACTCTTTCTTAAAACTCTCATTATTGACTTCCTTAAAACCGCAGCCCTAAATCCTCTGCTTTATACTTCTTGTCTCATTGCTCCTTCTAAAACTTTTCCGTGGACTCACCTTCATCTACTTAATCTCTATGTATATGAATTCCCACAAGTTTTATTCTTGGCCCTAGTTAAGTATATTGCCTCAATCTCACCAACAACTTCAGCTACAATCTAGTCACAAATGACTTCAAATGTATTTCTTCTGTCCAGGAATCTTCTCTCATTGCTGAGATTCTCAAAGACATTTTAAACCACTTTACTGATATATAATTATACAAATTCAATGGATTTTAGTATATTCAAGATATAGTTGTCCCTGGGTATCTGTGGGAAATTGGTTCCAGGATCTTCCATAGATACCAAAATCTGTGGTTACTCAGTCTTTTATATAAGATGGTGTAATATTTGCATATAACCTATACACATCCCCTTCTATAGTTTTAAATAATCTGTAGATGACCTATAATACCTCTATGTTGCCTACACTTCACGTCATTTATGTGGATTCAACATAGTACTCAGCATGCAGCAAATTTAAATCTTGCTTTTTGGAACTTTGTGAATTTTATTGTTTGAATATTTTTGCTTCATAGTTGGTTGAATCCGCAAGGTGCTGAACCCATATACACCGAAGGCCAACTATATGTGCAACCATCACTACAAACTAATTTTAGAATATTTTACATCTTCTCAGAAAATAATACATAACCTTTATCTATCATCTCTCAAATCCCCCAACCACCTTTCCAGGTTTACAAAACTACTAATCTACTTTCTGTCTATAGATTTCACTGTTCTGGGCACTTTGTATGATATGAAATCATGCTTTGTTGTTTTCTGTGACTGTCTTTTTCCCAGTTACATTATGCTGAAATACTATTTCATTGTATGAATATATGACATTTTATTTATCATTTGTTACTTAATAGACACTTAGGTTATTTCTATCATTTGACTGCCATCACATTGAGTGCAGGTTTTTATATGGAAATATGTTTTCTTTTATTTTGGGTATGTGCTTAGGAGTAAAATTGCTGGGTCATATGGTAACTCTACATGAAATCACTTGGGGAACTGCCAGACCATTTCCTGCATTGGCTGCACCATTTTGCCTTCACACTAGCTATGTTTGAGGGTTCTGATTTCTCCATATTCTCACCATCACTTGCTATTATCTAATTTTCAAAATTCTAGCCATCCTAGTGGATGTGGAGAGATCCTTCAAATTTAACATGACTCAGTCTTAACTCATCATCTTTTCCAATCATTTAAGTTTGGTCTTCCTTCAGGGCTTCAAGTTTCAGACAGTGGTACTTAAGCTAAGAAAAAATATTGCTTGTTCCATCTCTGTCATCCTCTATATTTTCATCAATCATGGAGTCTTGCCCAATGCACTCCTTAAATATCAATGGAATTTGTTTTTCTTTTCTCAAGTATGTCTACCCTTATTCAAGCTATAACCATGGCTCATCTAGACCAGTAAAGATCCTCTTAACCAGTCTTCTCAGATCTGTTCTCTTTCAATTCATGTTCTGCTGCAAAGGCACACATTTTTCAAAGAAAATATATGTTACTCTGATGGTTAAAAGTCCTCATTAACTCTCCATTGTTACTTACGTAAGGAATAAGGGCCTTAAATTAACCTTCAAGTTGTCAGTATGATCTGGACTGCCTCATAGCCACTGACTGTCCTGCATTCATTTTTCTTCATCACACTATGTTCCTCTCTCAGGACTTTTTAATAATAACTGTCCTATGACTTGCAGATTTTTGATCCACTTCTCACTGTGGATTTATTTCTTATTCTTCCTTAAAAGTTCAATTAAATTGTTATTTCCTCAAGAATAGTTCCCTATGATAAACTTTAATAGCAATATTTATATATCTGTAACATTCATCATAATTAAAATTTCATGCTTATTGCATAATGAATGCTAGCTTATTTTACCACTAGAATGTAAGTCCTGTGAAGGCAGGGGAAAAGAGAATGTTTGTCTTCTTATCTGCTCTAATTCTAGTCATTAATGATATATAGAGACAGATAGATAAAATGTGTTTGCTGAATGATTAAGTTAATAACATTTTTATCTTAAGCAAACTGATATAATTTGAGGAGTTTGCAAAGTTTGCATGATATTTCATACTTAAATTTTTTACCTTCAAAAATGATCAAATGGTTTATTGTGATGCTGAGTTATAATGATGACTAATAATTATAAAGGGATACAATCTTGCCTCTTCTTAATTCTTTAAATCTTTTGATTCAAATGTGCTTTATAGGAACAAAAAGCAATGTTGGACTCTTAACAGAATACTCAGTGATATTCCAAGAAAGGAAAACAAAGATATCTATGTAATTCAATATAATTGCCTATGTTAAATATCACTATGCATGTAGATAGTATTTCTCTGAGTTTTTTATTTCAATTCATATAAAGCTAAAAGCTTATAAAACAATTCAATATTTATTCAATGCATATATACCTATCTCTGCACTGTACGATGAATTGTAATTGCACATTCATAAATATTTTGTTACCAGTGGTTTTAAGCCCAATTCATTCCAGAAGCAACTATACTGAATTATGAAAATGGCTGAAGAGGTTATTTAATGTATTTAACCTGAATGTATTTTCATTTTAGCTATTTTAATAACAATTATTCATTTAAATTACAAAGATACTGTTTTAATAAAAAAAAATCTAATATATTATCTCTTCCCTCAAGGGTCATTATATAAAATTTCCCAATTAATTTAGGCTTGCATCTTGAGTGAGCCTTTCAAACTACTCTGATTTTGAATGTCAAAGTTTTCTGGGTCAAACCAGTATAGAGTTCATGATTCCAAGCTTTTTATTAGAAATCATGCTGTGAGGGGTGGAAAGACTATCTTTAAGTACATGAAAATATAGAGCAACATTGTGCAAAGATTTTAATAAGGAATCCTAGAAACAGATAATACACATTTACAACACAAAAGAAAAAGGTTCTATACATACATTCACATAGTTTTTTCATCTACTCAAGTTTTACCAATAAAATACTGATCCCATTCTCTCTCTCTCTCTCTCTCTCTCTCTTTCTCTCTCTCTCGCTCTCTCTCTTATTAGATGCTATGGAAAATATTATAAAATAATAAACAAATAATAATCATAAAAGTTCCCGTTTATATTCAAAACAGAGGCACAATATTCATTTTTTTACATAGAGTATCAGATATTTGTATAATAAAAATTCTAAAATACAGTGTTTTTGACCAATAATTTCTATTGAATCAAGTGACTACTTAGTCAAATAACATTCCAGCCAGTCAGGTATTTTCACATGAAGCAAAATAATATTTTAGCACCAAAATTTTAAAGTAAAGAAGTTGCTTTTCTTTCTAGATAAACAATTTTCATTTGTATGATATGTAGTTTTGGAGAATAAAACAATGATTAACTGAGATAGATATTTTAAGATACTTCTCATTAATTAGGCATTTTTGCTACCATATACACAATAGGTATAACAGTAGCAAAAAGTTGCCGAGGAGAAAATACCATAACTTAAAAAATAATAACGAATAACTTTCTAAGAAACAATAGCAAATGTAAAAATATCTTCAGAGTACTAAGACAAAAAATAGTCTACAGTTGTCTGCCTTTTGTGCCTACAAAACCTTACTAAATGAACTTCTGAGGCATGTGCTTTAGAAAGAAGAAAATTATTCTATAAAGCAAATACGAAATTCTTTTAAAAATAGAAGTATTAGTAACCAAAAATTTTACTCTTTCAAAATATCCTGTGTATTCTATTTTACAAAATGACTTTGTCTTTTCCCCTCATTTGCCATGACTTATAATGCTATGAAGACCTGGAGATAGCAGCACTAATTAAACCACACATGTGTGCTAAAATACAATTTGTCAGTGATATGGTTTGGCTATGTGTTCCCATCCAAATCTCAACTTAAATTGTAATAAATCTCATGTGTTGCAGAAGGGACCTGCTGGGAGGTAAATGAATCATGGGGCAGGTTTTTGCCATGCCGTTCTTGTGACAGTGAATAAGCCTCACAAGATCTGACGGTTTTATGAAGGGGAGTTACCCTACACATGCTCTCTTGCCTGCTGCCATATAAGACATGTCTTGCTTCCGCTTCACCTTCCACCATGATTGTGAGGCCTCCCCAGTCATGTGGAACTGTGAGTCCACTAAACCTCCTTTCTTTATAAATTTCCCAATTAGCAGCATGAGAACAGACTAATAAAGTAAATTGGTACTGGTAGAGTGGGGTGCTGCTGTAAAGATACCCAAAAATGTGGAATCGACTTTGGAACGAGGTAACAGCCAGAGGTTGGAACAGTTTAGAGGGCTCAGAAGAAGACAGGAAGATGTGGGAATGTTTGGAACTTCCCAGAGATTTGTTGGATGACTTTAACCAAATTCTGCATATCTCAGATGGAGATGAGCAACTTGTTGGCAACTGGAATAAAGTTGACTCTTACTATGTTTTAGCAAAGAGGCTGGCAACATTTTGCCCCTGCCCTAGATGTCTGTGGGGCTTTGAACTTGAGAGAGATGGTTTAGGGTATCTGGCAGAATAAATTTCTAAGGAGCAAAGTTTTTGAGAGGTGACTTGGGTGATGTTAAAAGCATTCAGCTTTACATATTCAAAAAAGGGTTTGGAAGTGGAACTTACGTTTAAAAGCTAAGCAAAGCATAAAAGTTCAGAAAATTTGCGGCCTTACAATGAAGTAGAAAAGAAAAACCCATTTTCCGAGGAAAATTCAAGTCAGCTGCAGAAATTGCATAAGTAATGAGAAGCCAAGTGTCAATCCCCAAGAAAATGGATAAAATGTCTTCAGGGCATGTCAGAGACCTTTGCAGCAGCCCCTCCCATTACAGACCCAGAGGTCTAGGAGGAAAAAATTGTTTTCTTGGGCCAGGTGCACGGCCCCCTTGCTGTGTGAAGCCTAGGGACTTGGTGCCATGCGTCCCAGCTGCTCCAGCCATGGTTAAAAGAGACCAAGGTACTGCTTGGGCCATGGATTTGGAGGGTACAAGCCCCAATCCTTGGCAACGTACAAATGGTGTCAAGTCTGTGGGCACACAAAAGTTAAGAATTGAGGTTTGGGAAACTCCACCTAGATTTCAGAGAATGTATGGAAAAACCTGGATGTCCAGGCAAAAGTTTGCAGCAGGGCAGAGCCCTCATGGAGGACCCCTGCTAGGGCAGTGTGGAAGGGAAATGTGGGGTTGGATCCCTGACAAAGAGTCCCCACTGGGGCACTGCCTAGTGGAATTGTAAGAAGAAGACTACTGTCCTCCAGACCTCAGAATGGTAGATCTACCAACAGCTTGCTCCATGCACCTAGAAAACCCACAGACACTCAATGCCAGGCCTTGAAAGCAGTCAGTAGGGGAGGCTGTACCCTGCAAAGCCACAAGGGTGGAGCTGCCCAAGACCATGGGAACCCACCTTTTGCATCAACATGATCTGGGTTTGAGACATGGAGTCAAAAGAGATCGTTTTAGAAGCTTTAAGTTTTGACTACCCTGCTGGATTTCAGACTTGCATGGGGCCTGTAGCTCCTTCATTTTGGCCAATGTCTCCCATTTGGAATGTGTATATTTACCTAATGCCAGTACCCTCATTGTGTCTAGGAAGTAACTAACTTTCTTTTAATTTTACAGGTTCATAGGCAGAAGTGACTTGTCTTGGCTCAGATGAGTCTTTGGAGTCATCTGGGTTAAGTTAATGCTGGAATGAGTTAAGACTTTGAGGGACTGCTGGAAAGGCATTATTGGTTTTGAAATATAATGACATGAGATCTTGGAGGGACCAGGGCAGAATGATATGGTTTGGCTCTGTGTCCCCACCCAAATCTCACTTTGAATTGTAATAATCCCCAAGTGTCATGGGAGGGGCTGATTGGAAGGTAATTCAAACATGGGGGAAGGTTTTTACCATGCTGTTCTCATAATAGTGAGTAAGTTTCATGAGATCTGATGGTTTTATAAAGGGGAGTTCCCCTGCACATGCTGTCTTGCCTGCTGCCATGCGAGACAAGTCTTGCTTCCCCTTCACTTTCCACTATGATTGTGAGGTCTCCCTAGCCATGTGGAACTGTGAGTTAGTTAAACCTCTTTTATTTATAAATTACCCAGTCTCAGATATGTCTTTATTAGCTGCATGAGATCAGACTAATACAGTCAGCCTCACTCTACAATCTTCATCACTATTTGGCTTACTTACTATAGCAGCTAAGTTCTTATTAAACCCGTACCCATTCCATTTTTTTTTTTTTTTTTTTTTTTTTTTTTTTTTTTTTTTTGAGGCGGAGTCTTGCTCTGCCGCCCAGGCTGGAGTACAGTGGCCGGATCTCAGCTCACTGCAAGCTCCGCCTCCCGGGTTCACTCCATTCTCCTGCCTCAGCCTCCCGAGTAGCTGGGACTACAGGCGCCTGCCACCTCGCCCGGCTAGTTTTTTGTATTTTTAGTAGAGACGGGGTTTCACCGTGTTAGCCAGGATGGTCTCGATCTCCTGACCTCGTGATCCGCCCATCTCGGCCTCCCAAAGTGCTGGGATTACAGGCTTGAGCCACCGCGCCCGGCCCCCATTCCATTTTTATCCTAAGTTACCTCTCCCTTCATGTCAATGTCCTTCACTATGCATTTGTCCAGTCTGTGTCATCACATTGAGGGAAAGCTTGCCTGCCTCTTACATTCATTTTTTTCTTCCTCTAAGAGTGTCATACACCAAAATTCACTTTCATTCCTAGTACTAAACATTTTTCATTTCTGCTTTATTGTACAAGCCTTCCCCTCTTGTTCTTTTTTTTTTTTCAAAACCCTTAAAACAATCTTTATTTTGTTCTTTGACCCTTTTTATTACCTTTTTCTATTCTTTTTGCAGTCAAATTTCTGACATGGTTTGTGTCCCTTACCCCAATATTCTATGCACACACACCTTCAACCCCTGTACAATATCTTCTGCTCCTACCCGCTAAAGTGGAACTGTTCAAGGTCATCACCCAAGTTGGTTCACAAAATCTAACAACACTTTAAATGGCATATCTTTCTTTCCTTTTGCTCTCCATTTCATTCAGTTGGTGATCTTTCTCTATCGTAAGAAAAAGAAAACAGAACACCTTTATTACATTTTTCTCAATGGGTTCTCTTCCTAGTGTCCTATCCTGTATCTTTTCATGTTCTCAAAAATCTGTTTATGACAAGGATTTCATAGTAGTGCCTTCATCTCAAGAAAAATGGAACCAGCTGATTCTTTAACTTCTATACAAATCTTCAAGTCCTGGATCCTCTATTTTTGCGTTCATCTGGATGTCTGAGATTAAGAAATACTTTCTAATAACATGTACTGCAAAGACTTGTCGTCTGCATTCAGAGAGATAGTGTGCATACAAAATTCCTGACACATATTAAGCTTTCAATAAATGCCAGATAAGATTGCTACTAGTGGCTGGGCACGGTGGCTCATGCCTGTAATCCCAGCACTTTGGGAGGCCAAGGCAGGTGGATCACGAGGTCAAGAGATCGAGACCTTCCTGTTCAACATGGTGAAACCTTATCTCTACTAAAAACACAAAAAATTAGCTGGGCATGGTGGCACGCACCTGTAGTCCCAGCTATTTGGGAGGCTGAGGCAGGGGAATTGCTTGAACCTAGGAGGCAGAGGCGGAGGTTGCAGTGAGCTGAGATAACACCAATGCACTCCAGCCTGGCGACAGAGTGAGACTCCATCTCAAAAAAAAAAAAAAGATTGCTACTGGTATTGTTTGTCAAATACACAAATATATAAAAACTAGTTTCTTCTTTTGTTGTCTATCACTTCTACCGTGCTAAAATATTATATCACCTCTTTTCAACACAGTAATTATCAACATCCACTCATTGTTATCCAATAGGCTCAATGAATTGTTCTATCTTCCAATTTTATAATGTAAAGACTTTTTGAAATAAAATATAGGACCAAAGTAAAATATCCATTTGTATTTATGTCAATGGTGGTATTTAGTATTGGTAGGGCAGGTGTTGGTTCCCATTTACTTTCTGTTTTATTAATGCCATATTTATATTTTGGCATTAATTGCATATGATTCTATGTATTCTATAGCTCCAGACATATTGAGCTATTAATAGCAATATTCTGAGTGCCTCTGATTGACTAAATTGACCAGATGAGGATCCACTTAACAGCAATGAGGCCTTCAGCACGCTTTTTCCCATTTCTTGATTAATACTTGGTACAAGACTGAATCAAATTCTTTCTGAAGTCAAGATAAATTACATCTAATGCTTCTCCCTGATTTACTATCCCATTATTCTGTCAATAGAAAGATATCTGCTACCACTGTGACAGAATTTGTTCTTCATAAAGCCCCATGTGTTTCCCAGTATATCATTCCAGTCCAGGTGTTTAAAAATAGGATTTTAGCTCTTTTTTTGAATATTATTTTATAGCTGTAATTTTAAGGGTGGTGTCTCTTTACTTTTCTTTTTAAAAAAAAGTATTTATTTTAACCCCAAGAGCTCTCAAAGAAGCTAAAGACTAAAATTATGCTAGACACTCCTTTGGATTTTAGCAGCTTAATTAAACAATCTTTATATATTCTTCCTTTACTTGCATTTTTCATTTTGCTCTCATAAATTCTGTATCACTCCCCATAGTTTTCAGATAAAAATTGACTGTTTCTGTAAAGATTCAAAGAAAGCACTAATTTTTTATTTTTAAGTAAGCATAGTCATACTTTAAATAAAGACCAACACTTTTTTTTTACTTTTTGCACATGATTAATATGTTTACAGAATATCTGTCATACATTGCATCCCTTAGTTTTCTGTATTTTATCTATATTATGATATTGGCATTTTGTATATCTTGACTTATTCTATATTTTGTATGATAACTTCACTTCAGCTCTGATTTATTAAACAGGTTATCATTTTTGCATGGCATTCATTTTTTGGCAAATATTTGTTCACTACATTCAATTGAGTATTAATAATAGAAGATGATGAAAGAACAAAGATTTTATTTAATGGTAAATACCAGTTAAGGTATTCAACTATCAGCTGAATCTATACAATGTTAATTCCTACCTTAGCATTCATTTTCTTCATTTTTATTTACATATAATTTATATTTGATATTTATATTTATTTTCTGCCTTTTGCTGTAGATAAATTCAAGGCGATACACATAAATATATAGATTAGCAAGAAGAATGAAAAGCATTTAAAATTAGGACAAAGGGAAAATAAAGTTTGGAAAGAGACAGAACCAAAATGACCTTAGAATAAAACACCTGTTCAGACATGAGCCTCAGATTTAAGTATAAGCTTCTGGCAGCCAACACAGAGAAGGAGACCAATCAATTACAAAATATAAAAGCACATACTGATTCCTCAGGACAACGTTAATATTGCCAAACTGATATTGGAGAAGAATTTCCATTGTTCGATGTCAGCCCCAGGGTCTGGCTCCTAAAAATTCTTCAAAGATTAGAAATTTTAAAAATGAATGAATAGATAAATATGTTAATTATTATTATCACATTTATATAATGCTACAAGTGCAGCAATGAGCTTTAAAAAGCAATTTCTTATGAGAAACTTCAAAATGGGCTGATGCCATCACTCCAAACCCTATTGTTTGAGAGCAAGTCCAGAATGAGGTGAGAAGGATTCATTCTTTGTAGTGGCTTTCTAACGGATAGATGTTAGAATAGCTGAGGAAGCAAGGCACGGCTTTCAGGTGTACCTTCATTCAGGTGTACCTTCATTCAGGTGTACCTTCATTCAGGCAGTGAGTTTAAGATCTCTGCTCACATTCAGGCCAGTATGGGCCTTGCATTAAACAGCCAGATAAGAGTGAGAAAACTGACCTCCTGAAAAATTTCAAAGAATCTGACACAAACACAAATGGACAGAAAGATTATTTCATTCAAAAGATAGTCTAGTCTGCTGAGACTGCCATAACAAAACACCACAGACTGGATGACTTAAACCACAGATGTTTATCTCTCAGGGTTCTGGAGGCCAGAAAGTCCAAGATTAAGGTACAGGCCGATTTGGTTTCTGGTGAGGGCTCTCTTCCTAGCTTACAGACCTCACTGTGCCTTCGTATGGTGGAGAGAGAGAGAGAGAGCAACCTCTGGCCTCTCTTCCCTTTTCTATAAATACTCCAGTTCACCCTGAAAACCTCATCTAAACCCAATTACCTCCCAAGTCCCTATCTCTAAATACCATCACATTGGTAGTGAGGGCTTCAGTGCATGAATTTATGGGGAGGACAGGAGCGCACAAATATTCAGTCCATAACACACAGAAAGAGTATTCCTTTCTGCACCGTTTGACAAAAGTGATTAAATAATGTTTACTACATTTAAGTATCATTGGTTGGATATTTTCTTTGCTTATTTCAGCCCCCAAGTTATCAATCTTAATCTTGCTATCATGATTATGACAAAGAGGGTAGGCATTTAATTGATACATAGTATTAAAACACCTATTTATTATTATTATTATTTTTTGAGATAGAATCTCGCTCCTTCATCCAAGTTGAAGCCCAGTGGAGCTATCATAGCTCACTGCAGCCTGAAGCCTCGAACTCCTGGGCTCAAGCAATCCTCCTATCCCGGCCTCCCAAAGTGCAAGGATTACAGGCATGAACCACTATGCCTGGCCCTATTATTAAAAATAGTGAACCAGGAGCAGTGGCATGCTCCCATCGTTTTGGCTACTCAAGAGGCTGAAGTGGGAGGAATGTTTGAGCCCAGGATTTTGAGGCCAGCCGGGGTAACATACTGAGACCCCATCTTAAAAAAAAAATTGATGGAAATTTTATGATTCCTGCTCACGTGACACTCCCTAAAGTTTTTCCACCCTTAGACTACCAGAAACTATTGTGTGATCATCAAGAACTAAATGGTAAGCACTTGACCAAACATTTAGGTGGTCCAGAATTCTTGCACACACTACTTAATAAACGATTATTATTATCCTCAGTTGTCAGGAAGGATTAAATTAAAAATACTTCCAAACAAAACGGGAACCAATAAATTGGACCTTAGCTTACAGGTTAAATAATATTGATTCTTCTTCATAATGTCAGTCATCATCATCATCATCATCATCATCATCACTGTCATTATTGTTTAAGTCCTTATTTTGTACCAGATCTTTTCCTAGGATTTTCATATTTGATTATCTCATTTAATAGTTACAAAATATATCTGGAGTGGATGTTATTATGCCAATTTTACAGATAGAGAAACTGAAACACAGATACTAATTATTTGCTAATATGTGACAGAGGTTGGGTTAGAACTTACAGCTTCCAAACAGGAAATGGTTATCTTGAGTAATCTCAAATGAGGATCAAATGAAAAAGAGAAAATCTACCCCTTTTCTGTATTTACACTTTAGTGACAAACACCTACAGGTCTAATTAGGTTAGGGTTAGAGAGTACAAGAAACTAGCCTGCTCTCCCTCTAATATTCTAAAAAGCTTAGCGAAATTTTTTAAAGTGGATTTTGTTTAGCATAACTGAACAAATGAAATGATCAACTGAATGATCTGACATTTTATCTCATGTAGACATATACATGAGAGAGGTAGGTACAGAAAACCACTTGCTGGCAGATTTTGGAGGAAATAGTAGTATTGTACAGGGCACTTTTGGAAAATAATTCCATGCTATCAACAAAGAGTGGGAGTTACTGTTACAACCAAGTGATTCAGGTACAGAGCTATAAATCTGGCCTTTGTCAAGTACAATAAATTTACCTGCAAATATAATTTCAACAGGGAAAAATTTGAGCTTATGGTGCTGGATACTAAATGTAAAATCTTTATCTCAAAAGACGACAAATTGAGAATCAACACTGAAAATGCTTGTCCTGAAGACAGTCATAAATTTTAGAAAAATTCCATAAGTTAAAATGTAGACCCAGTAATAGTGTTTTGTGGATCTCACATATTTTTTGATAGCAGCTTTTAACCCAAATATCAAGCCTTTTATGACCATTACAAATCTCTGACTTTCTATTTTCCTGGTTAAGGCTTTAATCTTGTCAACTTCCTATCCTTCATCCACAGAGAAAAATTTTACTTTTGAGTATGTTTGAGTTACAGATGTATTGAACCAGATGTTGACACAGAGCAGAATGTTCTAGTGGCCTCGTTCTGAGTTCAGAAAAACTCATTCATTCATTCATCATTCAGCAATATTAACTGAGCATCTAAAGATTCTACTATTCTTTGGAAGGGCTCCATAAATAAAAAGAGAAACACTTGGGTATGTAACTTGCTTCTCCTTTGTATTTTTTTTGTTCACATCCTCTTGTTTTGATTCTGTCCATGGCGATTCATAACTTGGAAATTAAGCAAATCTTAACCTTCTATGACCCAACTTCTCTGTCTCCCCCATTGTTACCAAAATTCCAATGAACGAGTAATAATCTAATGATTTCCAAAGGAGAAAGATGCTATTGGTAAAATGGTTAATCAAATTTCCAGGACTCAGAGAGAGAAAAAGCAAATAGCTTAGCTTAAATATAAACTGGATAGGCATTTTCTATTAAAATGTTTTTAAATGTGTTTTTAAATATCTTGAATATTCATGAAATTTTCTAGAATTATATTTTTAAAATAACCTATAAATTATAGTTCCTTTCAGGTAGAGCCATTGAGGGGCTAGGGATCAAGAGTAGGAGAAAAACTTTTTTGTGCTATTTGAAATTTTACCCTGAAATTAATTTACTATTCTAAAAATACAAGAGAGAATTAATTTATTATTTATTTTCTATGTAAATTTATCAAAATATTTTCCCCAAATCTCCAACAAACTAAACAGCTTTTTGCATAATCCAAATGCAAAATTATATAAATTCTAGTAGTATAAAGTCAAAATACAATAATTAATAACAACCCAATACATGCACAAGTAAATATTCCTCAAAATGTCACTTATAACCAAAGGTAATTACTCATTTCAATACTTCAAATTTTAATTTGATTTATACAATTTGCCACTATTTTTATTTCAAAAAAGTATGTGTTAATGTTATATTTATGGTAAAGATATTGAACATATTATAGACAACTTCTCTGTTGCTTGAAAACAAAGTTGACATGTCTATATAAAGATAAAAAAAGTAATATATATTTCTCAGAATTATCTTAAATGCATACATTTTACAGGTCAGGTGAATAATTTAAAGATAAGAAAAAGGAAAAACCTTCTTCTGCACAAGGTCAAAATAAGTAAAACGATTTACATTTTAAAATTGTTCAGTGGCTCATGCCTGTAATCCCAGCACTTTGGGAGACCAAGGAGGGTAGATCACTTGAGGTCAGGAGTTCAAGATCAACCTGGCCCACATGGCAAAACTCTGTCTCTACAAAAAATACAAAAGTAAGCCAGGTGTGGTGGCACATGCCTGTGGCCTCAGCTACTCGGGAGGCTGAGGCAGGAGAATTGCTTGAACCCAGGAGGCAGAGGTTGTGCTGAGCCAGGATTGCACCACTGCACTCCAGCCTAGGCAACAGAGTGAGACTCTGTCTCAAAAAAAAATTGTTAATATAGAAATAAATCAGAAATAACATACCTTCTTACATGTAAATTGCTAATAAAGTTGCATTTGGATATATTTCATATTATTTGATTATTTTAACTGTGGACCCCAGTATTCAAATGACACACTAACAAGTATTTTCTAGTCTCTAAATTGCTCTATAAAGAAGTAACTGATGGCCACAGTGTTTCAAATATCAAAAACAAGATAATATCCAATTTCACCATTTTTTCTTCAAATAACATAAGAAGAGAGTTTGAGTTAATAATCAGTTTGCTTCATTTGCTGAGGTTGCATTCACTAGATTACACATGTCAAAATATGCACAATGTGAACACATGAATACTTCTTATGAAAAGAAAAATGAAAGCCCCTCTCTCATAAATAATTTTCTCACCAGCAACAGATTTTATATGAAAGGGATAGTAATTTCTCTACCAACTTTTTATATTGCTTTTCAGGTAGCAAATAGAGACTTACTAAAGTTAATAATAGATATGATACAGTATTTGCTTTACTCTAACTACTGAAATAATGTGATATGCTTCAGCCCCTTCCCCCACCAGGTTTTTTTTTTTTTCTTTTTTTTTTTCAATCCTGAGTAATGTTTGTTCGGTCACCATAATGGAAAGGCGCTACTAATATGGACTGCGGCCAGAGACCCTATGTGCCTATGGTGTTCAGGACAGTTTCATACTATGAGGGCTACCATTTAGGTGGGTCACTTTGGTGCAGGTGTATTGGTTGTTAAAATATTGAAATGGTCTCTTATAGGTAGACAAATAAAAGCTGTTCTGCTAAGTGCAGGCCTCTGCCAGGTGCCTGGGTCCTGCCAGCATGTAACCATCTGGCTACTTAATGCTATTATCTGGCCTCACAGAATTCTCTTGTATCCAGTTCCAGCAATAACAGTGCTCTCAATCCTGATTGGATAAAATGGTAAGTATTTTGAATATCCTCTCATTGAACAATGAAAACTATTTTCATGTCCTACAATGACTTTGAAGTGTCCAGACATTCAGACACCAGAGCTTTTACTTGGGCTCTCTGTGATATATTTTACTGCAATCACATCATAACATAATGCAATTTTAAATGATACTACACATACAAATACAGTGTGACATATTTGCATGAATACAGTACCTCATTTTTTTCTTCACTTCAAGTAATGTATTTTGGAGTGTAAATTCTACTTCAATTGGTGTTATATTCTGCTTTCTTCTCCAAGTAGTGTGTCATTACTCATTATAACACTAATTTTATTTCAATATGCTATGCCGTTGCACTTTTTCTTTTTCTGTATTCTTGAATGTAAAAGGTTATGACCTTTTTTAAATTTAAATTTACTTGTTATAAGCAAATAAAAACATCAGACTACATTTTGTCTTCTAGTGTATTCATGCCTGATTATGTTTATATCAAAATTTATATTAATTTATGATAAATTATTTTTCTTTTATATTTATATTTTACATCAGCCACTATAACATTTTTCTACAATTATTTTTAATGTAGATTATGTTATTTAGGGACTTTAAGTTAGTAGATGAGTCATTAAAATTGCCTTTTAAAAAGAGGACAATGAGTTTAATAGGATTAAGAACTATTAGGATAAGTTAATTTATTACAAGCAAGAACCTTTTCAAATTAGTATATGAAATGAAATATTATCTACACAAATAATCTGATTTCCTGTGCTCTGAAGTTGTCTTCAATTAGAATAGCTAACACTTATTTTTTTTAATTGTTTTTTTTTAAATTACTTACTTTTCTTTTTTTTTTTTTTTTTTTTTTTTTTAAATTTATTTATTATTATTATACTGTAAGTTGTAGGGTACATGTGCATAACGTGCAGGTTTGTTACATATGTATACTTGTGCCTTGTTGGTGTGCTGCACCCATCAACTCGTCATTTACATCAGGTATAACTCCCAATGCAATCCCTCCCCCCACCCCCCTCCCCATGATAGGCCCCGGTGTGTGATGTTCCCCTTCCCGAGTCCAAGTGATCTCATTGTTCAGTTCCCACCTATGAGTGAGAACATGCGGTGTTTGGTTTTCTGTTCTTGTGATAGTTTGCTAAGAATGATGGATTCCAGCTGCATCCATGTCCCTACAAAGGACACAAACTCATCCTTTTTTATGGCTGCATAGTATTCCATGGTGTATATATGCCACATTTTCTTAATCCAATCTGTCACTGATGGACATTTGGGTTGATTCCAAGTCTTTGCTATTGTGAATAGTGCTGCAATAAACATACGTGTGCATGTGTCTTTATAGCAGCATAATTTATAATCCTTTGGGTATATACCCAGTAATGGGATGGCTGGGTCATATGGTACATCTAGTTCTAGATCCTTGAGGAATCGCCATACTGTTTTCCATAATGGTTGAACTAGTTTACAATCCCACCAACAGTGTAAAAGTGTTCCTAATTCTCCACATCCTCTCCAGCACCTGTTGTTTCCTGACTTTTGAATGATCGCCATTCTAACTGGTGTGAGATGGTATCTCATTGTGGTTTTGATTTGCATTTCTCTGATGGCCAGTGATGATGAGCATTTTTTCATGTGTTTGTTGGCTGTATGAATGTCTTCTTTTGAGAAATGTCTATTCATATCCTTTGCCCACTTTTTGATGGGGTTGTTTGTTTTTTTCTTGTAAATTTGTTGGAGTTCTTTGTAGGTTCTGGATATTAGCCCTTTGTCAGATGAGTAGATTGCAAAAATTTTCTCCCATTCTGTAGGTTGCCTGTTCACTCTGATGGTAGTTTCTTTTGCTGTGCAGAAGCTCTTTAGTTTAATGAGATCCCATTTGTCAATTTTGGCTTTTGCTGCCGTTGCTTTTGGTGTTTTAGACATGAAGTCTTTGCCCATGCCTATGTCCTGAATGGTACTACCTAGATTTTCCTCTAGGATTTTTATGGTATTAGGTCTAACATTTAAGTCTCTAATCCATCTTGAATTAATTTTCGTATAAGGAGTAAGGAAAGGATCCAGTTTCAGCTTTCTACTTATGGCTAGCCAATTTTCCCAGCACCATTTATTAAATAGGGAATCCTTTCCCCATTTCTTGTTTCTCTCAGGTTTGTCAAAGATCAGATGGCTGTAGATGTGTGGTATTATTTCTGAGGACTCTGTTCTGTTCCATTGGTCTATATCTCTGTTTTGGTACCAGTACCATGCTGTTTTGGTTACTGTAGCCTTGTAGTATAGTTTGAAGTCAGGTAGCGTGATGCCTCCAGCTTTGTTCTTTTGACTTAGGATTGTCTTGGAGATGCGGGCTCTTTTTTGGTTCCATATGAACTTTAAAGCAGTTTTTTCCAATTCTGTGAAGAAACTCATTGGTAGCTTGATGGGGATGGCATTGAATCTATAAATTACCTTGGGCAGTATGGCCATTTTCACGATATTGATTCTTCCTATCCATGAGCATGGTATGTTCTTCCATTTGTTTGTGTCCTCTTTTATTTCACTGAGCAGTGGTTTGTAGTTCTCCTTGAAGAGGTCCTTTACATCCCTTGTAAGTTGGATTCCTAGGTATTTGATTCTCTTTGAAGCAATTGTGAATGGAAGTTCATTCATGATTTGGCTCTCTGTTTGTCTGTTACTAGTGTATAAGAATGCTTGTGATTTTTGCACATTAATTTTGTATCCTGAGACTTTGCTGAAGTTGCTTATCAGCTTAAGGAGATTTTGGGCTAACACTTATTATCCCATCTCTTACTGTCACCAAGTACCATTGTAAGCATTTTACATATATTGACTCATCCAATTCTCACAATACTTTTATGAGACAGTATTCTGATTAGCTTTATTTAATGGATATGAAACTGAGGCATAGAGAAAGTCAAAGCACTTAGCTAAAATACCTATCTGAAGATTTTTTAAAAAAATAAAATCTAGTGGTTGGTTAGAGTAGTTAGGCAAACACTCTGAGAACAACTAGGGGGAAAGTATATGTATATGTGGTACCTATTAGCCCCTGTGCTCACTACCTGGGTGCAATATACCTATATAACAAACATGCACATGTACTCCATGGACCTAAAATCAAAGTTGAAAAAAGTTAATAAAGCAGTACTTACTGTGGAAAGAAAGATGAGACAGAGTACAATTTCAGAGAGGTGAGTTGAGGGCTCAAATTTTTCCAGGGGACACTTTTTAATTCTAAACTCGGCTAGAGACTGAGATTCTGGGCACTAAGCAGACAAAGAGGGACATGGAAAACAGCAGAGCTTTAGGTGGCCCCACTCACTGGAGTGGACAAAATGTGGAAATTAAGGACACTCAGCTACATGGCTGGGTTTCCCCTCAAGACATTCGATAAATTATGCAAGTTCATAAAGCAGGAAATTAGGAAGCTAAGCCAAAACCTCAGAAAAGCAGAGTGGTAATTCCTAAAGTACTTGAAAAACAATTCTGTTGGGAGGACCCAAGAATGCTGAGTAAAACAGCTGGCAAGGAAGTGGTGAATTGGGGTCTGCAGTGGCTCTTCACCTGGTCACATTTGCCACTTGGCCACAGCTAGTCACTGAGAGTCCAGGCTTGACCCCTGGTAGAGAGTCACTGCTGCAGGACAGTAATACTTTGAAATAAAAACAGTTATTACAACAATGAATCTATGCCTTTCGGTCCCATTGAATTATTGTTTTTTCTGCTGAAGCTTTCTGTTCACTTTCTGTGGCTTTTCCTCCCTTTTCATGGTCCATCCTTTGCTTCTCTCACATATGCCATATGCAGTCAAAACTAGTATTTAGTTATTTTTGGATAAGAAACAGTAGCTTAGATTTGTTTATTTTTCCCTATGCTATGGCAATATTCTACACACTTTAAATGTAGAAACTAACCACAAAACAACACCATGAAGGGGTGCAATTACTCTTTTTACATAGACGTAGAGATTGCGGCACAGAAAGGTGAAACAACTTGCCCAAAGTCAAAAGCTAATATGTAGCAAAATTGGGATTCAAGTCAGGAAATCTTGCTCCATAGTCCATGCTCATAACTAAGGGTCTGTACATTCCAACTCAACAAAAGTCTGAAAAGAGATGTACGGAAAGGGAAAGTTTCAATAAGTAGAATAAATAAGGAAATACATAGTATTACAACCATATCAATGACAGAATCAGAGCATTCATCCTGTACTAATATAAAGATTTTTCACTCCACAGGCTATAGTTGGTCTATAAACCAAAGTTCAGTTTACTAATGTGTCTTTTAAGATAGGGTTTGTGCTGGATATTCAGTCAACAGTTTTTTAGTGAAGTACAGAGTTGCTTTTGAAGGTGTGTGAATCAGATATACTCCATTTGGAACCCTTACTATTGTATTTGCCCGTGTGACAATGGGCTAAACTTAGCCTCTCTGAGCTTTGGTTTTCTTATTGAAGCGGGATATTTCCCTGACACCTTTATGGGACTCATTACAGGGGTGCTCCATTTACTCAGCCCACAGCTCTCAACTCCTCCCATGAAGTAGCACAGGAGCAAACGAGGCGGGAACTGGAGTACATGATGGCTGGAGTGAGCCAGCCACTCTGGTACCAGCAGGAGCTAGCTCTGCTCACTCGGACCTGTGTGTTCCATCCCTCATGGGAGGGGGCACACAGGTGAGTGGATGCAGGGGCTGGTACATGTGCTGTTGGGTGCCAGCAGGAGCCAACTCCATGCCAGCCCTGCCACAGCATCTAGGGGGCTGCTCATGACCCCTGAAGCCCCAGAGGGAGTGTTACAGTGTTCTTTTTGCTCAGCCATCCATGGACGGCTTAAGTGTTAACAGCTCAGTGGACGCTCTGTATTTTCACATGAGGCAGCTTTCTTCCAACAGCGAGGGCAAAGGGTCAGTGTGACAGCCTTTGCATCTACACTCATGGCTTCCGAGCTCTTGTCTGGTGGTCAGGGGACATTAGGTTGCATGAACGAATTGAAGGATGGTAAATGTGGGGGATTTTATTGCTGATGAAGGTGACTCTCAACAGGAAGGGGAGCTAAAAAGGGGACAGGGCAGGAAAGTAATCTTCCACTGAAGTCCCGCCATCTCCGTCTGGATTCTTCTCTGCAGTCAAGCTGCTTCTCTCCAATATCCAGCCATAGTCTCCAATGTTCAGCTGCTGCTTCTCTCTGCCAACTGAGTTCTGGAGTTTTATAAGCACAGGATGGGTGGGGTGGACTGGGCCATGGGTGGTTTTGGAAAAGGCAACATTTGAGCAGGAAAACAGGAATGTAAGTTTTCACTTGGGGCTGTGGTCTCAAGCCTTTCAACTTGAGGTTGGGACTTCACCAGGGACCTGCACTTTTCTACCTAGAATTTCTCTGCCTCCTGTCCCTATCATTATCTATAAAATTAGAAAAAGAATAATTCCACCTAATAAATTTGTTTTGAGGATTTAACAAAATTATATAAAAGACCCTTTTAGTGCAGTGCCTGTCAAAAGTGCTTAATATGAAGTAGTTATTTTATTATATGTGTGTGTAGGTAGACACATGGCTAAGAAAACAATAATTTCTTATAAGAAATGCCAATAAAACAATAAAACACCTTATAAATAAAATACATTTTAGCATGCTTTTCCTCTGGAGAAATAAAGAAAAATCTTTAGATCTATGATTTATAGCAATCCTCATGTAGACAGTATAGTAATTGGAACTATGATATTCTTGTATCATGATAATCATACTTTCCAAGAATGTGTGAGAATCCTTTTATGTTGGCTAATAGAGCTTCAGCTAACACATTATGAACTTGGAAGAAGCAAAGCTGCAAGATAGAAATATGACTGTGAAAGCATAATTTCTTAAATAATAAATTTAGAACTCTCCCCTAAATAACTTTTGCTTCGTTTTAACGTAATTGCCTCTCTTTTTGCCTCTTTATTTTTCTCAAAAAGCTGAAAAATGCAATGCAAGGGGTTATATGAATATTTTGAGAGAATGCCAATGACTGAAAATAAAATTTATTCCATACTTGATGTATTTCAATATTGCTTTCATATTTTTATTGTATTTGTTTCTCAGATGGAGAGACAGAGGTATAGAGGGGCTTGCTTTATGTCAGATTTTGTGCTAGGAAACAAAGAAGGAAATTTGAATTAGTCATGATCTCAGCCTTCAAGGAACTCTTATTTTAGCAATGCATATAGGCATATACTAGAAATGATTATAAAACTGAGTATATAATGGGAATGGAAGAGACAAGCAGGATGGGTCTCAGGCATTCCAAAGAAAAGGCACCAAAGGCATCATGGAGAATCAGAAAAGGCAAGTTAGCAGACAGGTAGACCAGTTTTACTTTAAATCCTCTCCTGTTAAGAGATTTTCAGAAGCCATTAAACCTGAGAATCTATACATTCAGTATTGCTACCATGAGGAGTCACTCTTTGTTATTTAATTTAGGTATTTTGACTCAGAAGAATGATGTGAAGGATCTTTTGAGCTATTCATTCCTTCTTGGTTCTCGAAGAGAAAAGGAAGAGATTTCAAAGAGATCTCAAGAAGTTAGTAATGAACTGTTCACTTGTCTGGCGTATCCTTTTTACTGCCTTCTTTTTACTCAATACATATGTCTGGTTATAATTCTAGGATATTTGGTATATATAAAAGCATAGTTCCTGATAAAGCACATTTTGTAGAAAAATAGCCAGTTGCCGCTCCTAATCTATTTATTTTCTAATTAGAGAACTTACATGAATACAGTAAATAGGAAACAAAAACTATTTTAATCTGTTGGAATGGCTTATTAAATTTGACTATTAGGTGAGCAGAAGGAAATTTTTACACAATAGATTTCATTATATAAAATACTAAATCTTGACTGGGCACGGTGGCTCACGCCTGTAATCCCAGCACTTTGGGAGGCAGAGGCCCGTGGGTCACGAGGTCAGGAGATCGAGACCAACCGGACTAACATGGTGAAACCCTGTCTCTACTAAAAATACAAATAATCAGCTGGCCGTGGTGGCAGGCACCTGTAGTCCCAGTTACTCAGGAGGCTGAGGCTGGAGAATGGCGTGAACCTAGGAGGCAGAGTTTGCAGTGAGCCGAGATTATGACACTGCACTCCAGCCAGGGTGACAGAGTGAGACTCCGTCTCAAAAAATAATAATAAAAGTTAAAACAATAATAAATGAATAAAAAACCTATATCTTTCATATTCCAACTAAAAATATAAACAAAATAAACTAACAATGGCAGATACCCAGTTGACAGTCCTCTGCTCTAGCTATCTATTGAAGGTAGTAAGGAAGAGAAGGGAAGGGATGAACAGAGGGAGTATAGGGGATTTTTCAGGCAGTGAAATTCTTCTGTATGATACTAAAATGGTGGACAGGTAATATTACACATTTGATTAAACTCAAAGAACCTTAACATAAACTGTAGACTTGACTTAATAATGTTCCAATATTGCTCCATCAGTTGTAACAAATGTACTACATTAATGCAAGATGGTAAAAATAAGGGAAACTGATGGTGAGGGGAGAGGGAGTACAAGGGAATTCTCTATACTGTCAGCTCAGTTTTTCTATAAACTGAAAACTACTCTACAAAATGATGTCTATTTAAAAATTAAAATGACAAACCGAGGGATGTTTTGTAATGAATTAATAAAGAATAAGTAATATTCTTGACAAATAGAGATCTAATAAATTGATGATTTCAAACATACTAAGGACATAAGCAGATAAATAAATCAATAATAAACAAAAAATATTGATATCATTAATGAAAATTAATGAAAAATTACACATTTTTCACTTATTAAACATTTTATAAAAATATGAATTATATAATTTTAAAATGTTTCAGTACAAAAATGCTCAATATACTTAAATGTGCAGATAAATGGGCACTTTCAAATCTGCAAGAAAAGCATAAATCAAGTTTATAAAAGTTTAGAAAGCAATTTGGTAATATATATCCAGAACATTTATTCACTCTTCTCTACATACGTTTTTTACTCATTTATCCAACAACTATTCTGAAATACCCAATGAGTCTATAGAATTAGAACCGCAGCAGTAAGCATGGCAAAAATTGTCCCCCAATGTCATGAAGCTTAAAATTTAGTGGAAAAGACAGATGTTTAAAAAAATTCAAAAAAAATAATTCTTCATTATGATTGCTGTGAAGAAGGGGTACAAAAGGGTTTAACTTTATCTGGATTGTTAAAGAGAAGGGAATCAAGTTCAAGAGGAGACTACAAAGATAAGCAGGAGTTAACTAGATGAAGGGAGGGTGACTCACTATATGAAAAATAAGAGCATGATTGAAACACTATGTCATAGAAGAGCATGGTGCGCTCAGGGGAACGAAAGGGCAGTACAACTGAAGGGAGACAGCTGCAAGGATTTCACCACTGTGAAACTCTCAGATACTAAGACCTATCAGGGCATGTGGAGACCTGAAGTCTCATGGCAAGTGTGCCTAAGAGTCTTGAGAGAGGAAACTGGTACATGTGGTGAGGGTTGGGGCATGTGAGGAATGCTGTAAGGGCACCATAGTGGAACAGACACATAAAGAATAATTTCCAGTCTACACTCCAATATTCAGAGGCTCAGTGTGTCTTAGTTGAAATTTTCTGGGCAACTATATGCCTTAGACTGAAGTAGGTGATCCTGTGACAAAAGAGAATAGGCCACAGTCCCATAGAGATTATATTTAAGATGCTGGGATGAGAGAATATGAGATGAAACTATGGACTATGGTGTTTAGCAGGAGTAAAACTGTGTGTGCAGTTTGTGGGTGGGGAGAGGAAAGGAGACATTAAAGTCTATTTCAGAGAAATTTTAGAAAGCTAGGCTTTGAGTTGTAAATACCACTGACTAGGAACTTGGTATGTATACATTGATGGGAAATATGCCAGTCACAGACTGTTTGTAAAATATAATTAAAGGGGAGGGTTTCTAGATGGGTGGAGCCCAGAGTTCTGTAGAAAGTGGTATAACAGTTGGAAGTAAATGGTGCTGTGTTCCCAGCACATCATGCTGGAGGATTTTTTTTTTTTTTTCTTATGCTGGAATTTGCATCTTTGTTCTTTAAATGATTTGGTGGGAAAATTTTACTGTAGAAAATACTTGATGCCTGTATGGAACAAACTAAAATTTAACTGGGTCAAGGGCTTCTAAAATGGGAAATGGGAGAGGGTGGTGAAATGTTTATATGCTACCAACTGTCCTATATTTAAGCTTGAATATTGTGCTTTCTCCTAATATATTATTATTGAAAGTAAAATATTCTGAACCACTTTGCTTATTTTTGTCCCTTGGCCCTTTATCTGACATCAGCTATAAGCAATGCCTAAATCACAAGTGGTATAGTTTTTATCCATCTTGTAGGCATTTGTAGATAAGCCCAGATCCACATTACCATTGTTAACATTCCTTGCTGCCCTTTATCCCCGCCCAGGAGCATCCAATTTCTGGGTTCTAAAGAAATTAGCTGTAAGTTAGGGACCACCCATAGCTGACTGCTTTACTCAGCTAGCCAAAAAGAAAAAAGAAAAGAAAAGAAAAGAAAAGAAGAAAAGAAAAGGAAAGAGAAAGAGAAAGAAAGAAAGAAAGAAAGAAAGAAAGAAAGAAAGAAAGAAAGAAAGAAAGAAAGAAAGAAAGAAAGAAAGAAAGAGAAAGAGAAAATATGAAGAATAAGTTAAAGTAGTACAGAAAAGCCATATTTTTAAGATCAGATATTAATAAAATGTTTAAAAACAGAAAAATTAGCACTATACAGTCCATCATGATGTACTACCCATTATTTCAAAAATGTAGTTGCATGCCTTTCACAAAAGTCTAGCATTATTTCTTTAGGAGTTTGCTCTCAAATTATTTAGAGAAAGAGTGGTCTGTAGATTTCTGAGTCCAGCTCAGTTTGCAATATGAGCAAATGATTTCTCTATTCAATGTCAGAAATTAAAGACTGGATATTTTCCAAAAGATGGTTGTCTAGTACATTTGTTTTGAATTGAGGGTTATATTTTTTCCTTTTAGTGTCTGTGCATGTGTGTGTGTATATACTTTTTATACCTATTTTTGTCAATGTGTTTTCTTTGTAACTATGCATAGAAATCTAGAACTGTGGAAGTTTATGGGAAATCTTAAACTAAGGGAAATATAGTATTTATGTGTTAGGCAAGTTCAATGCCAAATGTCACAGCGCAATTACCTGCCTCCTTCCATCTTTGACTGTTTCTGGTATAATAGTGGGCCACCTGCATTCTCCACAGAAGAATGCCAAAATGGATTTAAGACAATTATTTCTTTCAAGCAAAGTCAACCCCCAGACCATCCTGAACTGAAATCACAAAGTACATATTGGATTTCCAGACCCACTCCCCATTGTATTGCTTAAGGGACACAGCTGAGTTCTCTCAATCCATTGTATTCACAATTTCTCTCTGCATTCAGACTGAGAAAACTGGGGATAAGAAGGTGTGACAATTCCTTCATTCAAATCATAGCCCTGAAAGTAACATTTTCAACAAAGTATTCAGATATTGCCTTAGGAAATCATTGAAAAGGCAAAACATTAGAGGTTTTAAGGTTAACAGTACAATCTAAATAGAAGTTGGTACTGAATACAGGAGCTTTTACTTGAAAGGAGTGGATGGCCAGAAATATGATCTGCATGCAGCCTAAGTGACAACTTAAACAAAGAAAGCTGCTAGGCTTAATTCGAATGGATTCCATGAATGTGTTGTGGTATTATGAACTTGTTCATAGTAATAACACTAATGCATCTGCTCCATCTTTGTGCAGTTACCTAGACTACATTGTTTGACACTACCATTTTGTATTAACCTCCATCTGCTGTGCTATGTCTGTCATTTCTTTCACTATAACATAATGTGACAGAAGCTTCATTTACCTAAACTTATCTTGGCAACTTGTACTTCATTAAAGAGAATCCTGCAAGCATCAGTTAAAGCTTTCTTATCTGACCATGCATAGCCAGGCTTCATAAATCATTCTTTCACTTTCCATTTTGCAGCTTCTCAAAAGGTAACGTTATTGAATTCAGATCACTGGAAAAGAGCAGTACTAAAATGTTTATTGAACAGCTTTTAGACACTAAACTCAGCTTTAAACGTAGATGGTAATATTAACCAAAGCTTTTGGATGTAAAACTCAAGTCACTAGTTTACACAGTGCTATAAATACTCTTGATAGCAGCCACTTTAGCAAGTTGGTATCAACCTAGTGAGGAAAAGAATATTGTTAGCCCTTGGCTGCCCATTTCTTACTGCCTGAACTTCTTTAATATATTTATATTAATTTAAGAAGATAGTGTTATCATTTATATGACCATCCACTTCAGCTCTAATGGTTGGATAGTAAAATCCACATATATTTTTTAGTTTCTCCATGTACATGAGATCATGCTGTATTTGTTATTCAGTGCTTGGCTTATTTCACTTAACATCGTGTCCTCTAGGTTCATCTATGTTGTGGCAAATGACAAGACTTTATTCATTTTATGACTTAATATTATTCCACTGTGTATATATCACATTTTGAAATTTATTTATCTGTTGATGAACATGTAGGCTGACTTCCTATCTTGGCTATTGTGAATAGTGGGGCAATAAACATGAGATGGAAGATATCTATTTGACACACTGATTTTCCTTTGGATGTATACCCAGTAATGTGATTGTTGGATCATATCATAGTTGTATTTTTAATTTTTTGAGGAATCTCCATATTGTTGTCCATAATGATTGTACTAATTTAGATTCCTACCAACAGCACGTAAGAGTTCTCCTTTCTCCAAATCCTCCTCAGCATTTGTTATTTTTTGTCTTTTTGAAAATTGCCATTCTAACTGGAGTGAGATGATATATCATCATGGTTTGATTAGCATTTCCCTGATGATTAGTGATGTTGAGCATTTTTGCATATACTTTGACCAATTGCATATCTTATTTTGAGACATGTCTGTTCAGATCTTTTTCCTATTTTTTAATCTGATTATTTGGTTTTTTCTTTTTGCTATCAGGTTGTTTGGGTTCCTTACATGGTCTGAATATTAACCCCTTGTCAAATGCGTAGTTTTTGAATATTTTCTCCCATTCTGTAGGTTGTCTCTTTACTCTGTTGATTGTTTCCTTTGCTGTAATAAGCTTTTTAATTTGGATGTACCCTCGTTTTTCTATTTTGCTCTTGTTGCCTGTGTTTTTGAGGCCTTATCCAAAGAATTCTTGCCCAGAACAATGTCTTGAAGCATTCCCCTATGTTTTATTCTAGTAGTTTCATAGTTGTTTCAGGTCTTCCATGTAAGTCTGTAATCCATTTTGAGTTGATTTTTATAAGAGGTAAACTAAAAGAGTGGTTATCAGAGACTGGCGAGAAAAGCAGGGGAACGGGAGAAGTTGGCCAATATACAAATTACGGTTAAATATAAGAACATATAGCACAACAGGGAACATAGTTAACAATAATATATATTTCAAAATAGCTAGAAAAGAGGATTTTGAATATTCTTATCACAAAGAAATGACAAGTATTTGAGGTGATGGATAAGCTAATTACCCTGATTTGATCATTACATAATTTATACATATATCAAAACATCTCACTGTACCTCATGAATATGCACAATTATGTGTCCACTAAAGGTAAAATAAAACTGAAAAAAAAAAAAACCCCACATATGAAGTCCCTTTTATGTCCAGTTACTGGTATAATGTGCACTCTGCTTTACCAAAGTTTGTGCGTCCGGTTTGTTCAACTGAGAATCAACAATGAGACTTCTTCAGCACATTCTGGCTGGCCTTTTACTAAACGGCACCAAGGACAAATCTCATCCCATAGGCTTGTATGCATATCTGTAGAAGCATCATCATGTTTATGCTTGAAAATGTATGGTCTTTGAGAGCACTGAAGATTTGTCATCATAGAAAAAGGAAAAAACCTTGAGAGCCAGAAATTGTATGAAGTTTGTTTTTGTGGGGAAATAATTATTTTCATGTATTTAATGTATTAGTCTGGTCAAACAAGAAGTACTATCTTGCTGCCTTCATCTTCATGCCTGAGTCTCTTGATATAAAGTACTTAAATGAGTACATGCCAAGTAATTAAGGTTTATTTACTTTGGGTCATGTAGGTGAAACTCTATTTTCTGCTGCATGTATGTCTAGTCAGCTGCAATAGACTTGTGTTTTTATTGACAAAATGAATGGAATTGTGATTTTTACACTGTTCATTGTTTTAAAAGCAAATAATTACATTATGATTTTAAAGGAAGTCCCTAAAATGAGAGATTACAATCACTAAAAAATTGTATCTAAATAATGTAACTTTGAAATCATAGGACTTTAAATCTGGAAATAAACTTATGGAAGATCTGGCTCAGTTGAGTCATTGTAACTATGAGGAAAAGGCTTTTAGGTTTTTGTTTGTTCGTTCATTTAGAAACAGGGTCCCATTCTGCCAAACAGGGCGCTCGTAGCATAGGTCACTGTATCCTCGAATTCCTGGGCTCAAATAATTCTCTCACTTCAGCCTCCCAAGTTGCTGGGACTACAGACACACCCAACAATACCCGAGGTTTTTTGTTTGTTTGTTTGTTTTGTTTTTTTTTTGTAGTGATGGGGTCTCACTATATTGTCAAGGCTGGTCTGGAACTCCTGGCCCCAAGAGGTCCTCCTCAGCCTCGCAAAATGCTGGGATTTCAGGTGTGAGCCACCACACCTGACCTCAGGTTCTTAATTTTAAACGATTTGCCCAATGTCATAGAGCAAGCAGATGGCAAAGGTGGAACTTATAACATTCTGACAACAATTACAACGTTCTGATCCAGATTATTTTTAGGTGCTAAGGAAAATCAAGATGATAATTTAATCTCTTAAAAATGAGACTTTGATAAGGAATATCAACTACAAACATGTATATTTGTAACATAAAGTTTATTTCTATTGATGGATTTGCAATTATCACAGGCAAAGAAAATCAGAACTCCATACAGAAAATTACTTTTTTTCCTTATGCTACATCTGTAGACATTTGATTTTTATCATGATAGAGAAGGTTTGAATTCTTATATTGCTTGGCATAGTAGAAATAGCAAAAATAAATAAATGTAGCAAAAGGTCATTTCTCAGTGATTTCTATGTATGCTTTCTAGTGACAGTAAAAACAGCACCTGGGTAAATCAGACAACAGATTTAGAAATAATATTGGAAAGTATCTAGCCCAACACCCACCATTTACAGAAGAGAAAATAGAGGTCTGGTTAAATGACTCATGCAATTATAGTGTTCTTGCCATTATAACACACTATCCCTTTAATCCGCATAAATGAGAGAGATTTATCACCCATTTATTAACCCACTGACTGTGAGCAACAATTGTGAAGGGCACTGAGGAGTTCCTCAAGGAACTCAAAATCCAACTGGGAAAATGAACATTTAAATAACGAACAATAACATAACACATTTCTAATAGATCCAAACTGCAAAGAAAACACAATAGGAGCAATGAATTATTCAAAGGATGAAAAGAAAGAGTGCAGAAACAAAAAGAAGAAGAGTGGGAGTTTATCAGGCAGAAAAGGGGAGAAAGTCTTTCTAGATAAGAAAATACACAGGCAAAGGTACTGTATGGGAAACCTTGATAGTGTTACCAAATAACCAACGATCCCAAGGGACACTTTAGACTGCTAGATCATTATCTTTTAAAGAGTCTAATTTCCAACACTAACTAAATATAAAACCACGATTTGCTTAGTTTCAACTTCCTATGCTATCTCCAATATATTAAATGGATGGTAATATCTTTTTTTTTTTTTTTTTAATGTGGCAGATTGGGAAAGGATTGTGGTGCGAGACAGACCTGGAGTTCAATCCCTGCTCTGTTTAATATTTGTATGGAGTTTGGTGATTAAATTTTAGTTCTCCATTTCTCTGAGATTTAAAGTTGAACTAAACAGTACTTAATCCCTAGGGTTATTTGTGCCTCGTTTTTGCTACAATGCCTACCTAAGAATAGATTCTCAAAACATGGTAGCTGCAAACATTCACTTTAATGATGTTTTAATCTACAATTAGAGGTAAGGTATTTTTTAATATAGAGTACAGCCAGATACTAGAAAAACCTTCTGCTCCTAAAATTAACATTGAAAGATATAGCATAAAAAGAATGTCCAGATACATGAGCGAACCTCTATATCTGTTCCCTGCAGAGTAATTATTATACAATTAATATTAACAAATTCTTTGAATATCTCAAATGAAATATCTATGTAAGTTCTAAGTATAATTTTTATTTCCTCTAATTATACAAATTAGAGGAAAACATTATTGCTAGTGTTTCTAATTATAGCAGTCTGGATTACTAAAATTATAAAATGAACTCTTTCCCTTAACCAGTGTAGCCTTAAACAGATACGTATAAAGTGAGTTTTCCAAATAGAACTGTGCACAATGTCTAAAATTAATATGGACCCTAGGTGCAAAGCAATTCACAAACACCCTCATATTTCCTCACAAGCATTCCTGAGTTTTTAACAGTAACCGCAATATATATTTTAGTGCACTCAATGAAAATCAAAACCTTGTCCATTTTGTAGCAAAGTCTTTTACAACCAAAAGATAGCAAATACTAGGAAATAGGTATTTTCTTATCACATATTCTGCAAGAAGATGGTTCTCACATTGCCTGTGAGACCAAAGTTTTTCATACAGCATTACTCAAATAACATTTGTTGTATATAATGTTCCGATATTCTGATTCCCACTCAATAGAAAATTTTAAAAAATATATTTATTCTTGCTTTGCTGAGATTGCAAAAGTCTAGAAAACTATTTAACAAAATGGCCCTCTCTTTCATCTGGATCCTAACTCTCTGATAAAAAGAAACATATACGAATTTATCCCTTAAATTAGTATTCTCTTCCTGAGTCAAAGGGCCCTTTGTAGCAGACAATGAGATTTACTTATAATAAAAATGAAATTACTTCAATAAATAAAAGTTTATTCTTCACATACTCAGGTTGTCAGGAAGCTATGGAGTTGAGAGAGAGGGAATATTTCTCTATGTAGTCAAAAGCAGTAAGCTAATAATTCACCATTCGATAAATCATTTTGACTTCTTACACACAAAGTGTTAAGAGGTTTTGTTGACTTTTCTAGAGTTAATGGCCAATGACCTCTTTGTCTCTATTAAGGGACTTACTTTCTATGAAGTCAGAAGGAAGTGTAGTGAGATGTTTTGCTTAAAGAATTAGAGTTCATTTAATCTGTGAATAATTACCAAAAGTCTATTCACCACTTTTTCCTAGGTATTAGCGAAATTTCTCAACCTCTCTTGCAGTGAGGTGTGGCAGAATGACTGCATTTTTGTCAACGAGATATAAATGGAAGAGATGTCATCACTTTCAGACCTGGGCCATGGGATTTTCCTATGTGTAAGCCAGCAGCTTTCTCTCAATCCAGCAGCTGCATGAAGACTCTGGAGTGGGATAGAGTCAAAAAATGCAAGAGAATTGGGTCTCCAAATGATGATGTGGAACAGATCACTGGAGAAACACAACTGTGTGCATGTGTCCACACACACATGGGTGTGTACACATATGCCTTCATGTGCAGTCACACAGTGATAGGAGCAATGCATTTGTGTGTGTGAAGTCACTGAAATATTTGGTTGTTTTGGAGAAGGCCTTGCTCTTGCTCACAAATATTTCTTTTCTTATGTTTCTATGTTCGTGAGAAAAATGTTCTTCTCCTCTCCTTTGAGGTTAATTGTGCTCATGTGAACTGTTTTGGCCAATGACATGGGTGTAGAAATGATGAGGGTCACTCATTTTAATGCATTCAATTGGTGATATAATGGTCTCCAGCGAAATAAATCAGTGTTTCTTTAAGTCTCTGAATTGTGTAGGTTTCATATTTCTGTAGAATAAGCTAGCGTATCTGAATTTTTTTTAATTTTAATTTTAGATTGAGGAGGTACATGTGCAGGTTTACTACCAATGTATATTGCGTGATGCTGAGGTTTGGGCTTCTATTGATCCCATCACCTAGTGCCCAAAGGAAGTTTTTCAGCCCTTTCTCTTCTTCCCTTTCTTCCTCCTTTTGGAGTCCCCAGTGTGTATTGTTCCCATCTTTACGTCCAACTGTAACCAATGTTTAGCTTCTGCTTATAAGTAAGAACATATGGCGTTTAGTTTTCTGTTTCTGCATTAATTTTCTGAAGACAGTTTCCTCCAGCTGCATAAATATTGCTTCAAATGACATGATTTTGTTCTTTTTATGGTTGTGTAGTACTCCATGGGGTATATGTACCACATTTTCTTTATCCAATCCACCACTGATTAGCACCTAGTTTGATTCTGTATCTTTGTTACTGTAAATAGTGCTGTGACAAATATACAAGTTAATGTGTCTTTTTGGTAGAACAATTTCTTTTCCAGTAATGGGATTTCTGGATCAAATGATAGTACTGTCTTAAGTTCTTTGAGCAGGGGACACTATTCTTGTATCAGATAAGACAAACTTTAAACAAACAACAATATAAATAGACAAAGAAGGTAACTACATAATGATAAAGGGTTCAATTCAGTACAAAGACATACCTATCCTTAATACATATGACTTGCAAAGTTTGTTTCAGTAGTAGCCTATCTTGACTATTTAAAGTCCCAAGATTCACTTCTGAAACTTGATTTCCCATCTAATAAACTGCTGAATATACCTTGCAAAAGTGAGTACCCTACTCTGAGAAAGGTAGTATTCTAATTCTGAAATTTAGAATCTCGTCTTAAGAGAAGGACTCCTCTTTGGTTAGTAATTTTAAAATCTAAGACAATAGTAAGAAAAATTCTCATTGATTAAAATATGTGGAAAATTAAGCTATACATTTCTCACTTCTTTCCAAATTCCTCTCTCACTGTGTAGGTGCCTCAAATCTGTGGAAACATACAAAATATCATACATGTTACATGCTAGGTAGTATCTAAGGAGCACCTTTAAAATAGCCTGACGGATTCCTTGCACATTGATTCTCATTCATGAACTCTCATCATGCTAGTGCATTTCTTCTCTTCAAGTACCTTTCTCTTTTCTTTGGAATTCTGTTCTCATTCCTAAGGCTTATTGAAGAGGCCTTACCCCTTATTCCAATGATGTCAGCCACATTCCAAAATAGAAGCCTCTCCAGCATGCATCATCACACTGTTCTCTTCCCAACACTGCTCTGTTCTGCTTCTGTAGTGTCTCAAGGTCCCACTGTTGCCTGCATCTGACTCTTTCTGGATGGAATATAGCAGAGTGGAGAACAGACTCTGGATTCAGATACAACTTCAAATTGCAGTCATGCCATTGATCAATTGCACAAATGTGAATAAACTGCCTAACCATTGCAATCTCATTTATAGAATGACAGGCTCCTTTTCCATGTATACAACAACTGATTTGTCAATAGCTTTATCATTTAGTTATAGCAATAGCTACCAAATTTGCTACCCTTTCCCCAGCTTAACACTATACTTTTATTCAATGCAATCTACAGACTATAACAAAATAAATTTCCCTCATGTTAAAATGTCTTATACTTTCCTATTTTAAATCCCTCATTTCAAATCTTTAGCGTGCTATACCAAATATGCTTTTTTTTTTTTTTTTTTTTTTTAATTTCAGCTTGTTCTGTCTTGGCCTCTTATCTTTCCAAAGACTCTTCCTATAATATCCCTAAGCCAAACATAAGTCAAATAACCTGCTTAAAATTTCCAAAAGGAACCACAACTTCCTATACTCCCTCGGTTTTATAATCCACCCTATCTAGATACAGACGTTTTGTTTCCTATCTTGCTCATTCCTATTTTAAGACTGAGCTCTGAGGTCCTGACTTCCCTGGTTCCCTAGCTGAGTTAGTCCGTTCCTCTTCTGTGCCTCTAAACTGTCTCGGACATCCCTCTGCTCAGCATATGGCACAAAAATTGCATTTGTTTATGTTCTTCCTCTTTTCTCTTTACTGGAAACTTCAGAGCATAATATAATGTTTTCATATCTGTCTCTTGACCACCTAGAATATTATCTGTCACTTGATAGGTTTCTGTATTAGTTTTCTAGGACTGCCTTAACAAACTACCACAAACTGGTGGTTTAAGCAACACAAATTTACTGTCTTTCAGGTCGGGTGTCTAGAAGTTGGAAATCAAGGTGTTGTAGGATTGGTTTCTTCTTTTTTTTTTTTTTTTTTTTTTTTGAGACGGAGTCTCGCGCTGTGTCACCCAGGCTGGAGTGCAGTGGCGCGATCTCGGCTCACTGCAAGCTCCGCCTCCCAGGTTCACGCCATTCTCCTGCCTCAGCCTCCGAGTAGCTGGGACTACAGGCGCCCGCCACCACGCCCGGCTAGTTTTTTGTATTTTTAGTAGAGACGGGGTTTCACCATGTTAGCCAGGATGGTCTCGATCTCCTGACCTCGTGATCCACCCGCCTCGGCCTCCCAAAGTGCTGGGATTACAGGCTTGAGCCACCGCGCCCGGCGGATTGGTTTCTTCTAAGGGCTGTGAAAAAACGATCTGCTCCAGGCTTCTCGTGCTTGCAGATGACTATTCATGTTCACATGGAATTCTCCCTCCAAGCATGTCTCATGTTCACATGACATTCTCCCTCTAAATGAGTCTGGCTTCAGATTTCCTGTTTTTATAAGCATACTAATGATATTGGATTAAGGCCCATCTTAATGACTTCATTTTACTTGATTACTCTGTGTCCAAATATGATCACATTCTGAGAAACTGGGCATTAGGACTTCAATATTGGACATTTTAGGAGACGCAATTCCACCCACAACAGTGACCAACACTTATTGAATTCATAGATGTATGGAAGTTAAGGGAAGGCATTAGTAAATTTGTTACATACAAATTTACCTACTTAGATCATATACGTATTAGTTACATGGCTATAGATCACAAAGATAATATAAGAACTATCTTATACCCCAATATAAGATCCTGAGATAGAGAAGGAAAAACACCTTTAACAGGTGTCTTTAGCCGTTGGATGTAACCTCTTTTGCTGCACTGATTCAAAGTTTATGAAGCCATTTATTTCTCCCTCAGCTGAGGCTTCTCTGCTCTGTTAATTTTCATCCCGTTCCTCCTTTATTCAATTTTTAAGTCTTTAGAACTACAGTGGATCTCGAGTATACCACAGAGAAGAAAATTCAATACTCTGTCCACTCAGCAAGCCCATCATATGGAATAATGGCATTCATATAAGAAAATAACACTTATACAAATTATAGTTTGTCATAGGTTTGCAAAACCTGTAAAGCCTCTGGGAATCAAGATATATTGAAAAATCCATTCTGCCAGCTACATAAAAACACTTAAAAGCACCAAGATTCTTTGTGCCAAGTGGAGAAATTGCAAGGAAAGGTGAAAGGATATTACTACCTAGTAAGGCATTTGCCTTTAACAGGTTTTCCTTTATTTTTATTAAATGTCCATGGTTCCGGCATAGTGATTTCACTTTGTATAAAAGCCTAATGTGTCACAGCATAATATATATCTAAAAATCATTATTGGATTTTTAGATGGGATCCAATTTTGTTACACATTTCCCTTCTCATCTAATCATCACAAGTAACCTAAAGTAGATCATGCATTAAAAATGTATATACATGAGATTGGTACCTAGAGCTTCATGCTGTACATAATGGTTCTTCAAGAGTTGAGAATAAATATTTGAGTCATATAATAATCATGTGTTTCCTCTGATGTTGATTATGGGGAAAATAGCAACACTTATGTACTATGTACATTACAGTGATCCTGTTTCATTGCCAAAAATGTAAGTGGCATGTTAGATCTAATTATTTAATGTGTGAGTACATCTATCACACATAAGCATGTTCTATTTGATATGAATTCATAAGCACACACATATTTTTAAATATATTAGCCAGTGAGAAAATCACCTAGACTCCTTTTGAGCATGTTCCTTATGAGAGTAGATCACCCCAACTGTTCTAGATTGGAATCTCATGGAGGCAAGGAGAACATTTACCCAAGGATGAAGAGGGGTGGGCACAGAACCAGCCCCTGAGCTCTTACTGCCATCTCAGTGCCACCATGACACTCAGCAGATGTATATATTTGGAAACAGAAAAAACTGCCTTATGAGAACCTAGGTGAAAGGCAGTCATACTCTGCCAGCTTGAGCCAGGGGAGAATTAGACTGTGCCACGCATTGTGCAGCAGCAACAAGAAGCTATGATAGTGATAAGCTGATCCTGGATTTTCTCAGCATTTGGTTTGGGAAGCCCGGATGAACCGCTGGTTAAACTGTGTAAATTGCTTGAAGTACTGGGAGAGAGTTTCCTCAAGAAGATAATAATAAACTTCTTATGAATGAGAAGTAGGGTTGCCCAAGCATTTAAGAAGAAATATAGAAGAGATGTGAGAGCATTTGCAGTTAGAACTTGCAGAGTTCAGGACAGCTGTACATATGTTCAGGCATCACATGCAAGTACATATTCACACACATGTTTCCATGATCTGGCTTTTTTGTCCCAGTTATTCAATCAACCAAACCTGAAGCAATAAAAATTTCAAGAATAAAAAAGAATTACAAATAGCCATAATATAATTAGCATCAGATGGTTCTATCCAATGTAAAAGATTAGAGATCTCCCACATCAGCAGTATAGTCTCTGCTTGCACTTTAGTTAGAGAGACAGGTGGATATTTTGAGCTCTGTTAAGCAGTAAAGTTTTTATGTGTCTCTCTGGAAATGAATTTGGATTGACAACTAGTCTGTCATCGGCTGCTTGGAAATACTGAAGCATTTGGTAAATAATGCGGACAGATTCCCATCAACCTTCTCTATATTGCTGTCTTTGTTGCTTATCTAACACAAAGATTTGTTTGTAATTAAACTGGAGTTTTGAAAGAAGTCAAGTTGAGGAGTGGATACAAATTAATTTGATTATGGAGTGGAAATACTAGATAAATAAAAAAAGCTTCCAATGTCAAGAGACAAAGAACAGAGCGTGAGAAATAACAGAAAGGATTGCCCTGTGTTGTGCCATAGTAATTCAGGAGACAGAAGATAAAGCTTTATTCTGTTGCTGTTTCTAAAATGAAGTGGAATATAGCCTAGTGTTTAAAAGAGGCTTCACTTTCTTCTACAAAGTCCTATTTGGCAAATCCAGATGGAATCATTTGAATCTGAGCTGACCGAATAGTTACAATTAATTCAAGAATTGCTTTTAGCAAAATCTGAGCATTTTGCAAGCTAAGGGGTTGGACTGACTCACCAGAGTAATGTGCTGTCATTAACGCACTGACCTTGAAATAGAGGACACGTCTTGGTAAAGAGGGCTCTCTGAGGAAACAAAAATATATTGATACTAGTTACAGTGTGATTTATTTTAGTGGACAGTAGCAAAATAGAGGCTGGGAATATTATAAAATGCCACTTCTTCATTCTAACCTACAAACTGAGGATTTAATCTAAATATTAACAAAAGTGTCTGTACTTATGTCTGTATATTTATGTATAAATAATAAATAGATTGACCATTTTTGCTTATGAATTTAACAAATTCTGTCGATCTTCTAGCAAATTTTTATCAAACTGAGAAAAGTAACACTAGTTTAGTGCTATTTATTATCATTATGCTAACTTTCTGACAATTATGGAAGGTAATAAAGAGAGCACCAATTAAAAATATTTTTATTCTAAAATCTCATTATTAATTCCAAAATGTAGTTTGGACAACCAGTGACAATGAAATTTTTCTATGTCCATGTAAAATCATTTAGGTGTGTATGGGTTTGATTTAAATTATTTCTTCCTATTTGTGCATCACTATAAACAGATATGGAGGATGAGATATAGGATATATTTTAAATTGAAATATTGTATTGCTTTGGGAAAATTCAAGACATTTAGTGCCTCAAGACCTCCAGATCTTGAGATTTAAGAAAATGGGATCCCACAGCAGTAATGGTTGAGCCAGCATCCTCAGTATTCTTGCCGGTATTCCTGCCCCTACGTTATCAACTTCAATTTCTGCAAAGAGAAGCAGCTAGGACAGAGTTTGGAGACAGCAAGAAATATAGCAATACTGGCCAGTCTGCTGACTTACTTTAGGAATTTGGCTACTTTTCATGTCTTTCTTTTGAAAAGAGGAAAAAATTTACCTAGAGGTTAAGAGCTCTTATTTAGCACAGGAGCTTCCAATTTTTAATAGCATAAACTTAATAATGAACAATTATAGGCCCCTTATGTTGTAGTAGTTGTTCTCTTAGAATCTACTGATTAAGACAATACATAATGACATAAAACTCTCTATTAAATCACTATGCACTTAAAGAATATAGATTTTATTAATATCCATGCATCCATATTCATTATTCATGCTGCATATTTTATTAGAGCTAAATTAAGACCAAACTGACAGTGCTATGGGTACATATGAATTGTCGGACGCTCTTCTTCGAATACTTGGTACCCTACTGATTCTGAACTCTTGCTCTAGCCCATTCACTTTGCAGTAAGTTATTTTTCTCAGTCAGAATTACTCTGAATCACTTACCCTATTCTCATCTCACTGTAGTCTATCCTCAAGCATAGTGATTATCTTAAATTGTCAGTCTGATCCTGGCGTTCCTCTTCTCATAACCTCCTATCTTACAATAGAAGCGATACCATTGCCATGGCCTACAAGATATACAGGATGGTGTTTCACCCCTTGGCATCATCGTCTGGTGCTCTCTCACTCTCTCACCCAGTTCCAGACACATTGTCCTCATTGCTCTTTCCTGGATAACTGACCTCAACCACTCCCACCACAAAGCTTGAATGGGAAATGACCATTGTCTGGAATATTTTTTCACTTCCTAATCATATGAAACAATATAAAAGTGATTTGTCTATAGTTTATTGTCTGAGTTTAGCTATTTTATTGAATGTGTTAGACAATGAGAAATATTTTATTGAAGGCTTTACAGGGCAGGGAGGCATACACGTATGTGTTTGTATTCACCACTGTATCTCTCCTGGTTAGAACAGTGTCTGGCACATGGTAAGTACTCAATAAATACTTGTGAATAAATGAATAAATAAATGAATCAGTGAAAAATATATAATATGTCTTTGAAAGTTTTTGGAGAGCCTGAAACACTTTGAGGGTGTGAAAGGACATTTTTCTAAAAACATTGATTTTCCGCTGACTTAAAGTGCAATTCTTGATTAAGAAATATTTTTAAATCTTTTTTTAAGATGGCGTGGAGAGGCAAATATTAAAAACACAAAACACAGTTCTTCATTTAAAAATAATAATACCTAACATGTATATAGGATTTATTATTTCCAGACACTGTTGTAACTGCTTTACATCTGTTAACTCACTTGAATGATAAAATTATCCTGTGGGGTATGAATTGCTATTTAATCTAAATTTTACAAAAAAGGAAACTGAGTCATAGAGATGCTATATGACTTTCCCAAATTCAGTGATTGTAAGGGCTAAAGATGAGACTAACATGTGGACCATCTGGCTTCTGCATTTTTACTCTTGTATTACGTTCCTCAGGATTCTCCAGAGAAACAGAAACAATAGGAGATATATATTAGAGGAGAGTTGTTGTGGGAATTGGCTCACGTGATTATGGAGGCTGGAAATTCCCACAATATACCATCCGCAAGCTGGAGACCCAGGAAAGCCAGTGGTGTACTGTGTTCCTAGTCCAACACCCTAAAAACTTGAGTGATGGAGTGCGGGGGTGGAGGAGGAGACACTCGTGGGAATACTGGAGTCCAAAGGCCAGAGAACCAGGAGATCTGCTGTCCGAGTGTAGGAGATGAAGTTCCCAGCTCAAGAAGAGAAAGAATTTGCCCTTCCTCCATGTTGGAACCCTCTCGTATTGGACGACACCCACCCACATTGGTGAGGAATGATTTTCTTTACTCAGTCTACTGATTTAACCACTAATCTCTTCCAGAAACATCATAACTATTAACCACCATATTGCAACACTGATTATTTTAGCTTTCGTTCTGTCTTTCTTCTGCTTTCTTTCCTCTAAGCTCCACTGCATATATTAGGCAAAGGTAAAATGTATTTGAACTGCTAGTCTCTGCATATCTGGTTACCTAAAGTATAATCTGGAAATTATCATTTTAGTTCAGTTAATATTATATTACATGACAATCCTAAGTCACTCACAACTTTAATTCTAAAACCAAATCTAATGAGAAAGAAAAAAAAAAACCTTATATATCAAGTATGGTTCTTCTACAATCAGATTGTTACTTTAAAAGTATCAATAATTATACCTTTTAAATTTCCTATTATAATAGCTTATAACTATTTAAATATAAGTGAATATGTGTAAATGCTCTCATTTGAATGACTATTCCATTTAATTTGATATTTACCTATAGATAAGTGCTATGTTTCCTAATTACTTCTAAATAGGATATATATTAAAACATATCTGCCATCTATTAAGCCAGCCAAAAATGTCTATAAAAATTAAGAATTCAATACTGAATAAAATTAAAATGGAAAGCAAGACTGTTATTTCATTACAAGAGAAGAGAACACCAAAAAGTCAAATGACGTGGAACTAAGATAAATCTGAGAGAGCACTTAAGATAGGAAGCCTTTATACAATGGTCAAGTTCATCTGAGTCAGAAAAGCTTGAATGGTCCATTACTGTGGGCCTTTCTACCCTAATCACTACAGGAAGGTATCCTAGGATATAAGAAAGGAATTTACTTACCTTAACTAAGTCCACAATAAGCAGATGGGCTCCTTATTACATACAACTCACAGAATAGTTACAACCCATAGGGGGCAGCATAATGTTTTAAACTGTTACTCTATTGAGCCCTCAATAACTATTGTGCCTTATTCTGTCCTAAGATACTATCATTCTGCCATTCTTCATTTTTCAATACACTAACATTTACCTACTTCTATCATGTGAATCACATTTTCCTGTGTATTTTCTTATTTATTCCATCCGTAAACCTTGTTTTATTGCAAAGATAGAAATATGATATTCTTTCAGGAACTCATAGCTTAGTTGGGGAGGCTGATATGACTGTTTTTGTGTCCTGGTGATAAATGCAAAAATAAGCACATATACATTTTACAGAGGTAAGGTAGAGGATGTATGGATTGGCCTGTGGAGGTATTATCTGCAAAGATTTTTAAACAATGCAATGCCTAAGTTGGAGTGTGAATGTACTTTTTAAAAAAATTTCCTTAAGTCCTTAAGTAGGAAGGATAGAAAAACATTCCAGAAAGAGGTAACAAACAGTGTGAAAAATGTAAAAGTGTAAAAGGAATATAATGTATAGGAAACTTGAAAAAATTCAGATTTCCTGAAGTGTAAGTGACATAAAAAGCATTAGACCTGTGGAAAATGGTTTTTGGGAGATAGTAGTTAAATATAAAAACACTTCAGATGTCATGGTGGCGGGCGATGTCTTCTCCAGCACTCAGAAGGTAAAGACTAGACTTGAGTTTTAGAGCAGTCTCTTTGGCAGCAGGATGAATTATGGATGATTTCTCAGTAAGAAAGTAGCAGTGGAAATAGGAAGTAACAGAAAGCATTTGAAGGTAAAAGAGATTTGCTAGATAGTTAGCTATTGGAGATGGGCGGATCCCAGGTCAGGAGATCGAGACCATCCTGGCTAACATGGTGAAACCCCGTCTCTACTAAAAAAATACAAAAAGTTAGCCGGGAGAGGTGGCGGGCGCCTGTAGTCCCAGCTACTCGGGAGGCTGAGGCAGGAGAATGGCGTAGACCCAGGAGGCGGAGCTTGCAGTGAGCTGAGATCCGGCCACTGCACTCCAGCCTGGGTGAAAGAGCGAGACTCCATCTCAAAAAAAAAAAAAAAAAAAAAAAAAAAAAAGTTAGCTATTGGGTAGGAAGGAAGGATTTATATAAGATGGTTCTCAATTTTCTTGTATGGGAATTAGAATGAATCTACATTACTGTTTACTAAGAGTGAATATGAGAGAAAATAGTTGGGAGAAAAAAGAAATTTTCTTATTTTAGACATTTTATATTTGTAGGCTATCCATATTAAAATCCATGTGGATATTAAGTTTATGTATTTATTTTTGTTTTAAAAACCTTAATTTCCAGGATGAACGAGTAATTAAAGCTAAAGAGTTTTAAGTCTTGAAAGTAACATTATATTTATGCAGGAATTTTCAATATAAAAAGTTCTTGCTTGCTTTTTCTCAGAATTGTTATTGCTTAATAATGATTATAATGCAGCCATAGAAAAGAATGAGTTCATGTCCTTTGCAGGGACAGGGATGAAGCTGGAAACCATCATTCTCAGCAAACACTAACACAGGAACAAAAAAACAAACACCGCATGTTCTAATGCATAAGTAGGATTTGAACAATGGGAATGCATGGACACAGGGAGAGGAACATCCCACACAGGGGCCTGTCGGGAGATAGGGGGCAAAGGAAGTGAGAACATTAGGACAAATACCTAATGCATGCAGAGCTTAAAACCTAGATGACGGGTTGATGGGTACAGCAAACCACTATGGCATATGTATACCTATGTAACAAACCTGCACGTTCAGCACATGTATCCCAGAATTTAAAATAAAATTAATAATAATGATAATTATTATAAGTATGTAGCTATGAAATATAAACCCTGTGCAAATATAAACCCTGTGCAAAAAAAGATCTTTTTTTCCTGTCACTCTAGGACCAGGATGAATAACACAGTTTCTCTTAGGTTCTTCACCTTTGTTCATGAATATCATGAAAAACAGTCTCTCAAATAACTCAGCTGAATGTCAGCACAAAAGCATTTTTATTTTTAGGAAAAGTGCTAGTTTCTAACCTTGTGACAACAATTATAAAAAGTAAAGTAAACTGTAGGCGTTTCTGGATACCTAATTTATCCATCTGAATAGCTATGTAATAGGAATACTTGAATGGACCTGAAATCTGGAAGGGAGGTATGGATTTGGGATATAGATTAGGGTGGGATCAGATTCACAAACCGTTTTGCAAGCAGAAGGAGGCAATAATGAATATTGAATTAGCTAAAGGCGAGTCAGCAAGAAAAAAGCAGGGGCATGACGAGAAAAGCCCAGAAAAATAACGTGATGGTATTATTTGTTTCTAAAAGAAATAAGAAAATGACAAAAATTACAAAAGCTAATTCAAAAGTCTTTGTACTTTGACAAAAAGTACAAAAGACACACTATGTATGTCTCTGGGTTTTGTGAATATCAACGTTGTCTATGAATAAAATAAGAAAATTATTTGCTTTCATTGAACCCTTTTGGTGTAACCTGCTATTCTTTTATAAGTTTGGGTTCAGTTTTCTTTTGTATTTTAATATCCCTCTTCCCTATGGAGGTATGATTCCGAATTTGATATGTGGAAGAAAGAATCACGCAGATGTCTAGAATTCTTACCTCTTCTCCCAGTGGGTTTGTTTTTAATTCACTCTCCCACACTTGTACTTCTAACCTCCTTAATAAAAATGAAATCCCTTTTTATTCATTAGCATTTTAATAGAAAAAGAAGACTACAATAATAGTATATTCTATGTCCATATGCTATGTTAAATAGGACAGAGCATTCTGTAATTCCCAGAAGAAAAGTTTCATGCAGACTAAATACAGCGTTTTGATTGTATCAGCACTGGATATGATACAATTTTCTATCCACAAAGCAATTATGGTTAAGACACCTAAATTTCTAAAATTAACATTTGATAATTTTCCCTATGTTGTAAGAGTATATGGCATTTCCAAAATTCTTTGAACTATTATGAGGCACAATTGAAATATAACTATTTTAGATCTAATGAAATCCTAAAGTAAAACAGCCATTGCAGTTCTCCCTCAGGCTATACAGGGCTGTGTCAGCCATCCCAACAATGCTCCAAATGTATTACCTTGGAAAAGCTAATATATTAACATGTTTCAAAATCTGTCTTTCTCTTTGAACGGCATATGTATGGAAAGCTTCTTGTCAAACCCATTATAGTTTACAATGGCCATCATGAGTCGAATAAATTGTTCAACTATGATCCATCCAATGATTCTCTGAGTACTAGACTGTGACACATACACTCCGTTGGCTTAGGGTTGGAGTTATCGTCAAGGAAAAAAATAGATAAAGGACTAATAAATAACTTGCCATGCTGTATAGGCTTTATTAATATAAAACAGATAAGTAAATAGAAAAAGCAAAACCTAGGTCTACCAGACTATTTTTATTTGATATTTTAATTTATTCTTTTAAAGCATGTTTGGGATTACAATAGTTTTCAGTTTCTTGTCAATTCCATAGCTGCCTTATGATTAATATTTGAAGCAGTCAGGCATGTATTCCCAGTTTAGATATAGTGCTACCCCTCCAGCTTTGAAATATCATCGTCTTATATGTCCAGTGGGCCTCTGTGAAAAAGCCTTACAAAAATGAAGGATTTAATACAGATCTGCATGAGAAGAACGAGCATCTCATTACCTTAGACCCTTTTGCTTTCAAGATATCTTTATTGGTTGCCTTATAGCTCCTGTTTACCTATTAACAATAATAAAAACAATCAAAAATAATAATCTTTGGAGTGATACGTTTTATACATAATAATGACCCAAATAAATTTTCTTATTTTGATTTCTGACAAACAAATGGCACAGGTTTAATTATTACTATATTATAGATAATTAAACTGAGACTCAATAATCTATCCACTGTCACTCAGGAATTAATGGCAAAGATTAAGCATGAATCCAAATCTTCAAATTCCTGATTCCAATCTCTTCTTTGTATATGTATCAAATATTTAATGTCAAAGAACTTAGAATGAACCAATCGAAAGCTTACTAGTTGAATAGAGTTGCTCTGCTTGGGACATAACATTTCTACCTCATTTCTCTTTCTCTTTCTAGGTCATTTTTAGTCGTAATTCTTCTCAAGACTGCCTTGCTTTTATATGGATCTCTTGTTCACATAATTAGTGTATTAGGGTTCTCTAGAGGGACAGAAGTAATAGGATATATATATATATAGAGAGAGAGATATATATAGATTTATATAGATATATATTTATCTCTCTCTCCATATACGTGTGTGTGTGTGTATATATACACACATATATAAATAGGATATATATGTGTATATATACACACATATACATACATATATGTATATATACATATACATATATCATTCTTACCTGTTGAATGGCATTTTTTTATTTTTAAGCTATTGCAAATAAATATGTATATGTATATATGTATATGTGTATATATACGCATATATATAAAATAGGATATATATGTGTGTGTGTATCTATACACACACATATATAAATATACACACACACACACATATATATCCTATTTTTACAATGAGTTTTCTCGTTGTTGTTTACCACATGATATCTGGTCTGGACTCCCAGATATCATGTAGTAAGTGAAAACTGCCCAGTCAGTTTACTGTCTAATGGATGTTAGCCACAGACCAGTGAATGTAGATTGGGAAGAGAAGACAGTGTTCCTTTCCTTGCAGTTCCCACCATCCAAACTTCTGGTTTTGACCATAAAGAACCCTGGCATTCAACCTCCCTCTTCTTTCCAGTTCTCTACTCACTTATTCCCAGGCTTTATACCTTCAAATTATATCTGTCTGTCTATCTATCTATCTATCTATCTATCTATCTATCTATCTATCTATCTAGAGAGAGAAAGAAAGACTCATTCTGTCACCTGGACTGGAGTGCAGTGGCACAATCATGGCTCACTGCAGCCTCAATCTCTTTGGCTCAAGCGATACTCCCATCTCAGCCTCCTGAGTAGTTGGGACCACAGACACACAACATCATGCCTAATTGATTTTTATACTTTGTAGAGGCAGGGTCTCTCTATGTTGCCCAGGCTGATCTCAAACTCCTGTGCTTACATAATCCTCTCACCTCAGCTTCCCAAAATTCTAGATTACAGGCATAGGCCACCACACTCAGCTGAGGCTCATTTATAGCTGCCCAGCCAGCCTCAGACCAGTGAATGTAGATTGGGAAGAGAAGAAAGTGTTGCAGATGGGACATTGAGATACCAGAAGAATGGAAAAATGCCCAAAGATGTTGGCTAAGATTTGTGATGTTTTGGTTAAAGTCTTAAAGAGAACTGGAACACCAGGAGTTAAAGAGTAAAGCCAAATGCTGATCTTTAATTCATGGTCATCCTGAGTCAACTCTGGGCCTGGCATTGCAAAGCCCCAGCAGGCCTCTAGGGTACACCCTGACCCCAAATCTTCCACATCCCAAACCTAGTAATCATTGATATGGTTTGGTTCTGTGTCCCCACCCAAATCTCATACTGAATTGTGATACTGAGTGTTAGAGGTGGGGTCTGGTGGGAGGTGATTGGATCATGGGAGTGGTTTCTAAATGTTTAGCACCATCTTCCTAATGCTGTTTCATGATGGAGTTCTCACAACATCTGGTTGTTTGAAAGTGTGTAGTACTTCCCCTTTGCTCTCTCTTCCTCCTGCTCTAGCCTTGTAGGGCATGCCAGCTTCCCCTTCACCTTCAGCTATGATTGTAAATTTTCTAAGGCCTCCCCAGCCATACTCCCTGTACAGCTTCTGGAACTGTGAGCCAATTAAACCTCTTTTCTTTATAAATTACACAGTTTCAGGTAGTTCTTTATAGCAGTGTGAGAATAGACTAATACAATCACCTTGCTGTGGAAACTGCCCCTGCATCCTCTGGAATAGCCAGCTTCCTGACCAGGGAGCCCTCAGCAACCTTGCAGTTCCCACCATCAAAATTTCAGTTTTTGGCCATAAAGAACCCTGCCATTCAACCTCCCTGTTCTTCCCAGTTCTCTACTCACTTATTCCCACTCTTTATATCTTCAAACTCTATTTGTTTCTTCCCATCAGCACTAAAACATACTTAATCTTTCCATCTGCAGATAATACTTTTGGACTACAAATTTCCATACAGCCCCCATTATTTTCTCATTCACAGTCAGACTTTTGAAATAATTGCCTTCACCCTGTCTTGCTATGTTGCCTCCTACTCATCATGCAACTGGCAATGATTAATCTGCATTCAGTCACTATAGATTAGTTTGCCTTTTCCAAAATTTTACATAAATTGAATAATGTAGTATGTTCTCATTTTTATCTGGCTACATGCAAACAACATAATTTATTTGACATTCATCCATATTGTTGCATGTATCAATAATTCATTATTTCTTCTTTTAAGGACAATATTTTAATCATTTTTACCTGTTGAATGGAATTTTTTCATTTTTGAGCTATTACAAATAAAGCTGTTAAGAATATTTCTGTATAAATCTTTGTATGAATGTATGTTTTATTTTATTGACACATGTGGATTATGGGGATTAAGAGGATTATAATTCAAGATGAAATTTGGATGGGGACACAAAGCCTAACCATATCAATCTTAATGTAATTTTAGTTTGTATTTTCTTAATGACTGATAATGGTAAACCAACTTTTCACATATTGACATCTGTATATCATCTTGCATACATACCAAGATTTGAAATGACTGTATCATATGTTTGTTGTAAGTTTAACTTTTCAAACTAGTTACTAAACTGTTTTCTCAAAGTTGTTAAATTTCCACCAGGTATGTATCAGCATTCCTTTGCTTCACACCAATGGCAAAACTAGGTATGGTCAGACTTTTTAATTGTAGATATTATAGTTAGTATATATAGGAATATATTTCTATTAGTCCATTTTTATACTGCTATAAAGAACTACCCAAGACTGGGCAATTTGTTAATATAAAGGAAAGAGGTTTAATTGACTCACAGTTCAGCATAGCTGGGAAGGCCTCAGGAAACTTACAATCATGGAGGGAGGCAAAGGGGAAGTAAGTACCTTCTTCACAAGGCAGCAGAAAGAAGAAATGCTGAGTAAAGGTGGAAGAGCCCCATATGAAACTCTCAGATCTCATGAACACTCACTCCCTGCAGTGAGAATAGCATGGGTGGAACTGCCTTATGATTTAATTACCTCCACCTCATCTCTCCCTTGACACATGAGGATTATGGGGATTATGAGGATTGTAATTCAAGATGAAACTTGGGTGGGGACACAAAGCCTAACCATATCAATTTTAATGAAGTTTTAGTTTGTATTTTCTTAATGACTGATAATGTTAACCAACTTTTCACATATTGACATCTGTATGTCATCTTTGATGAAGTGGTACAGATTTCAGCCCATTATGCACTAGGTTGTATATTTAGCCCATTTTATACTAGGTTGTAGGTACAGATTTTAGCCCATTTTATGTTAGCTAGTATGTTTTGTAATTATTTATTTGTGAGAAATCTTAAAATATTTAGAATACAAGTCCTTTATCAGATATTTGATTTGTAAATATTTTCTCTGTGCCGATATTTGGTCTTTCTATTCTCCAGTGTCTTTTAAAGAGCAGCAGTTTTTAATTTTGATGAAATGCCATTCAATTCATCAATCCTTTGTCTTGTGAATCATGGCTTTGGTGCTATATGTAAGAAATCTTTGTCTGACCCAATGTCACAAAAAATTCTCCTGTGTTTTCTTCTACAAGTTATACCAGTATTATATTAGGTTTTACCATTAAGTTAGTGATTCACTTTGAATTATGTTTTCCATATGGTGTTAGGTGTAAATTAAACAATAATTTATTTTGTAATGGTGGTATTGTCATTTTCTTTCCATGGTTTTACTGTTGTGCCAGCAACACTTATTGGATAAACAAACTGTCCATTTATTTGTTATGTTTTTTTTGGTTTCTCTCAGCAGTGTTTTATAGTTCCCAGTGCGTAGCTATTGAACATTTTTTGTCAGATAGATCCTTAAGTATTTCATACATTTTGATACTATTTTAAATGATATTCTTTTTAAAAATTATGTTCTCTAATTATTCATTGCTACTATATAGAAATATAGTTCAGTTTCATGTATTGATTTTGTATTATACAACCTTGTAAAACTCACTTATTGATTCTAGTAGCTATTTTGCAGATTCGTAGATTTTTCACATAGATTATTGTATCATCTGCAAGTAAATCCAGTTTTACTTCTTTCTGCACAGGCTATCTGTCTGTCTCTCTGATCTGTCTATTTATCTGTGTATCTCACCTTATTGCGCTGACTAGAACGTTAAATTCAATATTGAATAAAAGTCATGAGATCAGTGATTTTTAATGTATGGTAAAAGCGTTTAGTCTTTCAATATTAACTAGAATTTTTTGTAGAATGCCCTATCAGGTTGAAGAAGTTTCACTTTCCTAATTCAATATATATATATTTTTTTGGTCAAGAATTGATGTTGAATATTTTAAGTGCTTTTTCTACATCTACTAAGATGATTGTGTAGTTTTTCTTTTTTAATCTTTTAATATGACTATAGCAGTCTGGGTCCAATCAGAAGACAGAAATCACAGAGTAGGTTAAATGTAGCAGAAGTTTAAAATAAATAATTATTAACTATGATACAAGAGTAACTAAAAAATGCAAAGAAACTAGATATTGTAACCTAGGGCTATCGTAGAGCACTGAAGGAGAAAAAATTTGGAAGCAGTTTAGAACAGGATGGAGGAGGTATAGTTTAGCACATCAAAAAGAAGAGAAGTTTGCTGCTTTGGCCAAGTTTCTGGAGCTGACCTTTTGTAACAGGACAAACAATGGGAAATTCTCTAGAATATAGGTGGAGGGCAGAAAATCAGTAACAGGGTATGAACACTCAGTGGGCACACAGAGGGAATGCGATCCTTCTAAACACCAGGTGAGCTGCACAAGGGCTTGTAGAAATAGCAGTAGTTTGGCTGGTGTAAAACTTCTGAGTGGCAAACAGGCTGCACTGGGACCATACAGGAACTAGAAGAGAGAGTGAGGGTACAGGTGTAGGACGGAGGTCTTTGGTTGTCAGTTTCCATGCTGAAAGGGTTTTGGAAAGATTATTTTCAGGTTGAAGCTGCACAGCTCCAGAGGGACCTGGTTCTAGGCTCATGGTTCATGAAGGTAAACCAGATATACTCGCAACCACACTTCCAACTCCTGTGCTGCAGCCAGAAACTGCAGGAGAGCTTCTTCCTTCTGCAATGTCCCTCCAGTGCCTTTTACCAAGAAAAATTGATATTGTGTTCACTTTAATTGAGTAAGTGCTAAATATAATTCCCTTGTTTATCACAGGGCATATATTAGAAGTTGCGCTAAAAGCTAAGGGGCAAATTGATTACTAATGTAGTCTACCCCTTTGGCTATTTAGCTTGGATATACTCTTCCACACATATTTTAACTCTCTTGTAACAGTAAAACAATATAACCAGTTATTCTCACTTAACAAGAAGGATATATCTTTTTTTTTTTTTTTTTTTTTTAAGGTAAAGAAGTTCTCACTCTACTCCAAGTTCAAAACGCACAAAATCTCAACAGGTTTGGTTTCCATTGAGGATGATATTGTTTACTCCTTGAATTTAGACATGATCCTACTGAATATTCTGTTACCTAAAGACTAAATTGTAAATTTCGTAATAATTCATGCAGAAAATAAATCTTGAAAAAAGAAGTGGGAAAGAGAGAGAAAATAACCAGCATAGAGAAAATATGCAAAGCAAATACATTCCCCGTTGCAAGTACATTGTCCACAAGGTTATAGTTGATATCCAGGGCTTTCTTCTTTAACTATCCATTCAATATTTTCTTTGACTTCAGCCAGAACATATACTTCCCTCGTTTCTTTTACCTGGTGGAGCAACCCAAATATTTATTTCCAAATGTTGTGAATCTTCAGTCACCATGCTTTTAGTTTTTCACTTAGATTGCTTTAGTTTTTCATTTACCTTTACTATTAGATGTGACAGTGCTAAGAGGCACCCTAGATAATCTCATTGGTTCCAGACTTGGTTCTGTTTTGCAAGCAGCAACCACAATTTCCCCTTGGTAATTAGGATCAATCATTTCATCTAGTAGATTATTTCCCTTTTTCTTTTTTAAAGAGATGGAAATCTTATTCTGTCACTCACACAAGAGTGCAGTAGTGGGATCCTCGCTTACTGAAACCTCAAACTCCTGGGATCAAGCGATCCTCCCACCTCAACCTCCCAAGTAGCTGGGATTACAGGCATATACTACCATGCCCAGCTAATTTTTTAAATAGTTTGTAGAGACAGGCTCTTGCTCTGTTGCCCAAAGCTGGTCTAAAACTCCTAGCTTCAACAATCCTCCAACCTTGGCCTCTCAAAGTACTGGGATTGCAGGCATGAGCTACTGCAACTGGCCTATCTCTCTTTTTGCCTTTTTGGTTCAATGACATAAGAAGCCCAAAATGGTCTGATGGAAATCTTAGCTTCTGATTCAGCAAAACCTTTGTTGTTTCTCTGTTGAAAGCATTTTCCTTTTGGGGACTAAAATCTTCAAGCCAATAGAATGTATAGCTGCCAGAGTAAGAAAACCCTGGAAATATAATTAGTTGTAATTGTGACAGTCACCATTCCCACTTCTATCACTTAATTCCTGGACTCATGTATTCTGCCTGTGGGAAAAGTAGCACCATTAAACAATCTCTGATTCAAAGCATAAAAGATATTCTATAAAAGATAACTCCATCCTTTCAAAGTGTTGTTTCTTAAGTGGAGCCATAACTGTGTCTTTACTAAACCATTCTACCATTCAATACGGATAGCTACTTATGGATGATGGGATGTATGAGAAGATAGTTGATTCCATAGGTAGGAGCTCATCACTTCACCTTCTTAGCAAGGAATGACTTTCTTGATTTGCCACAATGCTGCATGAAACATCATAATAGTATATAAGACATTCTATAACTCTACAGACAATGGTGCTTGTAGAAGCATTATGAGAAGTGAAGGAAAATCCACATCCAGAATATACGTCTACTCCACTGAGGTAAAATCTTTGTATGCTTTGTTCATCATGGATGAATTAAAATGTAATCAATCTGCCACCAGATGGTAGGCTTATCTTCTGATCACCCCATGAAATGGTGTTGTATAGGAGATTTAAGGTTTAGCCCAGTGTGGGCAGATTAGTCACTTGGCAGTAGTGATAGCCAGGTTAGAGTTTGTCTAAGAAAGTCCTGGATGTTTAGCCTATGAATAGCTTCTGTGCATACAATTGTGACCACTTTGCTCACGAACCCATTGAGTAAGAGCTAATATAGTGAGGCAAACAAGCTGACTGACATCCACACACTTGTCATTTTGTCTGTCAACTTATTTATTTACTCATTCTTGTTGTTGTTTGTCAACTCTGACTATTAAGAGTTTACTCTGTGATGGATGCCCTTTGTGGTGGGCACTCACATAGGACACAAAATTTTTATAGTCTCTGTCTATTCTGAGAGATCTATCTACATACTTCTTTGTCACACTTTCTTTTCATCAATCTTCAAATTTTTTTTACTTCAAATCGATGATGATCCATCCAAATTATTACCAACTGCCCATAAAGGATTATAGTTTTGTCCATGTAACAACTCTCACTTAGTACATAGCAGTAAACATCTGATTAAAGTTTTGATAGTTCAATCATTCATCTGATTTCTGCATGGTTCAAACTAGTGAATTAAGTGGGGATGTGATAGGCATTGCCACCCCTGCCTCTTTTAAGTCTTCATGGTGGCGCTAATTTCTGCATTCTCCCAGGTATGTGGAATTGCTTCTAATTTCAAATTCTATATTGGCAGGGAGAAGAAATTCAAAGGGCTTCTATGTAACCCTTCCCACATCATGGCTCACCACATAAGTCAAATAGCCAGTGTGGGTATTCTAACAGTTGTCAAATTAGTTTATTCTAGTTATATATTCAGGATCTGGGAAAATAACAAAAGGATTTGTATGCAGACCTACTGGGATAACTATGATTCACACATAAGACTCCATTTGGAGATTGTAGACCCCTTTTTGACAGGTGGACCACAGTAGCATTGCAAGTCACCAGGATTAAGCTTCAATTCAGAGCCAGTGTCTAGTAATCCCTGAAAGGTCTGGGTATCTCCTTTCCCCAGTGCACAGTCACTTTAGTAAATGGCTGCAGGTCCCTTTGGGAAGGCCTACGGAAAGATTTTAATATGTACTTGTAGCAATAGTGCAGTGTTCTTCAAGGAGACTAGGACTTGCCTGCAGTCAAGAGGCTCTGGATCTGTGAATAGACTTAAATTTTGAAACTGGGTGAGAAGCTACGAGAAGCTACGTTTTTCACTTTAGCAACCCAAGTCAGTTTTCTTGCTACCAGACTTAAAGTTTTTCCTGTTATGCAAATCAAGCAATATGCTACCAAGCTGTCTATCTCACTCCTAGGGACACTGTGATCAATTAGCTATCATTAAAATTCTCTGCAGGTCAAAGCACTCTAATTACTAGCATGTCCCTGTTTCCATTTTTGGATGATGTGTCTACCTTGATGTTGATGACTAAGTGTGGCTGTTTTGCCTCTGCTCTTCTGTCATCTTTTTTTGAAATCAAGTAGCCTGTCTCAATGGTGGCATTTCCTACAGCCATTCATGGCTTGCAATGGAGTAAATCACAGAGCCTTTTATAGCTGCTTCTGTCACTGATGTATTTATCAATACCTTAGTGAAAAGAATGTTTTCCAGATCTTCTTATGGAACGTAGTTGTGAGATACCCATCTCACATGTGGAACATGCATGATAAATTCAGCCCAACATTTCTATCTCCCCAAGCCTTAAGATTCTCTTCTCACGTAATGTCAGAAAAGCTCTGACATCTCAGTCTCACTAAATGGATGCTCCAGTGAGTTCACAGTCACTCAAATATCCAAGTAAGTGTTTAAAAACACATCTAACTGCACAAGCCAATACATTAAATCTGGAGTCTCTATTAAGTACATCCATATCAATGAATTCAGCCCAATCTAGTTTATATTCTGCCTTACTTGGTCTAACAACTTTAAAATCCATTACCACTCATGCTTCCTAGATTTCTGCAAATATTTATTACTTAGGTTGGTGCAAAAGTAATTGCGGTCTTGAACTGTGAATTTTAAATCATTATAACTAGGCTCAAACATATCTTTATTAATCAAAATAGGAACCATTACAATCAACACATTTTTGCCAATGAGAAATGTTAGTTTACTCCTGTAGCATCAAAGTTTGTGCTTCGGAATTCGATGAACACTTGGAAAGCATTTTCTGCATCCTGCTGATTGTGGAAGCATTTTCCCTGCAAAAAGTTGTCAAGATGCTTGAAGAAGTTGTAGTCAGTTGGCGAGAGGTCAGATGAATATGGTAGATGAGGCAATACTTTGTAGCCCAATTTGTTCAACTTTTAAAGTGTTGGTTGTGCAATGTGCAGTGGGCATTTTCATGGAGGAGAATTGGGCCCTTTCTGTTGACCAATGCCAGCTGCAGGAGTTGCAGTTTTCAGTGCATCGCATCCATTTGCTGAGCATACTTCTCAGATGTAATGGTTTCACCAGGATTCAGAAAACTGTAGTGGATCAGACCGGCAGCAGACCACCAAAGAGTGACCATGATCTTTTTTGGTGCAGGTTTGACTTTCGGAAGTACTTTGGAGCTTCTCCTAGGTCCAACCACTCAGCTGGTCATCACCAGTTGTCATATAAAACCACTTTCATTGCACATCACAATCTGATCGAGAAATGGTTCATTGTTGCTGCATAGAATAAGAGAAGATGACAGTTCAAAATGACAATTTTTAAAAAATTTTCACTCAGCTCATGAGGCAGCCACTTATCAAGCTTTTCAACCTTTCTCATTTGTTTCAAATTCAATTTGCTTCCAATATCAAACAGTAAATTCCAACAATGCCGAAACTGCAAGTACTTTTGCACTCACCTAAAAGCATGGTCTGGCAACCTTTTAACATACAAGCTATTTCCATTTCCTCCTAAAGTATGGAAGACAGAAATATATGTCCTCCTGAAGCATACTGAGACTTGACCCTTAGTATGGGTTTATAGCAGTGGGGTGGTTATAGTAGCTTGAGGAAAATGAGCAAGGCCTTGCATGGTTATCACAGAGCTTTCCACATGAGGAAGGCTGGTCTTTTTAGCCTTTGGACGGCTAGCTTCTTGTACTTCTAAGGGAGTATAAGAATAACAAGAAGATTCAAGATTCAGATGTCAGTTTCATCTGAATCCAATGGGAGATCCCCATTTAGAGTTTTGGCATTTAATTCTTTCCTGATTCATGGCTTAACGCTCATATGAGAAACTAGGCGAGACTGAATTCAACTATTATTGTGATAAAGGAACTCACATGATTAAAAATCTAATTTGATTTTCAGCAATATCAGCTCCGTGGCTACTAGAAATAAGAGGTTCTTTTTCGGTTGTTGTGGAAGCTATCTGTTTATTACAGTCACAATTCCAGTGACATTGTATCAATTCCAGTATAAAATAAGAATCTCACAACATTATACTTTCATTTATCCCTTCCTACCCTACATGCTATTTTTGCTATACAGTTTATTTCTACCTACATTATAAAGTAGATATTGTTGTCTACAGTATGGTGTTAGTTTCACTTGAAACAATAAATTATCCTTTCAAAAATTTAAAACAAAAAAGAGTCTTTATATTTATGCACATATAAGTTAGGTCCAGTAATTGTTTGTTTATGTAGAACCACATTTTTATCTGATATCGTTTTCCTTCTCCTTGAAGGACTTCATCAAATATTTGGTAGTACTTGTTGGCTATTGATAAATTCTTTAAGTTTTTGTATGTCTGAAAATTATCTTTATTGCATATTTTGAAAAATATTTTCCCTGGATATACAATCATAGGTTATCAGATTTTTTTGTTTTATTTTGTTTTTGTTTTCTCTTAACATTTTAAATGCCTTATGCCTTTTGGTTTACACCATTTCTGATTACAAATCTGCTATAGATCATCTTTGTCATTTGTCATGTGACATTCCTAATGTAATATGTAATTTTGTTCAGGATACTTTTAGGATATTTTTCTTATCACTGGTTTTAATGCACTTCAGTTATAATGTCTAATAGCATATTGTTATGCTTGGGGTTTGTTGAGATTCTTATGTCTGTAGCTTCATAGTTTTCAGCACATTCACTCATCATTTCTTTTTTAAAAGTTGCTCAGCTTTCCTTAGAGGACTCCAGTTATATTAGGTCACTTGAACTTTTGTCACAGCTCACTAATGCTGTACTCATTTTTTCTTGGTGTGCTTTATTTGGGATATTTTCTATTGTTGTCTTTAAGTTCACTGATCGTTTCTTCAGAAATGTCTTATCTGCCATTCATCTCATCTAGTATATTTTTTATCTCAGACATTTTAATTTTCACATCTAAAATTCTAATTTGGACTTTTATATCCTTTTATGGTTCTACTTGGTATGTTCAATATTTACTCTACAAAGCATATATAAGAATATTACATAATTTCCTCACAACATGCATTATGACTTCTTCTCCAATCATGTTTCTTTTTGTTCATCTAGCAATACTTGGGATATAGTTTTACCAAAATAATTATGTGTGGCTTTTTAATTTAAATCCAAATATAATTAAATATATCATGTTTCATCTGCCATTTCTAATGGCAAACCTCATCTCATGGCATTTCTTAACTTCTTTACTGACTTTATACATCTACTTAGCACTGGTCATCAATAGCTCTCCTGTATACTTTACTTATTTATTTGCTAATCATCTATCTTCTCCCACCAGAAGTTAAGCTCTGGGAAGGTATTTGTATTTGTTTCAACATCTACTGTATTCCAGTGTCTATAACCATGCCAACACGTATTTGCTGACTGAATAAATGGGTGAATAAACACACATTTAATTGATTGAGTGATTGATTGATTAAACTTGTAGAAAAATTCTTCATGAACAATAAAATGGAGGATGAGAGGAGATTGGAGAAAGAAAAACAGAGGCCATTATAAGTCACAGTGTCTTTTATCATTATCTTCTACTTTCCTCATTACATTTCAGAAACTATTATTTAGAAGCAGACAGTGATATATTTTGTGGTTTCCTGAGCACTGTGTTTTAATCTGAATGTCCTATCAGAAACAGTCACCTAATGAAATGAACCATTTGCTCCACATTTTGTTGACTTTTATTCTTTAGGGTACACTTTTGCTGACTGCTTCTGTGAACCACTTTTTTTTTTTTTTTTTTTTTTTGCCACATATCAGAACTTTAAACCACTTGACTTCTTTGCCCTCTGATTCAGATTGAAGGGTGAATGGAAGGACAGTTTTCTACACAAATGAATGGATGATGTTTTAATTTTCTTTCCCTTGTTTCTGAGAAAGTCAGCTCCGTAAATCCTGCTATCTAAGTAATGAGACTTTTGAGTTTAGATTACACTTAAGGATTCCACAAAGAGAATATTATATTACAGCTTCTTTCTCTAGTTTCTAAATGCTCGCACTGATATTACCAGGCAGTGTAAAGATATCAATCATCAGAAAGCTTATTGACTGTTCAAAATAGTTCTATCAATATCTAATTTGCTGTCTGATCTAATGCATAGTCAGTCGGTACAATGCCAACATACTATTCTGCCTTTCAGAATATGCTATCTTTCCTTTCAGACAATGAGAAAAGCTTTCACTTTATCCTTGGATCCTACACACATAGAGATCCTCATTATGTAACAAGAAGAAAAATGTTAAAGAACAAACAACTTCTCTGTTCTTGTTTCTCTATTATCTTGTTTAGCTTTTAAAATAATAGTATATCTTCATAAGCTTCACATTAATAGTCAGGCTACTTTGAAACATCCTGTAAGATTATTATTGAACTCATTAATAGCAAACACCTGAGGAAATCTTGCCCATTTGCAACTACATGTCTAACTCTCTTGGCCACTCCGACTTTTATCTTGAAACGGCTCCTCAGAAGGACAATTTGGGCAAAAGTTGAGAGTAGCACATATACACTTCCCAGGGTTCATATCTGATTCCAAATCCTTCTCTCATATAGTCTTCTGTTCAACCATGTGTATAGTCATGTTCTTGGCCAGGAAACCCTGGCCAAAGTATAGTCAGTGGAACCTCCATTTTAAAGGAAATAGTCTTATTTTATCCATAAATAATCCATGGTAACTAAAGTACAACTCAGATGTTCATTGGTTCTAATTCACCAAATATATTTATTGATCATTGATACATGTTTCAAGTCTTGCACTAATGACTGTGGACAAAACATTAATCAACAAAGATCTGGTCTTATCTACATAGGGTTTAGGGTGTAATGAAAGAAAACCCCAGAAGTTCAAAGCCTAACAGTTAATCTGAACTTGCCACATCTCTTTTATGATATGCATCCTATTTTCTCCTACTGCTATGTATAATTTGGAAAGTGTTTACCAATTTAAGAAGCCCCATTTTAGAGTATGTTACAATTTTTTAAACGATTAAATTCTGTTTTCTTAACCTACTTTTTCACTTTTCATTCTTTTCATTTCCCTAAAGTGAAAGAATAGTTACAAATACATACAAAGTTATGTCTTATCAGTCTTTCTGAAAAATATCTTATGTTGAATTGGCCTCTGAATTGAACAGAAATTGGTGGTAAGGGGCTTTTCTTCTTCCACTGCTAAAGAGAAACTGCAAATCTTTAAAATGTTCCTCAATTTCCAATGCTTACCTCAGTGATAGCAAAAGTATTTGCTCCTCAGCTGGCACTAGTTCATTTCAGAAACTTTATCAGAAAGAATATATATAACATAGGCAGGCATCCAGGATATCAGCAGAGAGGATTAAGGTACAAAAATGTAAATGTCAATTTAAATACTGACTAAAATAGCAAACTTTATGCCAAAATTCCAAAAAATATGTATGTCTAAGATCCTCAGGGGATGTTGGAGGGCAGTTATGTTTAATAAAAGCCTGACCTTTCTAAAGCAGGAAAGTAAGAAAACTTTGCAGACTGTCAGTCTGGAGGAAAGATTGTTGGTGAGAGGAACTGAGCTTTAGCAGCTTCCAGATTTAGGCCTCCAAGTAAAACGTTGGTCATTATCGCATGACAGTTGCTATGATGCATCACTTTATGCCACAAAAAATGTGAAACGAAGCAGAACAAAAAGCCTTAGATAGGAGCTGTATGAATTTGCTATTGAAGCATAACAAAGAACACCAAAACTCAGTATCTTAAAACAACAATCACTTATTTATTCTCACATGTTTGAGGGTCAGTTGTGTTTAGCTGATCTGGGCTGAGCTTGGATCGGGCAATTTTCCCCTTTGCTATGTGACATTCACCCTCTTCCAGGGACCAGCAGATTAGACGGGACACACCTTTCTCATAGTGATGTCAGAGTGCAAAAGGAAAACTCCAAGGTCTCTTGAGGCCTGGTCTGACTCTGCATCCTCTCACTTCTGCTTCATCACCTCAGCTAAAGCAAATCACATGATGAAATCCAAAGGCAAAGATTCATAAAATATACTCAGCTTCTTGTGGGAAAGGAATTACCTAAATAGAAGGAGGGGTGAAAATGTGTCAATTTGTGCAATATTCCCAGGCACCAACATGAATTCATGTGTTCTGTCTCCTTTGCAAAGGCCTCCAAACTGTCATGAACTGAACTTCTAGTCAAACCACGTAAAGATGTTACTAGTTTTCTATTGGTGCTGTGAAAAACGGTGACAAATTTAGGGGCTTAAAACCACACAAATTTATTGTTTTACTGTTCTGTAGGTCAGAATACGAACCAATATCCCACAAGGCTAAAATCAAGGTGCAAGCAGGTCTGTGTTCTATCTGCAGGCTCCGGGGTGGAGTTGGCTGTCTTGCCTTTTCCAACTTCTAAAAGCTGATTGCAAACCTTGGCTCTGGTCCCGTTCTCCATCTTCAAAGCCAGCAAATTCAAGCTGAGTCTTTTTCATATTGCCACCTCTCTGGTTATCACCTGCCTCCCTCTTTCTGTCTTAATGGCCCTTGTGATAACGTTGGTATTGCCTGGATAATCCAGGATCACCTCCCAGTATTAAGGTCAACTGATGAACATCCTTGATTTCACTTGCAAACTTATTCCTCTTTTCCCTTGTAAACTAACATATACACTGTTTCTGATAAATAGAATGTGAAAATTTGGGGAGGGTGGGAGACATTAATCTGCTAACTATAGGAATCATATTATTTTATATTCCTAATAGCTTCTAAGAAACAAGAGATTATATGTTGATGGTTTGGATATTTGTCCCCTCCAAATCTCATGTTGAAATGTGATACCCAATGTTGGAGGTGAGGTGTGGTGGGAGGTGATTGGATCATGGAGGTGGATCCCTCATGAATGAATCAGAACCATTCTCTTGTTGATAAGTGAGTTCTCCCTCAACTCATGCAAGATCTGGTTGTTTAAAAGAGTCTAGAAACTCCCTTTTATCCTCTCTTGCTTCTGCTGTCACCATCTAATGGGCTTGCTCCCAGTTCACTTTCTGCCGTGATTGTAAGCTTCCTGAGGCCCTCCCCAAAAGCTGAGCAGATATGGCTGCCATACTTGCACAGCCTGCAGAATCATGAGCCAATTTTACCTCCTTTTATAAATTGCCCAGTTTTAGGCATTCCTTTATGGAAACACAAAAATGGACTAACTCACATGTTCTTGGAGGATGGTGAAGTGTGCTCCCCTTGTGGCCTATATTTTTTTAACTAACATTTATTGTTATTCTGATTATATAAGTAATTTGAGTTCTCAGTGAATATTTTTGTGAATAAAGAAAATGAGAAACAAACATTATCTTATCAATTTGGCAGCTACTTTTCATATTTTTGAGGATATACTTACTGTACAAAATATATATTTATATTTATGTATTTTAATTTAAATATCATACTAATATACAGTCAGTTAACTTATGTGATTGACTGATAGAATTGTTCTTGATGTGATTAGGGAAAGGAATTAAAAACAAGCAAACATAGGGCCAAACTGGATGTAAAAGGTGGAAGTCTTTGAATAATCTGGAGAAAGCAGTGGTTGCCACTTATTGTACCCATGTTCCAAATTTTAAACTCTTGTCTTTCTTTGCTCCTTCAACTGTGTTCAGACAAAATTTCTAGGTGAGTGTAGATGTGTGACAAGTTAGGGTGGGACACACTGTTTAAGGACCCTCATAACAGCATAATCTAATAGTACCTTCACTATTCAGCCTTATTTCATATGCCAATAATGTTTTACAGTATTTAAGAAAAATTCATTTTTAATTTTTCTTTTCTTTTGTAAGTTAGCAATCTGCTTCCTCCAAGGAGTATGAACCAACTTCAGAAATATAATGGAAGTGCTGTGATTAATTAGACCAATTGTATCATTAATGTAGTATGGAAAAAACAAGGTACATTTTTCTAGCAACCAGTTATTATCTCTGGGAGCTTGAGCCTACAATTCAAGGTAACAGAACACAAATTGAAATAATATATTCAGTTTTTTGGCGAGGAAGCTAAACATGATAACTGAAATCTGACATAAATCATAGCCCAGACGTTAGAAAACACTGATATATAAGAGTGAGAATTCAGTAACTACATAGTAGCAAATCTCAATTTTTTTTTTTTTTTTCCTGAGACAGAGTCCCACTCTGTCACCCAGGATGGATGTGGCACAATCTCAGCTCACTGCAACCTCCGCCTCCCAGGTTCAAGTGATTCTCCTGCCTCAGCCTCCTGAGTAGCTGAGATTACAGGTGCCTGCCACCATGCTGGGCTAAATTTTTGTATATTTAGTAGAGACAGGGTTTCGTCATGTTGGTCTGGCTGGTCTCGACCTCCTGACCTCAGATGATCTGCCCACCTCGGCCTCCCAAAGTCCTGGGATTACATGAGTGAGCCATGTAATCCTGGGATTACATGAGTGAGAGCTGGCCAGCAAATCTCTTTTTTGTTTTTTTTTTTTTTGAGACAGAGTCTCACTCTGTCGCCCAGGCTGGAGTGCAGTGGCCGGATCTCAGCTCACTGCAAGCTCCGCCTCCGGGGTTTATGCCATTCTCCTGCCTCAGCCTCCCAAGTAGCTGGGACTACAGGCACCCGCCACCTCGCCCGGCTAGTTTTTTGTATTTTTTAGTAGAGACGGGGTTTCACCGTGTTAGCCAGGATGGTCTCGATCTCCTTACCTCGTGATCCTCCCGTCTCGGCCTCCCAAAGTGCTGGGATTACAGGCTTGAGCCACCGCGCCCGGCCGCAAATCTCATTTTTGTATTCGCATGTATACTTTTCAGTTTGTTAAGTTTTTTTAGAAACAGTTCTTGCCTTTAAGAAATTCATAAATGTGGGAGATTAACATATACGTAAATTTAACATAATAGAGATACGAACAAGGTACTCTGAAAGAAGAGAAAAGTTCATTGTCCCGGGAGGTGTTCAAATCCAAATGGTTCCATAAAACTGTTATTGTTAGGTTGGCGGTAAGAGTACAAATTTCCCAATTCCCAACACATACTCACTGCTTTCATAGTACTGCTTTTAAAACACAAAATATAAACAAAGTGCATGCATGAATTAACATCAATCATATACATACATGTGTCACCTAGATATGATTCTTTTGGGAGCAAGCTATGAAGAATAGACTCAGGATTCCCACTGATTCTCTATGTGGCCTTGAGCAAGCCAGTTGTTCTCTCACATCCATTTTTCACGTCCCTAAAATGAAGGAACAGAATCAGTGGCTTCTAAAATCCACCAATTGCTCCCACATTGCATGTTTCTATCATTTGCTATTTAGTGATCCAAGCTAGAATCTAACATATATTGAGAGATAGTCCTCCTTAGCATTTCTGTGTACCTGATATCAGATTTTGTTCCAGACTATCTTTTTAAGGATGTTTATATAGCAAATAGCTTTCCAAGAGAGAAATAGTGTCACTCTCTGGGGCAGAGAAAGATTTATTTCTGAACAGGATTATACAGACAATACTTCTGCTCTGGGGCAAAGTCGGGCAGTTTGCTGGCAGTCCTCTTTTAGAAGATCGAACAGTCCTAGATTCAGAGTTCCTCAGCTTTGACAAAAACTGTGTGCATGGGCAGAATTCATCTGGGCCCACATCTACTATCACCCCTATGGGAAGTAGGGGCAAGGCAACTGGAGGCAGTACTACCTGCTGTGCTATGAATAAACAAGTCCTTTCCTCTCACCAGGGGTCCTGTCACTTCTGCCAGCCTTTATAAAGTTGTGGCAGGCTAACTTGTCAGCTTGCAAGTAAGGCAAAAATCTCAGACCCTTTACAATCTTGGCAAACTATTACACATCACAGAAACCTATGAGAGGAGAGACAGGTTTTGTGTAGGCCTGTCCGTTCCTTGATATTGATCTTAATGTTTCAGAAACACTCAGGTCACTAAGTAATTTACATTCTCTGGGTTCAGGTAATAATTTTATGTTAGCTGTCAAAATACACAAACCATAAATTCTCAGTGGTTTACATAATTGACAACTATTTTTTGCACATTTAAATTTCAAAGTGAGTGTGCCTATAATCTGTGAGAGACTGGGTAAGCATCCCAGGGCCCAGGCTGCTTTCATCTGGTATCTCCACTATGTTCTAGGTCAGTGTAGTCCTCTGCATTGTGTGATGATATGAAAACACTAAGGGTCATGAGTGACAGCTTGCTATGGGTGATGCCTAGAATGCTGTATATCATTTCATTTTATCTTTAGTTGGTCAACACTCAGATTTATGACCATACTTACCTGCAATGGAGGCTACAAAATGTGATCTGGCTGTACATCAGAGAGAAACAAAAATGGCATTGATGACCAATAAGTCATCCTCTGCCAGAGCTAGGCAAAACCAATGTCCTCCCTCCCTCCCTCCCTCCCTCCCTCCCTCCCTCCCTTCCTTCTTTCCTTCCTTCCTTCTTCTTTCTTTCTTCCTTTCTTTCCTTTCTCCCTTCCTTCCTTCCTTCCTTCCTTCCTTCCTTCCTTCCTTCCTTCCTTCCTTCCTTCCTTCCTTCTTTCTTTCTTTCTTTCTTTCTTTCTTTCTTTCTTTCTTTCTTTCTTTCTTTCTTTCTTTCTTTCTTTCTTTCTTTCTTTCTTTCTCTTTCTTTTTCTTTCTTTCTCTTCCTTCCTTTCCTTCCTTTCTTTGTCTTTCTTTTCTCCCTTCCCTTCCCTTCCTTTCCCTTCCCTTCTCTTCCCTTCCTTTCTTTTCTTTTCTTTCCTCTTCTCTCTCGCTCTTTTTTTCCCAAGAAGTGTCTTGCTCTGTCACCCAGACTGGAGTTCAGTGACTATCACGGCTCACTGAGGCCTTAACCTCCCAGGATTAAGCAGTTCCCCCACTTCAGCCTCCCAAGTAGCTGAAACTACAGGTGTGTGCCACCATGCCTGGCTAATTTCTTAAATTATTTTTGTAAAGACGGGGTTTCCCTATGTTGCTCAGGCTGGTCTTGAACTCCTGGGCTCAAGTAATCCTCCCGCCTCAGCCTCTCAAAGTGCTGGGATTACAGTTGTGAGGCACAGAACATGGCCCCAGCCCCTTTACTTCTGAAGTTCAGATCTATTGGCAAGTAATAGTTCCCTAATTGATTATTCATAGCCAAACTACTCAAACCATTTGCCTCCATTTGTAAAAATCATCATTATTATAATTTTAAATATATATCAATAATTGTTTTATATTTGCATAGCAAACAGTTTTTTTCCTTTATGGAAATTTTAAAATGTTATTCAAGTTTCTCTTCACCCATGTGAGCAAAACGATTTGATTTTGGTAAAACTGGAGGAGCTACAGCATGTGAGTCACAGCCTTGTCTTACCACCTGGCCCCATGGTGGTAGGAGGGTTGATTGCTCAGAGTTACCTAAATGTTATATAAGAAATATTCAGGTCCAGAAACCACCAGCTTCTCCAGGACTTAACAAGGGACCTGGTGTGCCTGTGGTCCTGAAGACTGTAATCTATTGAACTTTGAGATGCTGCTAGAGAAGAAGTGTGTTGTCTCACATCATGCAATGAAGGTATCTCTGTGTTCTGGGAAGCTTCTTATTGTGAAATATTTCAATAATTTAGATTAAAAACATTACTGGAAAGATATTCTGGGATGATTTTAGGATCCCTCAAACTTGAAAGCATGATTCCCCAGCTCCTTTGGTAGATCCCATTTATATTTGCTCAGAAACTTTAGAGTCATTCTTACCTCCTTCCTCTGCCTTTTCTCTCCTGGGCTCAACAATTCTCATCCCAACAACCAGGTTTCATGCCTCATAATGCTAACCAACTGATTTCGCTCTAAAATGCAAATAGTATATCATTCTCTTAATTTAAAGTGATTAATGCAGTCAAAGGTAATGTTTAAATTTCTTAGCTCTGATGCGCATGGGGGCTCAGGCCTATAATCCCAGCACTTCAGGAGGCTGAGGTAGGCAGATCACTTGAGGTCAAGAGTTTGAGACCAGCCTGGCCGACATGGTGAAACCATGTCTCTACTTAAAATACAAAAATTAGCTGAACGTGGTGGCGGGCACCTGTAATCTCAGCTACTCAGGAGGCTGAGGCAGGAGAACCCCTTGAACCTGGGAGGCAGAGGTTGCTGTGAGCCGAATCGTACCATGCACTCCAGCCTGGGCAACAGAGCAAGATTCTGCCTAAAAAAATAAAATAAGGTAAATTAAATGAATAAATAAATTTCTTAGCTAAATAGAAGAAGCCTCTTAGGATGTGATTCCTGTTTATTGTTTTACCCCATCTCTTGCCACTCGGGCATTGCAAGCATTCCCCACTCTAGCCATGATATAGTGTTTACAACTTGAAAACTATCATGCTGTTACAAATGGCTATGCTTCTCTCCAGGCTGCTCTGTCTCCCTGAAAAGAGCACCCTGCCTTCTTCCATCTAATCATTCTCCATCATCTTTTAAATCTTAGTTTAAGCATCTTTTCTTCTAAGAAAAATTATGTAATCTCAAACCCATTTAAAATTTCTCTTTTGAGTTTTTGTAAAACACTGTGAAAAAATAAATACAATACCACTTATCAGGTATTATCACTGTTGGTTTTTGTTTTTCCTTTCACAAAGCTCTAATATTGTGAAAAGACACCATGTCTTATTCTACTTAAATTGGAGGTTCACATAATTCTTAAAGTAGAAATAATCTCTCATCCAAAAATGTATTAATCAGTCATTGTTTGACACTCAAAACTTATTCCCCTTAGAATCAATTTTACATACTTCAAAGATGTTCTTTCCAAAAGGTACTTTCCTGAATAAATTAAAGACTTTAAGAAAGATATTCTATGTGAAGCACATTTTTAAATAAAAACTACAGGTTTCTGGAGTTGAACAGTTAATTCTTTGAATGTGACATCGAACAGAGATTGAACCACAATAGAACCGATGGTTATTTTAGAATCACATTTGAGAGATTTCCAAATTATAGTTGGAAATTGTAGTTGTACCATAGATACAAATTAGAAGGACATAACAGATTAAACTCATCAGTTTAAGACTGAATTAGGGTATATATTTATCATGACTTCCTAAGTGTTGGACAAAGGTTTTAAAGCACATACATTCCTAAGACATGAGTCATGTGGCTCTCAGTACTTAACCGAAGATTCAAGAACTATCCTGGTTCCAATGCTAAATTAAGAACTGCAATTTAAGGAGAGAGTGAGACTGAAAAAAATGATTTATATGGTATTAAATATTCAATGTAAATTTACAAATTGGGAAGTTTTATTTTTACTCAAGTTATTATCTATACTTTTTTTGGATGGAGAAAAGAGATAAATCTCAGATCTGCTCATATTTGTTCATAGCTTTTGCTTAGATCTGACAGCTGGCCTCGGATATCCTAAGGATTTTTCAATGCTCTGGGACATGCAATCAAGCAGAGTTTAAAACTACTGCAGTTCAAGTGACTGAAAGAAGCCAGAGGAATTTCAGGAGGATGCTATGACAAGAAGCAGAGAAAGAGACATTGATTTATTGTTAGAACACATCACTGCAGAGGTCTAGGAAGAGCAATTTTGGCAGAGGACAAGGGCTAACATCCAGTGAGCCTAGCACTAGGGTGATTCATGAATATCAAGCTGTGAAGACCATCAGATCTTCATCCGCCAGATAGAATGACCGAGAGATCCCAGGGGGCTGCAATTCTTATGTCCAATTCCTAGCCATGCATTATTGAAGAAAAGGAGGCTGAGCATGGTGGCTCACGCCTGTAATCCCAACACTTTAGGAGGCTGAGCAGGGGGCGGTGGTGGGGCATGGATCACTTGAGGCCAGGAGTTCAAGACCAGCCTGGCCAACTAGAGATGGGTGAAACCCCATCTCTAGTGAAAATACAAAAATTAGCTGGACTTGGTGGCACATGCCAGTAATCCCAGCTACTCAGGGGGCTGAGACAGGAGAATCACTTGAACCCAGGAAGTAGAGGTTGCAGTGAGCCAAGACCGTACCACTGCACTCCACCCTGGGCAACAGAGTGAAACTCCATCTAAAAAAAAAAAAAAAAAGAAAAGAAAAGAAACTACTACTACTTTCTTTAAGGACAGGAATAACTACTTCTTGGGGATGCAGAACACAACTTGAAACCTTGGATTTTCGGTAGTTGATTTAGCACTAATTTATTGTACTTAGGAAGCTTAAAACAAATAATATATTCCAAATAGCAGAGCAAAAACACAAATTACAATAATTGTGATGATGATGAATTTCCCAACAGCAAACATGGAAGTTAGGATACACTGGAATAATGTTAAAATACTAGAGAAAGTCAGTGCTATTAGATTGTTGCAAAAGTAATTGCAGTTTTTGCCTTTGAAAGTAATGGCAAAAACTGCAATTACTTTTTCGCTTATCTAATGGCATTAACTTTGCATTGAAAGTAATGGCAAAAACCACAATAACTTTTGCAACAACCTAATAACTTAAATTTTTTACTCAGTAAAAATAATTTTGGAAGATGAGGGTAGAGTAAAGGTGGTTTAAGAAAAATGAACCCTGACAATGTTTAGCATAAATAGGCCCTTACCATGGGAAATCCTAAAAGATATATGTTAAGAAAATGAAAAATAATCTGAAGAGGAATGTGAAATGAAAGAAGGAATGGCAAGGGAAAAAAGTAAACATTAGTATAAGTCTAAAGAAACATTAACTGAAAATAATAACAGTGATTTTTTTTTCTTTTTAGTGATGTTAAAAAAACCCATATAATCAAAATGAAAAAATGCACCAGCAGAAATCTCAGTGTGAGGTGATAATCCAAATTTAAAACACTGCAGATTTCCTTTAAGTTCAAAGGAACAGTAAGCATATTATTCAAGCTCAGTCTTTGTTATGATAGCTATGCACATAAATGTCTATGGTAATCACTAATAAAACCCCACAGAGTGCATAAGTTTCAAAATAATATGGACAGAAGCAGTGTGGGAGGAAAATCAACAAAATGAAATTAATTAAAGAAGGCAGAAAAATAGGGAAGAAAATATAATAAATAAAATAGTAAAAAAATGCATGTATGTGACATCACAGGGAATGTTCTGTTTAGTTGGCAGAGTTTCAGCTGTATGGATAAAACTATGTGCTGCTTACAATAAACACATACTTAACACTAAAATTGAGAGAAAAAGGATGAAAATAGAAATATCAGTCATTACTAATAAAATCTTTTATCACTGTATTAAAACCAGACAAGTAGACTTTAAGGAAAAAATAATTGCTATTTTTTTAAGTTACCATCTAATGATTAACCTTCACCTCACCAAGATGGTCCTTTCATGAGTCAATTAATATTATACACATTTATACAAAGCTATTATACACATGGCATAGTTCTTAATAGTAGACATATGACAATAAAAAAGCAAATGCAAAGCCCTACCCTCATAAGGCTAACTTTCGAGTATAAAACTTCTTACAGTCTACTGGGAAAACAAATTACAGTTCTAACCTGTATACAACTAATAAATACATTAAATTTTTTGACATAATTAAAGGAAACATTGATAAACCCATGCTCATGGTAGAAGACGTTAACACATCTCTTCCTCTAATTGTTACAACCAAATATACACAAAATCTGTAAGGAGGTATGGTTATAGAATACTTGAACAACACAAATTATATGCTTAATATAAAGGCCTTACATAAAACACTGCACCCAGTAATCCATCTCAAGCACACATGAAATATTTATGTTAAATGACATGTAATAGAACATAGTTGTAGGACCAGTGTCAGCAAATTTCAAAGCATTGGCTTTATACAGAGCACATTAACTGACTAAAATATAATAAAAAGAGGCATGAATAATTTAAAAATACACAAAACTATAAATACCTATATATCTAATAGCTTGTGTGTTAATGGAGTCAACACAGCAGAAATTACAGAACACTTGAAACAGAGTGATAATGATTATTACATATCAAAACATGTGACATGCAGCTAAAAGTCCTTAGAGGACTTAAGGGCTTTTACTAAAAACAAAGAAGCCTGCAAATTAAGGAATTAACCACTTAAGCCACTTAAGATATGAAAAAGGTGAAAAAAATAATATGTGAAAAAATAATAAAATGAGGAAATAATAAGTAATACAATTGTATGATGTATACCTGAAAATGAGCAATAAGCATAAGAAACTGTAAAAATTGAGTGTAACTTCCAAAATGAGAGAAAAACTATAAATTTGGAGAGCTAAATTTTAAAAACAGAAAATGAAAAAGTATTGACAGAGGAATATGAGATGTAATAATCACGACAAATACACTGTAAATATTTCAAAAAATAAGAGACTGTCCTAAGTAATTCTGTGTAAATACAGTTTAAAATGTCAAAAATGTAGCTAAATTTATAGAAAAATTAAATATAATAAAACTGGTTCAAGAAGAAACTGAAACAATAAATGGTATCATACACATAAATCAGCTTAAAATCTTTCCACAAAGAAAAAGGTCGTAACTCAGACTATTTTAAAGGTATTCAGGAATAGATCATTCAAAATTTTAACTTATTCCAGAGGAAAAAAAGTCACACCGTACTCAGAACATACCTCAAACATTTTAAGATAGTTTTATAACCTTAATACTATAATCAAGCAAAAACTATCCATTAGAGAAAAAGCATGGATAAATTTTAGCAATGAATGTATATGCTAAAATGTTACATAAAGTATTAGCAAATTAAGTTTACCTATATTTTTAAATGTATATATCAGGTATAAAAATAACATGATGAAATTGGGTTTATCCCAGTAATACAAGGATATTTGTCTTTGTAAAAGCTAGCATTATACTTCACCATATTAACAAATTCAAGGGAAAAAAACACAGCAACTCTTTAAAAGATTCAAGTAAAATGCATTTTCAAAAATCAATATCTATTCTTGATAAAAACTCTTAATAAACCAAGAGTATGTCTAAATCATACAGAAGAATTTGCAGTGACTCAATGGCTGAACTGATAAAGAGCACCAACAGGTTCTGATATTAATATTGTCTCAAATTTGTATTTCTATTGTAAAAAGATATAAGATTAATTTTAAATAAAGTTTCAACTTACATGACTTCAGTAAATTCGATTGCTATAAATAGATATGTAAAAGCCTTCTGCTAATTTTAAATCTATATTCAGGAATTGTTTACGAAGAAATAGTAGAACTATAATATGTGTTGGTAGATCATGTTTAAAAGCAAACTGAGCATCTCCCATTTTTCTTCATGCTTGTTAAGTCTTAATGTAGCACTTTATATATTTAACATCCCTAACAACCATTTTTACTTGCTATTTATTGCAACATCACCTGCAGAGACACAAGAGAAGTGATGTAACTTGTCTAAGGTATCGCAGTATATTGGTGTTGGTGATCACCGTACATATCACTTAAAATGAACCCCTTTGTTGAGTCCCTTTTTTCCTACCAAATATGGTATGTTTTTGGCAGTCTTAGATGATTTATTTCCTTAGTAGGTTAGTGTAAATTTGTTGTTTAGAAAAGTCATTTCTCATTTCTATTTGAAGCCCAATTTATTTCATTTATTTATGAATGAGATATATATTATTATATTTAAGTTTAAATATATATAAAATATTTACCACATCCTATTAAATAGAAATATTTAAAGAGAAAAGAGAAAAGGAACTATGAAATTTAAAATGTACATAGTTTAAATACTGTGCTTAGCTAGGTAACCTAATGGCTTCAGATATTTGTAAACATATCGGTTACATACTTATCTGTATTGCCCTACAAATTTATATCTGCATTTGTATATTTTATATTTACATGCCAAGCTAAGACACTTGGTACTGGTGTGACCATTGAGACCAGAGTCAATTTCCATTTTTCCTATAATGCTGGAACAATACTAACACATAATGTTTTATATTTTTTCTCTGGGGAATGATTGTAGAAAGGATTACAGTAATTATCTACTGTGAGGAATTTAAGGTGTGTTTCAGTTGAAATCTTGCCATTCGTTTAAAAATTTTGCCATTTTAATTGACAAACATCAATGTAATTGTTTATTAAAACAAGTAAACATCATTAAACCACAGGTAAAGACATTATAGAGCAAGCTAAGTGCAACTGTATAATGTATCCCTTAACTTTTTGGCCATAAGTAAAATATAACTGTTATAAGCATACATTGTTATACTGTGAAAAGTCAATAATTAATTAATTAATTGGTTATGATGTATCATTGATCAAGGGGCACATATATGTTTTAAGTGCTGTGTATTGCCAAAATGCTTTTTTAAACAAGTCATAATCCAGCTTCAAGTACGAGAGTGGCTGTCCCACAGTACTTACACCCTGAAAACATTCCTGGCATTTTTTTTTTTAATTGTAGGTTATTTGACCAGTAAAAGTGTCTTCTAATGTTGTTTTAATGCTATTCATTAAAAGACAGTCATTGTATGCCTACGGAGAGTAAGGCCTTGTTATGGCTCCTTCATACACACTAGTGAGCGAGACAGACAAGACACTGTTCTCAACAGCTGGTCTTCCAATAGAAAGAGAAAGATCCCAGTCTAGTGGAACAACAGATAAGGAGATAAGACTTTTTCAAATACCAAGAAGACAAACAACTAGGAAAATGTTATTGAAATAGAAGGATCTCATGGATAAATGGTTGGCAAAGTCCTCCCTGATGATATTTTAACATTAGAACTAAAGTACAGAAAAAAAACAAAAAGATCCTTTTGAGGATCTGGGAATAAAAGATTTCCTGGACAGCTAGTGCAAAAGCCCTGGGAAAGATCAAATATTGTCATTTCTGAGAAACCAAAATAACAGCATGTGGCTAGTGTGGAAAACAAGACTACAGTCAGTGGAGACAGGCAGCAGATACAGCTGTTTCACGTAGAAAAATAGTTTTCAACCCTGACTGTGTGTCAGGACAAAGCCCTGCAGCGTGACAGCATTTAGACATTCAGCAGAAGAGAGGAAACCTGAAAATCAGACAAAGATAAAATAACCAGTGAGGCTGGAGCAAAACCAAGGGAAATAATCAATGAAGCAACGAAAAGAGAGGGTGAAGAAAAAAGAGGGAGTGGTTAGCTGTGCCAAACATTTGTGAGACAAGAACAGAGAAAGGATGCCAAAGTGATTTTTAAAATGGAATCCAAGCTGAAAAGACAAATGCAAGGAGCAAAGGGGAAACGGTGAAAGACATGGAACCAACAGATTAGAGCTCCCAATGTACTTTTAAAAAATATGATCAAATAAGTCCTGAGTAACTACTGGAAGGAAATTGAGATTTTAGAGGCATCACAGTGATTATGGATGATTGTTTTGAGAATGTTCAGCCTAAAAGGGAGAAAGCATGACAGTTAGGAAGAATGAGGGCTCACTGGATTTGTCGTCGTCGTTTTGGTCTGGGGTTTAATTTGTGTTTTAATGGAAGAAATTGCAACACATTAAAACACGTAAGGGAGAGCTATTGTATTGGATATCCACCCCTCCTCAGATTCCCTTATCACCACTGTCTTCTGACCTCTCGACTATTGCTGTGGCTGACTATAATTTTTAAAATTTCTCACAGGGATTATGTGTTCCGTTTGTTTTTCTTTTTTGTCTTCTCTTGCTAATTTCACACTAATAATCCTCCCTGCGACCAAAAGGGTAGAAAGATTTCTTCTAAGTTTTTAGAGTTTATATCATTCACTGAGCACTTCAATCCAGCTGAAACTCAATTTGATATGGTCTGATATGGGAGCTAAATGTATTTGTTTAAAACAGAGTTAATAAAGTACTCTATTTTTATTAAAAATCCATCGATTAATGAGTTTCTTTTATTATGCTTAAAATTTTATGTAATTAAGTTTGTTTTAGGTTTTTCTCTCGTTTAATACTGCTCATTTATTCTGTTCAGTCTTCAAACGGAACCTAATCGCAACATTTTCACACCTAATGGAAACTGTTCTAGATTGTTTTTATTTTTTAAATTTTCTCCCGTTTTTAGAATTTTGTTCTTATTCAATATGAACTTAAAAATAATTTTATCAAATTATAAAAGAAAATTTGCTTCACTGAATAAATTCATTCTAAAAGAGTGTATTTCTTGATAATCTGCCTTTCTATGGAGGAACATGCTACCCACTTCATTATTTAATCTTTGTGTCTCTCAGAAAATGTATCTAATGTTCTACATGCTATCCCTGTTACCTTTAGGTTACTCCTTGCTCCATCTATTTTGAATAGTTAATAGCTTAAAATTCAAATATACTTGAAAAATCAATACAAGAGGCTTTAGGTCAAAGCTGATGTTGTCCAGGATGACAACTGTTTTCAAACTGATGAAGGATATAAATTCATGCTCATGAGACAATAAACTGAAATAAAAATAGGAGATTCACTATTTTAGGTCCTAATAGCATTGCACATATCATATAATTATCTCCCCTTAAAAAACAAAAAGAAGGAAAAGAACATCAGAGCTGTTCCCAAATGACAAAGTCACGATGTGTTTTTCTGGTGTGGTTCTAATCAAAAGCAGCCTTCCTGAGGGAGGCAGTCTCTTCTGGAGCAAGCGTGATTTTAAAGTTGCATGTACACTGCTCCTTCATGATTTCATCATTGTGAGTTGATGATGGTTTACTTTAATAAGTTTTGGCATCTGGAAGGAGTAAACAGTACACTTTATATGAAGCAATGTCCCTTTAGAATTTTCTGTTCACTCATTTCACCATAGGTAAATTAGCCATGACTGAGTTTTAGACGAGACAAAGGGGAAAAGATGTCCTCCTGGTCCTGTCAGCATTTCTGAAAGGTTTAATCCTAACAGTTGAAGTGAAGATGATGAATTACATCATCATTTATGACCAATCAAGCAGAGGAAAGGGCCAAGACAGAAAAGAATGCTTTAGCCTTTTTTATGTATCTTTAAAAAAAAAAAAAAAAGTCACATTGCACTTACTTTGAAAAATGTCACTGGTTTCCTCTAGGGTTTATATCTCTAGGGACTACTTTGTTTCTGGTTGCTTTCTCAAATATATATTGAGAAGCTACCCTAGGGAAGAAAACACATGAGTACTCGAAACACAAAAATAAAATCACCTTTCTGCCTTCCTAATAATTCTGAAGTTTTCTAAAGTTCAAGCAAAAGGCAGTGCTTTAAAATTGCACTTTTTCTTTTCTATTAAAAATAAGCCATCCACAAAAAAAATCAATTAGAAGGCTAACATTTTATTTTGTTTATTTATTTTTTATTTATATTTTTATTTACATTTTACTTTTTAAAAATTTTTTATTTCCATAAGTTACTGGGGAATAGGTGGTGTTTGGTTACATGAGTAAGTTCTTTAGTAGTGATTTGTGAAATTTTGTTGCACCCATCACCTGAGCAGTATACACTGCACCCTATTTGTAGTCTTTTATCCCTTACCTCCTTCCTACCCTTTCCCCCTAAGTCCTCAAGGTCCATTGTGTCATTCTTGTGCCTTTGCATCCTAACAGCTTAACTGCCACTTATGAGTGAGAATACATAATGTCTGGTTTTCCATTCCTGAGTTACTTTACTTAGAATAATAGTCTCCAATCTCATTCAGTTCGTTGTGAATTCCATAATTCATTTCTTTTTATGGCTGAGTAATATTCCATCATATTAATATACCACAGTTTCTTTATCCACTTGTTGATTGATGGGCATTTGGGTTGGTTCCATGTTTTTGCAGTTGTGAATTGTGCTGCTGTAAACATGCATGTGCAAGTATCTTTTTTGTATAATGACTTTTCTCTCAGTAGATACCCAGTAGTGGTATTGCCATATCAAATGATAATTCTACTTTTAGTTCTTTGAGGAATCTCCACACTGTTTTCCATAGTGGTTGTACTAATTTACATTCCTACCAGCAGTGTAGAAATGTCCCCTGTTCACCGCATCCATGCCAACATCTACTATTTATTGATATTTTGATTATGGCCATTCTTGAAGGAGTAAGGTGGTATCGCATTGTTCTCTTGATAATGAGCGAGTCTCCCGAAATGTGATGGTTTTAGAACAGTCTGGCATTTACACTGCTTGCACTCATTCTCTCTCCTGCAACCCTGTGAAGAGCTGCCTTCTACCAAAATTGTAAGTTTCCTGAAGCCTCCCCCACCATGTGGAACTGTGAGTAAATATAAGCTCTTTTGTTTATAAATTACCCAGTCTTGGGTATTTCTTCATAGCAGCATGAGAACAGAGTAATACAGTAATTTGGTTCCACAGAGAGTGAGATTCAGCTATAAAAATACACAAAAATGTGGAATCGACTTTGGAACTAGGTAACAGGCAAAGGTTAGAACCATTTGGAAGGCTCAGAGGAAGACAGGAAAATGGGAAATTGGAACTTCCTAAAGACTTGGAGGGTTCAGAAGACAGGAAGATGGGAGAAACTTTGGAACTTTCTAGAGACTTGTTGAAAGGTTTTGGCCAAAATGCTGATAGTGATATGGACAATGACATCCAGGAAGCTCATGTCTTGCATTAGCATGACCTAGATGTGAGACATGGAATCAAAGGAAATAATTTTGAAACTTTAAGTTTTAATGACTGCCCTATTGGATTTTGGACTTGCGCTGGGCCTGTACCCCATTGCTTTGGCCAATTTCTCCCATTTGGAATGGTTGTATTTACCCAATGCCTGTACCCCCATTGTATCCAGGAAGTAATTAACTTGCTTTTGATTTTACAGACTCTTATCAGAAGTCTCAGATAAGACTTTGGACTTGGACTTTTGGACTAATGCTGGAGTGAATTAAGACTTTGGGGTGACTGTTGGAAAGGCAAGATTGTGTTTTAAAATGTGAGGACATGAGATATGAGTGGGCCTGGGGAAGAATGATATGGTTTGGCCATGTCCCCACCCAAATATTACCTTGAATTGTAATCGCCATAATCCCCAGGAGTCAAGGGTGGGACCGGGTGGAGGTAATTGAATCATGGGAGCAGTTTCCCCATGCTGTTCTCCTGATAATGAGTGTGTTCTCACGAGATCTCATGGTTTTATAAGCGTCTGGCAATTCCCCTGCTTGCACTTGTTCTCTCTCCTGCCACCCTGCAGAGAGGTGCCTTCCACTAATATTGTAAGTTTCCTGACACCTCCCCAGCCGTGTGGAACTGTGAGTTAATTAAAGCTCTTTTCTTTATAAATTATTCAGCCTTGGTTGTTTCTTCATAGCAGCATGAGAATGGACTAATACAATAGGTAAACAATATAATTCAGTTTACAATAAGTTTTACAGAACTTAGGACTTTGAGACAATAAAGAAAAGGAGAAAAAAGAAACAATGTTTAGGCAAAAAAGTCTTGGTGTTTAAGAGTTAAAAATTAAAAGTTAATTTAGCCTACAGGTGACATGTTAACTAAAAACATTTTCCAACATATGAACTAATAATGTTCAAAATGTCACTACCAGGAAGAATTTTAGGTATTAGTGGAAACATGAGTATAGTATAGTACACAGAGCAGAGAGTCTGTAACATAAAGATCTTATTTTAGTGCAGACTCTAATATGTAATATACAATTCCTGTAAATTTAAATTCAATGAGCTGAGATGACTAATGAAAATTTTTGTTTCAAAACGTAGACTACATTACAGAGAATAATATTCACAAATGTAAGTACCAGACAAATTAACAAAGGTTGTTATGGACTGAATGTTTGTATTCCCATTCCTGGTCACCACAAAATTCATATGTTGAGGCTCTAACATGGTGGTAATTGGAGGTGGGGCCTTGGGAAGGTAATTGGATATAAATTAGATCATGAAGGTAAAGCCTCCATGATGGGATTGGTGCCCTTATAAGGGAATAAAGGAATCAGAGCTTGCTCTGCTCCCTTCCGCCATGTTCAAACACAGTGAGAAGACGGCTGTCTATAAACCAGGAAGCAGACCCTTACCAGACATGGACTCTACGAGAGTCTTGATCTTGGAGTTCTCAACCTCTAGAATTGTGAGAAATAAGTGTTTATTATATAAGCCAGAGTCTACAGTATATTTCTTAAAGCAGCTTGAACTAAGATAATTAACAATTTGTCATATTTGCTTTCTTCAAGGGTAATAAAATAACAAATGGAGTTGAAATCATATGTGCTCTTGTTTCATATCCCTTCCCCCTCCTCTCTAGAGATAGCTGCTATTATAAATTGGATGGTTATACTTCTTGTTCCATAATTTCATATCTTACTACATATATATCTATGAATTTGTATATAGAATTATATGTGTATTGATTTTATGGCCTTTTCCCCTGAATTATTCTGCAAGTTGCTTTCTCCATTAGGGATCTACATATAAAATAATTACATTTATTTATACTTGCCTACAGGATTCCATTATGTGAATCTGCCATATTCTATTGACCTATTCTTCTATTAGTGTACGCCTAGGATTTCCATATTTTAACTATTTCAAACAATGCTGTCATGAACACCTTGGTGTTTCCCGGCATACATGTGTGAGGGCTGCTCTAGACAATATACCCATAAGTGGGAGATTGGGGTGAGTCACAGGAAGTGCACATCTTCAGCTTTATCAGAAATTGTGAAATTGCTCTTCAAACGATTTTACTCATTTATATTCTTTCAAGCAGGATACGAGAGTTCCCATTGCATAATGTTATCAAATTTGGAATTTTTAGAGTTTAAAATAAATTTTGGTCATCATAAAATATTTTTTAATGGAAAGTCTCTTGGCACTTTGGGTTAGAACTTTCTTTGTTACAGAGAATTATCCAGTGCATTGTAGGACATTTTGTATCCTTGCCCCACTGACATTAAATGTCAATAGACTATCACACCACAAAAAAAAAAAAAAAAAAAAAAAAAAGGCAACTCCACTAATTTTCAAATTTCCAGTGCCACTGCTCCTGGGGTTGACTGAATATGGGTGAAACATTCCTCATTATCTTACTTTTTATCATTCTAGCTTTTTGAGTTGAATAATTACCTCATTGATTTTCTGATTTCTAAAGTCATGAGTTCCTCTAAGTAACACTTTACCTGCATCCCACATTTATTTATTAAAAAGTATTATAATTTTATATATAATAATCTTAAATATTTCTTGTAGTTTGCTTTCTAACCCACAAGTTATTTGAGAGTATTTTCCCTAAAATATGGGAGACTATAGTTGCTCTTTAATTCAACTGCATTCTAGTCAGAGAACCTATTGTGTATATAAATTTGGTATATTTTTGTGATTCATAGTGATGGTGGTGGTGGTGACTTGTATACTCACATTTAGTCAATGTTTGTGATTGGTTCATTTGCAATATAACATTCACCAAACAAATAGAAAATAAACAACCTTCTTAAAACTTAGCTTCTGAAAAAGTACATTGAATTAACATAAATATGTATTATGATTACTAATTTTCAAAATTTTTCCTTTAAACTCACAATTTATACATTGAGGCTGTAACATGATAGTATTTGGAGGTGAGGCCTTGGGAAGGTAATAGGATTTGAATTAGGTCATGGGAGTAAAGCTCCCATGAAGAGATTGGTGTCCTTAGAAGGAAATGAAGGAACCAGAGCTTGCTCTGTTCCTTTCCACCATGTTATATATAATATACATATATATATAATAAATGTGCACATATATGCATCTATAAATGTGCATATATATGCATCTATATTTAAATGTGCACATATATTATATATTTTACATATATATAAAATTGGAGTTTATTTTTTCAAATATTCTCACTGAAATTTATTATTTTGTAATGAATTATCATTTTCATTTCAAAACTATCATTTTATATTACCTTTCATATCTATTAAAACTTTTGAATAAAATTGAATTCAATTTAATGCTAACGTTTATAAATTATCCTTCTTTAGGTATGCATGCTCTTCGTATATTTTCTCCATCTACTGTTTTCAATGTTATAGTTCATATTTTAATTCATTATATTTTGATTCCCAAAATTAACTTTATATTTAGCACTTATTTAGACTTCCCAACATACCAAACATTGCCTCTATTTCCTTATGAGTTCAACTTCTTTCCTGGTGAAAAAAATGGGTTAGCCTATGTTTTACTGAGTATCTATGATTAGCAACTTTTTTTTTTCAGTGGCTGTTTCATAATGATAATTCAGCTAGTAATAAAACTTCATGTTACAATTTCTTCTTTCTTGCTACTTAAAAATAAGATTCTATTATGTCTAATTTCTACTGTACCTGATTTTATTATGACTGTTTGTATAATTATTGTTGCTTAGTTGGTAATTACTAATGCCCAGTTTAATTTAGGATTTCTTTCTTACTTTGATGCTTGTTGGCTATCTCACATGAAGTGTTTGTATGCATCTGTTTTGATTCATCAACATGAGGACTTTCTAAACAATTCTCAACTTTTCAAACAGTGCTCTTGTCATTATTTTTTCCATGAATTCTTACAAAATATCTGATAGATGTTTTTATCTTTTTATATATCTGTATTTCATTTTAAATTATTTCTTACATGCATCTATGGCAATATTTTACTCTTCAGGCTGGTATTATCAACTCTATAACCCCTCTATTTTATTTTATTTTATTTACTTGATTATTTTCTGATTTTTAGATTATTTTAAAAAATATGACCATTATTGTCATACAACACCTTGATTTTTCTTTTTTTCTCCCCTTTGAATATTTTCAGCAGACTTGTCAAAAATGTCCTTCAGATTTTCTATTTTCTGAGGCAAGCTTTTTGGTTAGTTAAAACAAATGATACTTTCTCTTTGTGCCTAGTATCTTTGTGTATGCTTGATATTCCTATGATATACTATTCATTGCTATTTGTTTAAAAAGTGTAATTTCCATGACATGAATTGCAGAACTGTTACTACAAGACTATGCCTTGTATTATTATTAAATATATATGAGTTTTTAAAAAAATATTTTTACCTTTCTATGTTTCATTTAAAAAGTGGAAGACTCAGAATACCTAAAGTAGTATTCTGTATGTTTGAGGAAAGAGATTTTTATCCTATTTAGATTAAGATCTCCAGGATAATTTGAGATGGGTGTGTTTTGACCAAATATTTGTGTATGATCTAATCTACCCATGACTCATGATGTACTCTAAGCTCTCCTACAGTGTTCTAGGACATATGAACTTTCCTAGTTCTATTTCATGGCTGATGCAGGATTTTATGATGTCCAGTTTTATTCAGGTGTTTTTGTTGCTATTCTTCATAGACATAAAGGATTGAGGATTAGATTCTCTTCTTTTAGCAAGTTGAAAAACTCCAGTCACCAGCTCTTGCTGCTTATATTTTGTGTACATACCCCTGTGGGCCATTTAACCTTCAAATTTTACTTAATTTTTCATATTTTTTATTTATATAATTTTTAGGTTTCTATGCCTTGGATTTGAGCTCAACTAGCCATAAAATGTTTGTTGTGTGGGTAATATATCAAACATTTAATGTGTTGGGGTCGGGGGAGTGGTTCTTTCATATTTCCATAGTTCCTCATATAGACTGCACTTCAGTGTATGTCCTCAGTTGGGAGAACAGCCACATTGTACTCTTCCCAGAGGTGGAATGAAACTTCCCCTTAACATTTGGTTTGGATGTCTAGACTGAAGATGCCACATACATCAAAGGGAGTAGGAAAGAGTTATGACTCACGTAATGATTCTTGTGAGAGCAGGCAGGTTGCCAAGCAGATTCAAAAGTGACTAAAGAGATCAGGAACTAGCATGGAGTTTAAGGTAGTTAAGGAGTGGGACTGAGTGAAGGTTCCTCTTAAGAGGACAAGGATTGCATGATTTGAACTCACCAGCTTTAAGATAGAGAGTACCTGAGCTTTTTTTTTAATAGCTTGCCCAGCTATGGGGCAGAATGGGAGCAGGAATGGGAGGGCTTAGAAGCTGGCAGTAGTCAAGTATTAAAAATGAAATGAGACACTATTACTATTCTTTACCTACATTTGTTTCTTTACATAGTCATTTTGTAAATGAAAGAGCATTTATAATCTGCCATAGACTAGATAAAGACAAACTTGTTATAATGTCCATTGTTAATTATGATTAGAATTTCTATTTGTTCAAATTTCTGTTAAAAATATTGATGTACCTTTTTGAAATTACTTTTATGCCATCATTGTACCTCAGGATATGTAGCAATAAGTAGAAAGGTTGAGGGAACATCTCATAGCCTTATCTAGTGTTGTGTCTATCTAGTTTAGTAAGTATGTTAACAGTGGCATACATAGTGCATTTGAACTTGGGTTATATCATTTCTTTCCCACCACCATCATCTAAAGGACAAAACTAATTTTCATAATAACCATGCAATAATCATTAGTAATCATTATTTGCTGACCCATTTTTTTAGTTTTAAAATAAGCAACTGACAACTGAAAATGAAGAACATATTTTATTTTTTGAAAATATCCAAACCAAGTAACATATTTTATGTATGAGCTAAAATTTTCACCTATCAAATTTTAAATATGAATGAAAATTTCAAGCAGTTACATCGAATAATAGAATTGGAATAATGAAAATTCAGTTTTTAGTCTTTATAATCACTGAGATATTGTTGCTTATTTTGAATAGAATATTCAAACACAGTCATATGTGACATCTACTATCACAAGGGTAAAGATCTAGACTATGACTGAAGTAATGTCAAAAAATTTCTAACCATTACAACTTTCTCTTGAAATGAACATGTATATCTGAGTCTGTGTGTTCCATGGACCAACATTAAAACTGAAAATTTTAAAAATTAATTTTGATGTAGAATACAATGTGTATTAGATGATAAGAAATAAACACTGTACTAATGTGGCTCATTTTAAGTATATAGGCTTAGATAGATAAATAGATATATAGGTGGGTAAATAGTTAGATATCAATAGTAATTGCTGCAATTATTTAGAACTGAGAAGTTAAAAAAAAAGGTTTTGATGGGGTGGAGGAATGTATTTTTTAACTGACATTATTCCAAAATGCTGATGCATTATGTCATAAAAAGCAGACCTATTTCATAAGTTTTAGAATTTTGTTTGAATTCCCTCCCAAAAATGCATTCTCTTACTGCATGTACCAAGGGTGAACCACACCTACCACCCTACCTTTAATTTGGTCTTGTTTGACTCTAGATATAACTTTGCTGTCTGAAAACTTGGAGATCCTTATTACATAATTAATATAATATATTTGATCTCATAACCCCATGATGAAAGAGGTTAGCTGATATATATACTATCCATTACACTAACAAAAAGTTCTCTGAATAATTATTTCAAGATGTTATAATGTTGTAGGTAACAACAGAGGGTGAAAATTAAAATAGATAGAACGTATTTTAATTGAAAATTATAGAGTAAATAGTAAATTATAATTTATTCCAAAACTCATAGGATTTAAAAGATTTTGTGGACAGCTAATTTTATTTCCCTTTGTATATCACACAAATGTCCTATTGTTTTTACAACCACTTTTGATGAAATATCTTTACAGTTGATTTAGGTGAATGTATCTAGTGTCAGTGTAGAAATATGGAAAAATCTATACCATAGTACCAGAAGTCATATGTGGTTGACCAAAGTTGACCAAATAAAATATATAATTGAATTATGTATAAATTGTGAATTAAGAGTCTGAGTTTTTGAACTATGTAATAGACTGATGAAGACTGAACATAAAAGCTCAGATGTTTTAAGCAAGAATAAAGTAAGAATACATGTCACCTTGAAAATATCAATAGCTTCTAAATTGTCATTTCATATCTGTAACTGCTTACTTCCAATTGACATTTATAATTATTTTATTTTTAGTTAACGACCACTTTGGATTTATAAATATATTTCCAAATAAGCATACAATTATACTTTTCTATTTATCTTCTATTGGCACATTATAAATATATCTGTTGTTAATAATTTGAAATAAAGTTTTCAGACCATACGAAAGACTTTTCAACAGACATGAGAGATATTTCCAAATTAATAGATTCCTATGTCTCTTAACAACTTAAGTTTTCCTTTAATTTCCATATAGAGAGACAATTTCATCTTTAATGTACTTACCTTTCAGTGATGTTATTCAAAGGGAGAATATATTTAAAAGAGAATATATAATCAAAAAATGTTGGGAGGTTCTAAATTAATGATTCAATAACCATGCTAGTTATAGGTCTGTTTAAACTTTCTATTTTTTCACAATTTAGTCTTGGTAGTTACATGTTTCCAGGAATTTATCCATTTCTTTTCTGTTACCCAATTTGTTAGCATATAATTCTTCATAATGGTGTCATATGATCCTTTTTATTTCTGTGGCATCAGTTGTGATGTACCCTCTTTTTTCTGATTTTATTTCTTCTCTCTTTTTCTCTTAGTCTAGCTGTGGGTTTGTCAGTTTTGTTTCCTTTCAAAGAATCAGCTCTTCTTTTTTATTTTTTTCCTGTTGTGTTATATTTTGTTTATTTCTGCTCTAATCTTTGTAAACTTTTTTCCTTCTTCTAGCTTTGGGCTCTTCTTCTTTTTCTAGGTCCTTGGGGTCTAATGTTCAGTTGTTTATTTAAGATCTTTTTTCTTTTTTAATGTAGGTGTTTATCACAATAAACTTCCCGCTTAGTATCACATTGGTCATGGCAATGATTTCATGGATATGACACCAAAAGTAAAGTCAACAAAACAAAAATAAACAAGTGAGACTACATCAAACTAAAAGCTTCTATAAAGCAAAGGAAATAATCAACAGAGTGAAAAGGCAATGTACAGAATGAGAGAAAATATTTGCAAGCTATGTATCTAATAAGGGATTAATCTCCACAGTCTGAAGAACTCCTATGATATGGTTTGGCTGTGTCCCCACCCAAATCTCATCTTGAATTGTAGCTTTCATAATTCCCATGTGTCATAAGAGGGACCCAGTGGGAGGTATTTGAATCATGGGGATAGGTCTTTCCCATGATGTTCTCGTGATAGTAAATAAGTCTCACAAGATCTGATGGTTTTATAAATGGGAGTTCCCCTGCACAAGCTCTCTTGCCTGTGCAATACAGTAAGTAACTTTGCTCCTCATTTGCCTTCCGCCGTCATTGTGAGGCCTCCACAGCCTTGTGGAACTGTGAGTCAATTAAACCTCTTTCCTGTATAAATTACTCTGTCTTGAGTATGTCTTTATTAGCAGTGTGAGAACAGACTAATACATCCTACAACTCAATAGGATAATAAAAGCTGATAGCCTGATTTTTTAAATGGGCTAAGGACTTGAATAGACATTTCTCCAAAGAAGACGTACAAATGGCAATTGGTATGTTAAAAGATACTCAACATCACTAAACATTGGGTAAATTCAAATCAAAACCACAATGAGATATCACCTCATGTTGTACACTATTGGAGGAAATACAAAATGGTTCTATTTTTAATTTTTGAGGAAAAATTAAAAATAGAAATGTGATATGATCCAGCAATTCTACATCTGGGTATTTATTTAAAGTAAAAACTGAAATCAGGATCTCAAAGAGATTATCATCACTCCTATATTCATTGCAGTGTTATTCAATATAGTCAAGATGTTGAAACAACCTAAATATCTATTGACAGGTGAATGGATAAAGAAAATGTAGTAGGTACATACAGTGTAAAATTATTCATCCTTACAATAGAAGGGAATTCTGCAACATGAGGCAACATTGATGAACTTTGAGGACATCATGCTAATTGAAACAAGTCAGTCACAGAAAGATAAATACCGCATCATTTTACTTATACGAGGTATCTAAAAATAGCTAAATGCATAGAATTGGAGTAAAATAGTGATAGGGGTTGAGGTGAGAGAAATGGGGCATTACTAATCAATGTACATGAAGTTTTAGTTAAAGATGAGCGAGTTCTAGAAACCTGCTGTACTCCATTGTACATATAATCAAAAATACTGTATTATACACCTAAAAATTGTTGAGAGAATAGAACCCATGTTGGGTTCTTACTACAATAAAAATAAGATATTTTTTAAATGAAAAAAAAAATCCACTAGGAAATGAATTCACATACATGTGTCCATATATAACATTTATAAAATCCAAAAACATCTGAAATCTTAACATGCATTTCTCCCTAGGGAGTTTAGATAAGAAATATGGACTTCTACTTGAACATTATACTCATTTAACTTTCAGTTTAAAGAACTTTACCATTTTAAAGAAATGGTGAGAAATTACCATAAATAAAAAAATATTGCTGGGGCAAAAATCTCAAATTAGTGGTTGTCAGGGGCTACAGAGAAATTGTGTAACTGCTCATTGGGCACAGGTTTACCTTTGGGGTGATGAAAATGTTTGGGAACTGCATAGAGGTGGCGATTGCACAAGACTGACTGTCCTAAATGCTTCTGAATTTTCCACTTTAAAATTATTAATTTTATAAAGTTACATGAATTTTAATTAAATTATAAATATTTTTATAAAAATTGAAAAATTCACAATCCATTACTAGCATTCTCTTTCATTATGAATTACTTTTATCATTTATTTTAGAAAATGATTTTCAATAACTGCAGTTTAACAATTATTTTTCAACAATAACCCTTTAAAGTGTTTTTTATATTTTCCATATATTTCATATATGCAAGATTATTATTTAAGCACATTTTTCTATTTTCCTTCTAATTTATATTACCAATGGGAGCTTATAAAATGTGTACTAGGTGGACTTCATAAGCTTTATAATAACAGAATTTTAATAGCAGTGAAATTAACTCACGACAATTCTATTTTGTCCTTTTAAGTTCACATATTTTCTTCAAGAAATTAGGAACCATTTATTTCAAAAGAAAAATTCAAATCTTGATTATGTACATTTCAGAATAAGTATAGCTTCCCAGATTAAGAAATTTGTCATATTGAAATCGGAATTGAGAAACTGAAGATTATTTCTATTTTGAAGCAATTTATTCACTTTACAAAAACATGTTCCTTTTAATGTATTAAATGAGTGATATTGTTGATTTACATACGATTGTCACTTACTTATGAATAATACGAACATAAACTCATATCACAAAGGGATAAGAGTTGATTTTTAGTAATTCACGAAATTCCTAATGTCAGATTTGTTTTGCAAAATTTAATTCAACTATAGCATTGCATAGGCATAGGTAGAGTATAAACAAAACATACCCATTTTTGTAGGTGAAATGAAGTATGTTAAGTATTTTGGTATAGTATTTACCAAATCTTTACCTTTAACCTTCTAAAAATCAAATTATGGTTTGTAGCCTTTGATTTTGACTATATGCCTTCAGAGAAACATCAGTCAGATTAATACACAATGACCAACTATCTTAGTTTAGGATCCCTTATAAACAGAGCTAATGACAAGGACCTGGGTGCAGCTGTTTTATTTGAAAGGTGACTGCAAAAATCAGGAGTGAGGCAATAAGAAGAGTAAAAAAAGGCAAGGAGGGAAGAAAAGCCAGTGTGAGAAGCCATAAGCAAGCTTCCTGGGGTGAATTTGCCAGTACTATCTGTGAATTGTTCACCGAAGGATGGAAGTCTGTTTTCATTGGCTTCTTCTTCTGTTTGAGGGTTGCCCCTAAAGATGTAAATTATCCCACATTTCCAGGCTGTGCTTGTACCCAGGCTCAGTGGGCTTCCACAGCATGGGAGGAGACCCTGGATACAAAACACAAATCTTAGCAGCATGAACTTGAATGGAACACTGTCGGCAAATGGAGTGTCTAAGCTCCTCTAGAACATGGGTCCACGGAGCTGATCAAAACCAGAGGCAACCCGAGATATTATACTGCAGGATTCCAGCGCATCTTGCACTACACACATCAACTCAGGAATGCAGTGGGAAAACATTTCTTCATTCCTTAATTTATTATCTTAAGCAGCTGACTTGTACAGACACCATGTTAAGTGATTTTGACATATTTTCTCTCTCAGCTTTTTCTTATTTATGTTTTATGGTCACTGAGATATAACTTAATACACCATGGTAGTAATATAAAAATATTCTATAAAACTGTGGGGTATAAAAGAGATAATTAACTTTCCCAGGTGCCTACAAATTTCTGAGGTGTAAGGGTCACTATTTATTGAACTTCCAAGGACATACATACATTTTCTCTTATTATTCAAAAATGATGTTACTAATGGAGATTGTTCTCTCAGTGACTGAAAAGATGGATGTGTGACTAATGGTCCTTTCCTTCCTCCATAAATGCATACACTGTCCTTCAGCTATGACTTAGTGTGACTGGGGCTATTTACAACCATGTCTCTTCCACTCATTGTCTTTCCAACACCTTTACTGAAATAGAAACACCCCATTTTGAATTGCATTGTGTAGTGCTAAATTGATTTTGCATTAAAAATAAAAAATTCTTTAAAGACAGCACTCTTTAGCTTCCATTCTAATGCCTAGAGACATTAACCTGTACATACAAAGGAAAGGATAAAAAGGGGGTGAGAGGGGGAGGTGCTTTTCCATCGAATGCATAGAAAGCATCCAATATTTTAAAATCATAGATGCTTCATATATTACTTACGTTACTGTTTATTTTGGTCTGTGTTTTCTCACTACATATTGTGTTCTTAGATTTTTTAAAGGTTATTAGTATAGAATTATGTTGCAAAAAACTGACGGAAGTCTACCTCTTGGTTCAGTTCTCTCTGACATGAATCCTCACAAGATTCATGCCATATCAATGTTTTTTGTATGTTATCACTTGCCAAATCTTTTGGGGTTTTCTTTTATAACAAATCTCTGGTTTCCATCCTGTCTTTTCTGGTCTTATTACCACCACCTAACCAGATTTTCTTTCAATATTTATTATGTATATCCTATACGCTAGGCATTGTATTACATACAATACACTCCTAAATTATTGTACATATGTAGATGCCTCTTACTCCCTTATCTAGACTTTTTTGGCTTGAAGTAACATGAAATCATTTAGACTAGTTCTAAGTCAATACAAGATAAATAGCTAAGATAGAGAAGTATCTCAGACTATCGAGGAGCAGTAAGCTATATCAAGCCATAAGAGGAACCAGAACAAGAACTAGAAATTCATCAGAAACTCAGGCAATTACTACTTTAAAATGATGAATGCATTAATGTGAATTCCCCACAGGCATATTTACCCATTCAGAGTCTTAGCAGTCCAGTATCTCAGAAGTCCTGTGACTTTTAGATTGACACTTAGCTTAAAATGTATATTTTAGTTAGTACCTGGTCGAAAACTAAAATATGGCTTTAGGATCTTCTTCCACCTTCAGACAATAATATGTGGATTGTAATAATGGTATTCTGATTACAGAAACCTGGAAGTTGTCCAATTTGAGGAATTGACTCCAATCTTGGAAACTTCAGATTAAGTCAAAAGGAAAGGTAACATATTAGTCTAAGGCAAAAATATTCTTGGACAAGATAAGCCTCATAGTGCCTCTTTAAATCACACTTTCTCAATGTCAGCTCACACTTTGTATGGCTTGATAAGTGCTAATGAACAAAAATTCAGTGAAAAGATTCATGACATCCCACCCCAAGGTGTTGGAGATGTGAGGACCAATTATTCAAACTCTCATTGGCATGAAAGCCAAAATCTTCCCAGAGAATTCTCTGGTACCTAGATGTGGAGCCTTTACACTAGAAAAATATTCTTCCTCTGAGTAACCTTGATGAACTCTCCTGCTAAAAGAGAGAGGAGGCTACCCGAGCTTTACTGGCATCAATAGGTATGTGCCCTACTGGGCACAAAGACAGGAAGGGTGTTTAATGTGCTTACATTGGTATCACATCTAGGGTCATCCCATTGGAATGATCTTGCTCAAATAATAATGAGTCTGAGGACTTTCAAGGCATAGACATGCTCTCTCTCTCTCTCTCTCTCTCTCTCTCTCTCTCTGTCTCTCTCTCTCTCTTTCTCTTTCATTCACATACACATACACACATACATACAAATGTGAATTGCTGAATCATCTCCCTTCTTTAAGAAGATGCATACTTGTGATAATACCTTAAGAATTCTGGTAGGCATAAACTAACATCATTCAGGGAAGGGGTAGAAACTAGGAATAAAACTGACATTATTTTGGCAAAAAGCCTCTCTCTTTGAATCACTGCAGGCAAAGAGGAACTGAAGAGCTGCAACCACCTGGGAATTAGACCCAGTGGGCCATGTTTTCCCAGAGAGTGCCGTGTTCTTTTCAAAACTCTCAGTAGGTAGGTGCTGCTTGTAGAACCTAGAGGTTTTGTTTCTGTCCATGAATAGCTGTCTTACCCCAGGTTCTGATCATCTGAGGGATCTCAGGGGAATAACTCAGGGTGTGAACATTGTTCTTTGGAATGCCTGGGGAACCCAATACTTCAATGTGCCAGTAGCACACTGAAGACAATTAGAAAATCCCATCCGTTCTCTGCACTAGAAAGTATAGCCTGAAACAACTGTAATACTTTCTTACTTGAAATGTGAACTCATGAAAAGAACACACCGACTATAGTTGTTTAAAGAATAACTGCATGTTTATATTTATTTGCTTGTGCCCTAAAGTCACCAATTTATATAAAGTTCCTAGCCATTGAAATATTAGGTTGGTGCAAAAGTAATTGCGGTTTTTGTCATTAAAAGTAATCGCAAAAACCACAATTACTATAACTTGTCTTATGCTTAATACTAAACTATGGCACTTAAAAACCCTCTAAAATAATTTCTTATGACAGTTTTCAAATGGATGTAGAATATTTGCATATTTTTTATTTCAAAAAGCAAGCCCTGTGTTAATTGCCTTCTCTAAAGAGCATTTGAGCATCTTTTCTAAGCAGAGTGATTCCTCACATAAATCAAATGGACAGGCTTCACCACTCTGCTCCTAGAAATGAGGCACTTTGATATCGATATCTTAAATGGCAGTGGTTAATTAACGAATAGAAATTCTGTCTTTTCAAAAGGTTACCTTCTCTCGATAGCTCCAAAGCTCCCTAGTGAGTTTTTCTTAGCATCTGTTCTCTTTTTCACTGCCTCTAGCTTCTCATGGGAACTCAGAGGTGCCTCTCAAGGTCAAACTCAGAACCCACTAGTTCCCTTCATTTGATTCACTCCTGCTCACCACAAAACCACCTCCTACTTGCTTCAGTTCCATCAAAAAAACTGCACTGAACTGTCAATGAAGAATTCAGGTTCATTAGAAGCTTCCACTACCTAGAGACTCAGAAACCCAACACCAATTTTGTTGTAGTTACTAGAATCTCTCCAACTCCTATCTGGCTCAGAAAAGAGATGGTCTACCAAGGTGAGAAGGAACTATTTCCTGACTCTGTGCTAATGCTTGCGATATGCACAGGAGGCAGGGAAATGCTAGGTAAAAAAGTTGGGGTCCCTGACAAGGGTTCTACCCTCAAGCCTGGACTTGGGGCCCTAAATGAGAACATCACATCCCTGTTTTCCTACCCAAATGTTGCCTTTTGGCCCAACACACCCCTATCCTGTGCCCATAAAAACCCCAAGCTTCACTGGCAGAGGAGCAGAGCAGCATGGCAGAGAAGGAGAGAAGAAACATCTGAACATCGAGAGAAGAGGCAGCTGGACATCAGAGTCTATGGTCAGAGAAGAGATAGTTTGGAGACAGTTGGCTATAATCTCCCTCAGACCAGGGGAAGGTTATCTTCCCACTCCATCCCCTTTACAGCACCCCATCTTCCTAAGAGCCACTTCCATCACTCAATAAAATCATCATTCACAATCCTTCAAGTCCATGTGACAAGAACCCAAGTACCAAGAGGGCAGGGTATAAAAGGCTGTCACCCTGACCCTCTACTGAGCTGGTTAACACTGCAGAAGGCAAATGCTAACAGAGCATTGTTTGTAATACACTCCTTCTGAGGCTCCAGGGGTTTCAGGCAACCCCTAGACACTGCTGCGGGCCAGTACAGGATTTGTTCCTGCCAGTGCCCAAAGGCACTCACCCCAGCTCCTGTTTCCACTCACCTGCATGCTCCACCTCCTGCAAGGGGTTTGAGTATGGCAACTGAGTAAACAAGCCACACCCCTGTCGCAAGTCCCACGAGGGGTTCAAGGAAACTCTTCTGTCTCACTTGGCCGTGGGTATTCCACAGAAAATTGGCTGGGGTCCAATGGGTACAGTTGTTTAAATGTCCAGATTTTTAAAATTGATGGACATTCAGGTAGTACCCCCATGTATAAGCCTTGTGCAAGGAAAATAATAACGTCTCAGAACTCTAAACTCACTATGCCAAAGCGAAAGTTAAGCTTGGGAATTGTCATGCAAAAACAACCTTCCTTTTGTTCCTAAACAGATAGCTCCAAGGATAAAAGGCCACATATCTTCCCAGGGGTCCTCCCTCACAAATTGCTCATAAGGAAATTTCTTATTGGCTCCAAAATCTTTACCATAAACCAGAGTTCTGTTGAATCCCACCCTGATGACACAAGTTAACAGCTTACTTTCACAGGTACAGGATGACTAAAAATCATCCCTCAACCTACCCCATAACAAATGTATATTTTACTTCTTTCTCTATTCTATGTCAACTTTATCTTATATAAAATGCAGATTTAGTGAGTGCCAGGTAAATGCATAATTGACTCACTCCTTCCCTTCCTGCCACTCTTTCCTCTTTAAATATTGAAGTCCTCAAAATCCTATGTGGAGAAAGCACAGGCCACAGATTCTACTGTAACTTGTGTTTCCCATGCACCTCCTCGACCTTGGTGAAACAAACCTCTGAAATGATTGAGATCTGTCTCAGACACCTTTTGGTTTACAGGCTCAATGATTTCAGGGCTGACATGAATGCCTACTGGTTGCATGCTAGGTGCCAAAAGACAGGGCCCTGTTGCTTTGTCTAACAATTGAGCCTCCGTCAGGTCCACCCCACCTCTAAGCTGCACATTGTTTCTGAAAAAAGAGGGGCACTGTTGTATTCAGCAATCAGGATTCAATCAGATCTACTCCAGTCAACCAAACTCATACCACATCACTGAATCCCAATAGGTAAGGGGGTAAGGGTGGATGAAAGAGAAAACACAATTTTCTGGAAGCAAATAGGTATTTAGGAAGGAAGGGCACCATCCCAAACATGCAGTACTAACTATCCAATACTGACAAATATTGGAACAAAGAGTGACAGCAAGACCTCTTACTTAGAGATTCTGAGCAACAGACCACAAATACAGACAAAATATCTTGTTACAAATGCTTTTAACTTTGCTTTGTAAGTTTTTTCTGAATGTCTACCTCCAGTTATTACAACTAAAGTTCTACAGATAGCATGCTATTTCCACACTAAAAGAACTGCATTGCAAAAATCATTAATTTGTTTTATTTATTCTATCTGCTTGCCCAGATAGCTCATTATGTATCTATCTGAAGATTTTATAGATTAACATAGTTTTATGAATCTCTACATCTATTCTATAATAGTCTGAACATAACCTTTAATTTTTTCCAAATGCAATAGCAATTTAATGGGCTTCCTATTGTGCTTAATCCCTTTGTTCTCAAATAATGTGGAACGCACTTAAAATGCTTGTCTGCCCTTTCGTTGAATCCAGAGCTATTCATAACGTGATTTCTTCCTTCATCTTTCTGCTCTGCCCATTAAGGAGTAGTGTATACTTTGTGAAATTACTGAATATTCAAGGAAGAAAAGCAGAATTATTTCTGAAGCTCTGTGAGAGGAGTTTATGCCCTTTACATCAGTGGTTCCCAAATCTGAATGATACACAGAATTACTTGTGGAACCTTTTAAAATTTTCTGTCACTTGGGCTCCATCTTGATAGATTCTGATTTAGTAAATTCAAGATTTTTTTTTTAACTGGATTAATTCTCATGCTCAGGACCATTGCTCTCCCTGATAATAAATTTTCAGGACTGTAATACACCACCCAGGCACCCAGGTTCCCCTTCAGAAACTGAGGACTTATTTCCACCAACTGCTGTGAATGCTGCTGGCAAAAAGGCCTAAGCTGCCACTCTTATAGCAATTGTTCAAGCTGAAAGGACTGTTTCACCCAAAGGCATGTCATATCATAAGCACAAAGGCCCAGCCCTCCCTCCCACTTGGAGACAAATGTGAAGGGTCATTTCAGCTTCAACTCCCCATTGAGATGGCTAAGGCCTGCAGTACTCCAGATCCTTCTGTTATGGGATCTGTGGGGTATTGACTTTTCTGGCCAGAAATCTCTGTGGCTGGTGGTGCATTTGCCTGAGTTTTGCTTCGGTCTGCTGTGTCCATTCCACCCACTCAACCTGGCAGGCTGCGCTTGGCTCACACTACCAGTCTGGGTCCCATGCCTCCTAAGGGGGATTATGTGGAGCATCAAGGGGTGTGTGAGTGAGCATGGGGTCCAGCCCTGTTCAGGCAGACATGCTGGCTGCCACAGTGGGGCAGGCAGCTCTAGGTGCCAGCATGGGCACAGGCTCCCTGTGAGGCTGTGGCTGAACCAGGAGCACCACAAGAACCTTCCACAGCTGGCATCAGGGAACACAGTGGCTCCCAGAAGCTTGGAGATGCCAGGAACTGCAGGGCCCCAAAGACGGAGTCACAGCCCTGGCTCAGGAAGCTCCCAGGTCTGGGGTCTCCACAGGGTTGCAGTTCTTCTCTCCTTCTCTTTGCCCACAACATGGTGAGCAAGGAGCATGTCTCAGCCCTGTTTGTGTTACAGCTCTTTCAGTCACCATTCAGAGGTTCCCGAGTTCTTGTCCTGCACCCAGAAAGAATGAGATACACAGACAAGTAGAGGGTGGGCAAGAGGAAGAAGAGTTTTATGGAGCAATAGAACAGCTCAGAGGAAACTCGCAGCGGGTTGCTCCTTTCTGCAGCCAGTGTGTCCCAACAGTGTTCAGCTAGTAGCAGAGAGGGTAGCTCCTCTCTGCTAGGCAAGTCATCCCAACAAGTATTCAGCTATCAGCACAGAGGATGGATAACTCCTCTCTTCAGCTGGTCATCCATCATCTCCTCATCATCTCTCCGTTGTCTCTGCAGCTCTCAGAAGGGAAGAAGCTCTAGAGTGGGAGGCTCCTCTCTGCAAGCAAGTCATCGTGTCATCTGTTCAGCTTTGGCTGAGCCCAGGGCTTTTATGGGCCTCAGAGGCGAGGAAGTACATGCCAATTGATCCTTCGGCAGCCATGGGCAGGGCCAGAAAATGCACTACAAGTTCCCACTCAAGTCTGTGGGACTGGCAACCTGGCCCCCAGTCTTCAGGCCCTCCTGCCCTGAAGGTGGGGCCTCAATGGGGACCCATTTCCTCCAACCTAGGAGCCTGTCTGCCTCCTGCTGCCAGACTGCTTGCACAAAGGGGCACCTGCGGGCCAGTGCCAGGCTGTCCTCACCACCCCATCAGCATCCCTCCCATGCTTGTTAGTGCCCAAATTCCAGAGGGGTTGAGGCAGCAGGGGGCTGGTGTGTCAGCACTGCCCTGAGCATGTGTATCCCTGGCCGGGCTGTAACAACACCCAGGCTCAGCTCCATATTGCTCCAAGTTTGGAGCAGGTGTTGATAGCAGAGGAAAGCCAGGCAGTAGGAGCAGGCACTTCCAAGCCTGTAAGGTCTTGGTGTGTTGGTGGGTGGCGGGGGAGCTTTCCCAGCCCCTAAGAGTACAGAGAGATCTGGGTCCACAGCCCCGACTTGGTGCACCCAATAGGGCAGGGCTGCTTCCTGCTCCCAGATCCCACTGACTCCTCAGAGCATGCAGCCTCAGCTTCGACCCCCTCACAGCCTGGGCCTGGGGCTTCAGGTCCTTGCTGGGCCTGGGCTGGCATCCAAGGCAGGAGCTACATTGCTGTGAGCTTCCCCCATGACCCCAGCGCTCAGGGACAGCCTGAGGCTCCCCTGTGCCTGGCTCCTGGTCCTGCCCAAGGGGAACCTCTAGGAGTGGATTGTGGACCATGAGCCCTGGACTTGGCCATCTGGAGTGTTAGGCTCCATGGTCTCCCCAGTGCCGGGCAGACCCTAGAGATGCAGTGCTAGGTAGCCCCGTGCAGAACCTCCTTCCAAGGCACAGGAACCCGACATCCTCAGTGGGTTGGACACAGTGGCTGCATTCCTGGCTGGGTCCCTGAAGTGGACATTGCTCCCTCTTCCTTCCCCAGGCCCCGTAAGTGCAGCCCCAGGCTCTGCCTCAGGGCCCCTCTCTGCTCTACCCCACTGCTCCCCATCTGGTGAATGACATGGCCCAGCCCTATCCTGGTGGCCCCCAGGGCAGCAGTCTGCGGGAGGCTGTCTGCCTCTTCCCCATGGCATCCCCGCCACAGCAGCATGATGGCAGCAGCCACTCTGGACAGCCCACCACTGCCATCACTTCCAGGCATTGATGCTGAGAATAGTCCCTAATAAACCTCCTGCAGGCTGTTCTCCCTTTCACAATCAGCTTCCTGGGGCACCCAGCCTGTGAGATATACTGTCACTAGAGTTTGAATGTCAAAAAAGGAGCCTTCCCTATCTTAAATAAATTTCTCTTCCATCAGAATGTAAACCAGTTGCAAGAAGGAAACAATCAAACAATTTATCCCCTACCAACCTCCAAAGAAACCAAGCTGACTTCTCTGCTCCCTTTTGTCAGTCACTAACTCACAGCTTCCTGCCTACTACTGTGCATTTCTTTCTATAATGAAATACCCTCTCCTTTATTTCTCTTAGCCAAAACCACATTCCTCTTATTGCTATTCAAGAGTACACTCTTCCTTGAAGAAGTATAGCCACCTAACTTTTTCAGCATGAGTCTGTGAATGTGCTTGTAATCTGTCATATAATCATGGATTTCCGTATATATTGACTTGTACTCTGTAGAGAATATGTGCCTAGAGAGAAGAAACCAAGCCTTCTGTTTTGTTTTACATTTGTTTTTGTTTTGCTTTGTTTTACATAGTATGCCTGTTGAATGGCAATAAAGGTAAGACGATAAAGAATAATGATCAATGTTCTAACACAGGACATTGTTCTCTATAGCCACTGATTTTACCAGGCTTTCTGAAAGATAAAGTGATGTACCTATATATACAGTCACACACTGTACTAAAAAGCAATCCTTCCTCCTAGTGTCATGACTTAACTGAAATGTTCAAAGTTTCATTATCTTTATTATAAAATATCTGATGCTTTTTCTTTGAACTGGTTATTTTGACTTGTATATATGTTTGAACTAAAAAGAGTAATCTGTAGTGTTTTAAATTATTTTGTGTGGTAAATTAATTTTGATTTCTGTAATGTGATAATGTAATTAGTAGTTCTCTTAATGCCTGAATTATAGTTTTCAGTTGTGTTTTTACAGTAGTGTGCATTGTTGTTGAGTTGTGTTGTATCTTGTTTGAAAGGATAAAGGAATGAAATTTTTGTTTTCTAAAAGAAAAGAAATAATCTGGAATTAGACTAAGAAGATTTGAATCTTGAGTCCTGCACATCATTGACTGGCTTTGTTACTTTGGAGAGTTAGTTACCCTCTCTGTGTTTCAGTTGCCCAGCCTTGAAGCCATTAATATCTTTAGAGAAAGCATGTATCTATTAGGAAAAGTGCTGATAATCATTGCAAGAACATAAAATGGAGAGTCATAGAAGAAAGATGTAATATTCTTCCAAGAATTATACAAGAGAAAGGAAATGTTTACCAGGGACATCAAAAGCTAGAATTACATTGGTAAAGAAATGGCTTTTGGGAAAATGAATATATATGCTATCTTAACCTGAAAATTCTTAATCTGTACTACAGTGTTCTAATTCTGTGATAATCCAGTAATCTTACTGATATTTGGCATGCTATAGGGAGAAGCATTCATCTTGAACTAATGCAAGTAGTTCTTCCAACTAACAAAATTTTCACTGTAAATTAAGACACAGATATTCATGATGCATATGTAGATGGACATCGATCTCTTATGAACTTGAGAAATCTAAGAATCCCAGAATCTAATCAAGTTTAAGATACAGGCAAAGTGAGTTCTTAAGCCCAAAAAACTGAGAAACAGAACTCAAATGGTGGTAAATCCGAAGTTTGGAGTCCGAGCACATGAGTTTCTCTACCCACCAAAAGACATTCCTCTGCTTTACAGTCACCGAACTTTGCTGCAAGGAATGTATCAGATTTGTCAAGTGACTTCCTGAAGCAATAGAAAAGTCTTTCCTCAATGTCTAATCCTTTAGGGCAGGATGTTTTGCAAAATGATTGCATATTTATAGCTTTTCTCCAGTCTCTAAATTGGTCTTTTAAAAAAAAGAGTTGAAAATACATTTTTTAAAACTTCAATAATATTGTGTCTGACAGTGATGTGAGCAAAATCACTAATCCTGTCGCCAGTGAGCAACAAAGGAAGCTGGTTTGATCGATCAGAAAAAGCATCAGTGTTGACTACATCCCACTATCTGAAAAGCCAATCTGTAAAGTGTTATCTGTAAAAGAAGCCAAGGAGTGCTGAATGGGAGGAAAAAGAGGAGATGCAAAAACGCCATTTAGTGTGTCCGTAGGTGACAAGTAACAAAAGACATGAAAAGCGAAAAAACATTTAGCAATTTCTGAAATATTTGGAGAGTCTATTCTTGAACAATCTTTTTCAGTAAATGTTTTCATAATAAAATAAGTAAAGGCAAAATTAAATAAAAATCCACATCTGAAAATATAAACTGAGGAAAGAAAAAAAGAGACATCTAAACTGAGGTTCAAAGAATGTAAATGAGGAAAATGTTTCAAATGGAAAAACTAAAAATTGAAGCAATTCTTGGTAAGACTAATGACAACTAAATCCCAAAGCCAAATGACTATTAAATGTGGGATGGAGGGGAGATAAAGCTATTTTAAAAGGCTGTTCAGTCACTCACCTTTGTCATTTAGACATCTTTTATAAGAGGAAATGTGACAAGCAATTACAAAGAAAACATTATGGTCTTGTTTATCTTGTGTAAGAAATTGATTCCTTTCTCTTGTTTCAAGTTGACAGAACTATCCAGAGTTCCTTCTACCTCATGCCCCAGCAGATACAAGCTGGAAGAAAAATAACTTGATTCTTTGCTTGCTTTCCCATATAATACAACCCCAGGAACTATATCATTACATTGGTAGGTATATGGATAGACAAATGTGTATATGTATATATGTTTATTTTGTAGAAAATACAAAAATATGGAAAGTAAAAAGAGAAAATAAAATATTGTGATCTCTTTACCCAGATGTTTTGGGGGTTTTTTTGGTTTGTTTTTATAATAAACATTTTAATGAAATTTCTTCTACGTTTACACAAACACATACATTCAAACATATGTATATATGTGTGTATACACACGTATGTGTGTATATACATTTTTTTTCCATTTAATAGCTTTATATCCTACTCCACCCCATCCCCTGTAATCTGTCCTCCAAGGAGTTTTAGGCAGTTGACATCCACCTACATTTGGCCCTTTAAAAAAAAAAAAGAGTAATAGTTTCAGTTTATAATTATAGTCCTAAGGATATAAATTATCTTGGGCTCAGTGAGTTTATACACAACTTTCTAGCAAATTTTCATAAACAGTATTACTTCATGAATAGAAATTATCAGTTCTAAATCCAAGATCAACAGTAAACATTTAAAATATTGATGTATGTGTGAAATACATCACATGTGAATCTTGTAGTTTTAATAAGTGCTATTTTAGTTAAAATTCATAAAGTTGGAAATATTAATGACTGATTCATCATTGAATTCTTGGATAATAATAATTTGTCACATGAATTTCAGGGGTAGTTCTTTTTAAACTTTCTCATAGTTGAAAGAAAATATACATAAAATAAGGATATATGCAAACATAAAAATATATTTTATATATTAACAGATTTTTAATATATTTTTATTTTAAAATTGCTTTTATTAGACAATCATAACGGGTCTGTGATATGCCACGCAACTCCTCACTTTGAGGATTAAAGTATTCATTCCACCAACTACTGTGAGAGTTGACAGCTAACAGTTCTCACCCCTACTGGGGGACTACCATTATTTGAAGAGAGTCACTTTGAGCAAGTTTGTGCTCCCTTCCCAGAGATGGCTTGGATCCAGTGACTGGCAGCACAGGGATATAAAGGCTTGTCTTCTTGCACCAACTTATGATACCTTTGCTGTGGTAGTCCAGTTCCAGAGTTTCTTGCTGGCATGGATCTCTCATGCCTTTGTTGTGGCTACACTAGGGTTCAACTTCTCCCTCTGCCCAGTTCAGCTTCCTACACTTCCCCAACAGGTGCTAATCCTAAAAGAACTCCTCAATAAGCTTCAGCATGCTGGTGTCCAATTCAGAGTCTGCTTCCTAGGTAACTTGACCCAGAACCACAATTATCAAACAGATTAAACGACTCTAAAGTGGCCACTATGTATTGGGAGGAAAGTTTTGTCATCTGATTACAAAGCTAGGAAGTGGTGTCTTGTTGCTTAGGATTTATCTTCCATATCCTGTATAGCCCTTTACTTTAAAGAGCAGCATTGGTTTTCAGAGTAGCACAGATTTTATGGTCACTGATGGATTATCCCCTCATTCCTATTTGATTTAATTATAGAGCAAATATGCTGTAAAAATGACACTTTAAAATAATCCTTTCTCAAAACCAGTATTATAAAGAAGGATTTCAAAGTTTGTATGATCTCCTTTTAACACAGAGGAAAGAGGCAAAATGCAGGACTATTTTTAGCCAATTATGACTATACAAATAACCCTCATATTACTTACTACAGATGTCTACTTTTAAAAGCAGCTATTACAAGGAGAAATCAATGCTACTACCCAATCTAATATTTTATTTTTTCCTCCCCACGTTTTCTTCTTTAGTAAGAACATTTATATTTCAATTAAGCATCAATTCTTATAGGTATAGTGTAGAGCTTTACACCTACATTAGGATGTCACAGTTGGAAAAAGTGGTAGAAGAGAAACTTTCTGCCTATAGGTATGAAGAGTATAGAAGGTCAATAAGAAATCATCTCTTAGTCTTCCAAATTATTTTCATATCACATTGTTTATTGGCAACACATGTTAAGCACAGAACAAGATACTACTTGATTTTACAACATTTATTAAGTGTGTATTATACACAAGACACAATTTTATGTGGTATATGGAATGTAATGGAGTTGATATTCCAATGTGGGGGCATAAAACACATGCTTTATCAGCAAGATTGTGAAATAACTAGGGGACTGTCTAAGGAGATTCCGTGAAAACAGAGAATGTCATGTCACTAATGCTCCATGAGGACAATGCCATTTAACAGAAGATGAGAGGAACAGATTACACAGGGAGTGGAGAGAGTGGTCATTTCAAACCAGCATTGTAAGTGAAAGGGCATGAAAGTAGGAAGGAATGAAAGAGATCTGCAAGGAAAGCAGAAACAGCTATTGTTATATTTCTACCATCTTTTTGGAAGCTTTGATTAATCAATGTAATAAGCTACTCTTTTTCTTAACATCACTTTAAACCCAACCTAAAGAGAAAACAGATGATAATATTAGAGCTAGCATAATTAACTCCACCAGTAGCAGTGTCTTCAAATACAAGATATGAAATCATCCCATTAAATATTTCTGGGGAAAGAAAAAGTGAAATTTAAAAAACTGAGCCAGAAATACTTTTCTGGGAGTTGTAAGACATTGACAAAAAAGAATTTCTATCTATATCAAAAGGACTTAAACCTGAAAATGCTAATGTAATATCTACTAAGATCTGCTCCTAGTGCTTTTGTTGGGTACTTAATAGTTCATATTTCATATGGTTTTTAATTAAAATAGGCAATATTTTATTCCAGTGGAGAGTTAAAACAAAATTAGAGTTTCTTTAAGCTCTTACATGACAAAGAAGACCTCTAAGGAAACAATTTTACGTATTTTTAACTCTTGAAAAATATTTTGGAAACATTTCATTAGTCATACTGAAAATAAATTATATAAAGTAGACTAATGCTATTTCCTCATTTAAATATGAAAATAGCTGCAGTAAACTAAAGTGGCACTATTTATAGTATAATTTTAAGGCCTAGGTTAGTGGTCTATAGACAGAATAAGTGAATTATAATTTTAGATTGGAAGAAAGATCTTAAGCAACCTGCTGTAATACATTCTGGCATAATACTAATACTGAAACAATAGTAAATTTGAAGGAAGCAAAAGATGTTGCAAATCCTCCCATCCACCACAGGACAGTGGCTATGGCTGGTTGGATATAGCTCATCATCTATGCATCAGCTGACTTTGTCCCTTTTAATCCTCAGTGAACAGTGTGAGAATATTTCTGTTTAAACAGGCTTCAAAGGAAGCTGAAAGAAGTTACAGCTACAGTCTGTAAGAAAGCTTATAAAATATGAAGAACGTCTGTCTCCATGTGTGCTACAGAAAATCTGACTTGGGGCTTTTTGAGGTGTGTTGCAAAGTGTAAAGGAGTCTAGTCATGGCCTGTGTGGATAATGAGAGAACAAGATCAGATCTCCTACAATATAGAGAGTGATTCTTCTATCCTCTACACACCTGAGGAAGGACCCTTCAGCTCCTGTCACCCACTGCCTGCCCACAGCACAAACCCACACTACACCATATGGATTCACAAATATGTAATTAGCGCCCAAGAGATGACAGGTACCATTTTGGGTCCTCAGTGTTCACTCGAAACAGAGAGGAGAGTGATCCCCTAGCTGGTACATGGTCTAGTAGACAAGATAGGATTTAAGCAAGTAAACTGATAGACAAATACATAATATAAAATACTTGTGAGTGCTCTTAAGGAAAAAGGGAGACAAATGGCATTTAAACTGAGGCTTGATGGATAAGGAGCCAATAATTGACAGTGGCTGACGATCTTTAAGCTCAGAGGTAGCAGCTGCTGTGGATGCCTTGAGGTAGGAGGAGCTTGAGAGTTGAGACTATGAAAGGACATTGGATGGGGATCATAGAATGTGAGAGAGAGACTCGGAGGCCAGCAGAGCCACATCATGCAGCACACACAGCCAAATACAAGACTGTTATTCTACTGCTATGGGAAGCCACGTGTCATGCTCTGAATATTTGTATCCTCCCAAAATTCACATATTGAAATCCAAAGCCCCAAAGTGATATTTGAATATGGGGCTTTTGGGGGTGATTAGGTCATGAGGGCATAGCTCTCATGAATGGGATTAGTGCTCTTATAAAAGAGACCCCACAGATATCCCTTATCCATTCAGTCATTTGAGGTTACAGTGAGTAGATGGTTGTCTATGAGGAAATAAGCCCTCAGCAGACAGTGAATCTGCCTTGATCTTAAACTTCCCAGCTTCCAGACTGTGAGAAATATATATATTTCTGTTGTTTATAAACTACCTAGTTTATGGTATTTTGTTATAGCAGCCCAAGCAAACTAAGACACAATTCTAGGATTTTAAGGAAAGCGATTGCCCAATCTTCTTACATTTTAAAATATTGTTCCTACTTCAACAACAACAATGACAAAACACAAATTTTAAAATGGCAAGGACTTGAATAAACATTTTTCCAAAGAAGGTATACAGATGGCCAATAAGCACATGAAAAGATACTCATGGTCATTAACCATTAGGGTAATACAAATCAAAACCACAATGAGATAGCACTTCACACCTGTTGGGCTATCATCATAAAAACAAAACCAAAAAACAGCATTGGCTGGGATATGGAGGAACTGGAAACCTTGTGCAATGCTAATGGGAATGTAAAATATCTCAGCTACTGTGGAAAACTTTACAGCAGTTCTTCCAAAAATTAAGCATAGAATTACCACATGGTCTAGCAATTCCACTTATGGTTAGATAATAAAAAAAAAAATGTAAAGGAGAACTCAAACAGATATTTGTACACAACATTCATAGCAGCATTATGTACAACAGCTGAAAAGTAGAAATAACCCGTGTCCATCAACAGATAAATGATGAGGAAAAAAATAATAGATGACGTGTGTGTGTGTGTGTGTGTGTGTGTTTGTAATAAAATATTTTAGACCTAAAAAGTAAGAAAATTCTGAAATATTCCATTACATGGATGAAACTTGAAGACATACTGAATGTTGTATGGTTCCACTTATATGAGATACCTAGAGTAGTCAAATTCATATAGATAACCCTTGATGGTTGCCAGGGGTTGAAGGAATGGGGAATGAAAGTCATTGTCTAATTATACAGAGTTTCAGTTGGGAGGATATAAAAGTTCTGGAGATCAATGATGGTGATGATTGCACAACAATGGAAATATACTTCATGCCATTGAACTGTACGCTTAAAAGGGTAAAAATGGTAAGTTTTATGTTTTTCACATTTTACTACAATAAAAATATATTATCTTTATCATAGCCACCTCTAGAATTTTTAGGAAATCAAGAATATTAATTGTATTATTCAAATCTTGTGTACCTCTATAGAATCTTTATTTTCAGACCTATTAGTTGCTATACTAATTACTATCTGCCAGTTTACTTAATATCTCTTTGTGATGTGTTAAATGTATATATTAATATTGAATTTTAAATGTTTCTAGTTGTTTAATTTTTATTTCAACTTGTTCTCGACTAATCAGGAGGTTTTGTTTCACAACCTCCTGAGGATCTTAAGCTGTGCTTACTTTAATTATTTACTTTCTTTTTCATTGCTCTGGGAATTTCTTCACACATGTATTGTGAGCTATAATTTTAAGTTAATTTTGTACCTCGCTTTTGAAATGTTCATATGTAAATTTGTTTTAAGTGGAAATTGGGGTTTTGTTTATTTTGAAATTTATTTTTCTTTCTCTTTTCCCTACCCCCAAGTCTGAATATTTTATGGTTCCTTCAACTTAAGATTTTGGGGTCACTCAATTCCAAATAACGTTTTATGCTGTTCATTTCAGACTTTCTAGCTCATAGAAATCCTAGCCAGTTACATGGTAGCCCTGGCTGTCAGTATGTGCCTTTCTGCTCTCAGGTTCTCTCCAGTCAAGGGCCTCTTCAAAGGCCACCACTCCAGGCAGTTATCCCAGTTCTTCTCACCTCTGGTGCACATTGAGGAGTCCTGCCTCAAATCCACTTTTGTGGACTAACTCTGGTTCCAGATTCCTAGCCATGGGGTTATCTGAGCCCCCTTTGTTCTTCAGGAGTGAAATTCCAGAAAGCCATTGGCTTTTTCTGTTTCTGGGACTCTGCTTATCTCAATGTGTTTTTGTTTCTCTTCTGTCATATAAATATAAGATGTGTTGATGAAACAAGATAATTTCCCTGACCCCTTCATGGGATTCACAAAAGGACTGGTTTGTTTACTCAGGTGACAGCTCTCAACACCTCACAGGACCAGGAACACGCAGGTGAGCAGTTGCAGGGGCCGGGACAAGTGCTTCTGGGTACTGGCAGGAGTAGAACTCTGTGCAGCCCTGGGGCACCATCTACATAGGGTACCCATGACCCCAGGAGCCCCAGAGGGCATGTGTGTTACAGTGTGTTCTTTTAGCTTTGCTGTCCATGGATGGCTTAAGTGTTTCAGAACTCAGTGGAGGGTCAGGGTGACAGCATTTTTGCACCTGCCCTCTTGGTACCCAAGTTCTTGTCCGGCATCCAGGAAGAATCAGGTCACATGAATGGACTGAAGGGTGTTAAATGTGAAGGATTTTATTGAGCAGTGGAAGTGGTTCTCAGCAGGAAGGGGAGCTGGAAAGGAGATGGAGTGGGAAGGTAGTCTTCCCCTGGAGTCTGGCCATACTCAACTGAGCTCTTCTCTGAAGTTCCACCATCAAGCCATCCCTCTAAAGTCAAGCTGCTTCTGTCTGATGTCTGGCTGCTTCTTCTCTTCTCTCCTTGCTACCACTCTGCCAGAGAGGCCTGGGGATTTTATGGGTACAGGATGGGGGTTGGGACAGACCAGAGTGGTTTTGGAAAATGCAGTATTTAGGTGGGAAAACAGGAATGCCTGTTCTCACTTTGGGCTGTGGGTCCAAATCAGGCTTGAGGGTGTGACCCTCACTGGGGACAGTCTTCTTCTACCCAGTATTTCCCTACCTCCTGTCCATATCATGTTGTTGTTATTGTTTATTTAAAATTTATATTTAAAAAAATCCTACAGGTTCATATACAGAATGACCTGGGCATATACAAAGGAAACCGTAATGTTAACAGTGCTTATCCCTAGGTACATCATTGTAGGGGTGAAGGAAAAACTTCCCTTTCATGCTCAGAAGTTTCACTGAAAAAATCAACTCACAAAAGGCAGATTAATTAGAAAAAAGCCATAAAAATTCATTAATGTGCATGGGCTAGAATCACAGACGGTTGCCCAATATCCCAAAGGGTACAGGTGCTGAAAGCGTGGATGATTTTAGGAGGGTAGTAAATGATTTTTATGATAATTAAATACGCCTGAAGAACATACAACGGTCTGGGGCAAATTCTGCTGGGCCTGCAGAGTGGGCAATGCTTTGTGATAAAAGTCTGTCCCAGTTTGTTGACAAATTTCAGTCTTTCTTTCTGGAATATGAGTTCAGTTAATGAAAACTCAGGGAAGGGAGGAGAAGTGACTATTTTCTTCTTTGGTAGGTCCAGAGTTTAGGCAGATAAAGGAACTACAGCAAATGACTTAATCCTGTCTTTGGGAGAGGTGGAAAAGAGCAAGGAAAAACAATTATTATTCTTAGTGGGTCCCTCTGGTCTCTTTATGTAGAGAGAGAAGAAGTCTTTTCCAGCATCTGTTGGTCTCTAAGGGCCTTTAATTCAAAATACTTATTATACAAGGGAGCCATGTTTTGGGGTGAAGTTCCCTGTGCTCCTTCAGTATTCACACTGATTCCTATGTCTTTGAGAGACCAATCTTCCTCCACTTTCTGAGTCCTGGGGAAGTAAGTAGAAAGGCTGCAATGATATGCAGTTCCCAACTTTCACCATCCAGTCCAGTAGGTGCTACAGACAAGACTTAAAAAACTGGCTCCTCAGATCGCTCACACTTGGACATCAGAGAGCAACAGGAACTACTTCTATGGCTGTCGCAGGAGTTTGTTTAGGTAAATAAATAAAGGAATTTTTACTTTGCATTTTGTTGCTTTCTTTCTCCCATTTTTGCCTTCTCATTCTTATCTTTTTTGTTTGTTTATTTGTTTTGCTTTAGTTTTCATGTCAAAAGTACTGGGGGACATTTAAATGGGCTAAACCATGAAGTACCCAGAAAAATGATTTAAGGAAGACCATAATAAGAAATAGCAAACTGTGATATTGTGAAGTATATATTTGACCTTCTGGCATATATCTCCAAAAATTATTGGAATCTCTGAAGTGATTAAAGAGTCTTTTGCAGTCTAATCACTCCAAGGTATGATTAGAAGGTTGGGACTTTCAGCCCCACCCCCAAACTTCAGGGAGGGGAGATGATCATTGATGAACAACCATTTAATAAATCATGCCTACATAATGAAGCCTCCATAAAAACCCAAAAGGACTGGGTTCCAGGAGCTTCCAGATAGTTGACCATATGAAAGTTCCTGGAGAGTGGCCTCAAGGAGAGGGCATAGAAGCTCCATGTCTTTCCCCTATGCCTTGTCTCATGCATTTCTCCCATCTTGCTGTTTATTTATATCCTTTGTAATATGTTTTATAATAAATGTGTAAACCTAAGTAAAGTGCTTTCCTGAGTTCTGTGAACTGCTCTAGCAATTAACAGAACTCGAAGAGGGGTTTGTGGGAACCCTGATTTATAGCCAGCTAGTCAGAAGTATCAGTGACAACCTACTACAATCATGCACCCCATACGTTCATCTCCATCAATAACAGAGTGCATATGTGATGGTGGCCCCATCATGGCGCTGAAAAATGTCACCTTAGTGACCAAGTGACTTCCTGATATATTCATAGCACAACACAATATATCTTTTTTGTGTTTCAATAAATACTTAACATTGTGTTACAATTGCCTACAATATTCAGTAGAGTAACATGCTGTATAGATATGTAGCCTAGGAGCAATAATAGGCTATACCATATTGATACCAGTGGGCTAGGGGAGGTCCCCAAACGTGAGTGGGACCTCAACCCCAGCTGGTACCCAGGCTCTTGACATCATCGCAAGAAGGAATTAAAGGACAATTTGGAAAACAGTGAAAGTACAGAGATTTATTGCAAAGTGAAAAGTACACACTCAAGAATAGGGAGTGTGGATATACTCAATAAAGTGTCACACAACAGGGTTAGGTGCTTCTTTATGAGTTTCTTTAATCAAAGGAATATTCATGAAGATTCCTGGAAAAAAAGTGAAGATTTCTTGGAACTGTCATACTGCTGATGGCTGTGTGATCCAGCATGTTAATGAGCATATAAAGAGGTCCTTTAAGGTCAAATCCAGCAACACGTTGGGTCCAGTGGATCTTAGCTAGCTTGGCTCACCCTGTCTGTTTAGGGTCATATCAGCCCCTAGCTTCTGCAGATATTTCAACAGTTTCTTTTTGCTAGTCATGTAAAACTGCTCCCTGGAATTTTCTGTTCTCCTGTGCCCACTCTGTATTATTCCTATCTCACTATAGCTTAAGTATTTAGTAGTTTATATCACCTAAGATTGTATGAAACACTCTATGGTGTTCATACAATGATGAAATCACCTAACGACACATTTCTCAGAACGTGTCCCAGTCATTAAGTGACACACAACTGTACTCGAGACTGGCATTTGAGGTAGGGACAGTCTTGTGAGTCTCAGCCCTTAACCTGTGGGATCTGATGCTATCTCCAGGTAGATACTGTCAAAATTGAATTGAATTCTAGGACACCCAGCTGAAATCCACTGGAGAATTTCTTGAGCATGGGAGGGATAAATCTCCACACATTTTGGTGACCAGAACTGAATAATTCTGTGTTGTGTTGTGAGTAGTGAGAAGAGAGAGAGAGAAAAATGTTTGTTGTTTTTTTCTGCCTATTTCTAACACAACCTAATAAATAATCTAACTTATTTCTAACAAAATAAGTTATTTAATTCCTAGATCCAGAATCCCAGTCTGGAGCTACAGACTGAACAGAGGGAGATCAGAGAGATAAAAAAGTCCCAACTTACATCAGAGAAGCCAGGATGGTGGGAGTTTCATGTTAGGGCCAAAGCCGTTGAATTAGTTTTAGATAAAACATTATGTTTATTCAGAAGAGGTCAGGAGCAATACAAAGGCAGAGAAATTGTTAGATTTAAGAGCCATCTGGAGTGTAGAAACACTAGGATAGGGTAATGAATCGAATATTGCAATGTAAGAATTCAGCAAGAGACAAAATGATTACTTGATATTTGACAATATCTTGGAAGAGGACTGGAATTGGCAGTGATGGATATGGGAAGATATTTTTAATTTAAAATTTATGAAATATATGTGAAATTTCTGTCTGAACCAGACTTAAATAAGGCCTTGCTTAACTCCTATAGGGTGGGAATTCTATGATATATTGAGATAAGTATACTACTATTTATTATGAAAACTGGTTTTCAGAATTGAAAACAATAGGATCAGGGGAGCTAATTTCAAGTAACAGCTGTATTATTTTAAAACTCCATGACACACTAATTTTCTAAGCTTTCCTCTGTTTCACCATTAGTTTTAATAATAAAAGCCACTGTTACTTTTGCACCAACCTAGTACCAAAAAAGTGATTATATTACCTATTCTAATGTTCTCAACAAAATATTACCTATTCTAAAAGTATTACCTACCTCTAAATATATTACCTATTCTAAAATATTACCCATTTCTAAAAATATTAGCTTTTCTAATGTTCTCAACAGAAATGTGGAAATTGAATAAGGTGAAGAACATTGCAACACTTGTATCATGCTCTTCCTTCATGCCATTCTTATCTTCCTTTTTTCTTTCATAATAAATGCTGCTTGTGTGACTTGAAAAGACACATAAAAAAATTTAAGGATATATGTATATTTCTTTACAAATGACAAATTTAACATATTACAGTGTGATTTGCCTAAGCAAGGAGAGAAATCAGTTGGTTTTTTTATGTGCAGGGAACTTGGAAAATATATTACTTTAATCAGAAATATTTTTAAAAACCCAGAATCAATTTGGGAAAAATCCAGACCACCAAAAATGTCTAATAGAAGGTAGATATATATCATTTTGCTGTCCCTATTTATCTCATATTTTCTGTCCCCAAATAGTGTCAAATCTTTTAAAGTACAATTCATGCATTAACTATGTAATTTCCTAACCTGTTGTTTCCAGAAAATATGATTGAAATTCATTCTAATGTAAGCAGCTAAAACTGGAAATGCCCTGTTCCTAGTGAGGTTTCCCTTCCATGTCAGAGCTGGTAAGTAAACTTAGAATAACTTCAGAATCACTGGTTAATCTAGAATAGTTTGTTCTCCATGGTTTACCTGTCAGTTTATTGCTTCAATAATGCTGTTTAACAAACCACCCAAAACCTCAGTGATTTACAACAACAAACATTTATGCTCATGCCTCCGGGTCTGAGGTTTGATGGCAGTTGGACTGATCTAGCCTTGTTGCGTTGGCTAGTTCTGGTTTAGGCAGAGAGTCAGTTCAGTTTGGCTCTAGACTACAGTTCAGTTCAATTTAGTTCCACATATACTTGATCTGGGGCCTAATGTCAGAGGGCAGTGGATCCCGAGACCTGCTCTTCTCATGGGAGATTATGGGTGGGAAGGAACCAAGCCACACTGGAGAAGTACATTTGAAGACCCCACTTGTATCACCTCTGCTAATCATCCCATTGACTAAAGCAAGTCACATGGCCAAGCTAAACATCAATGGATCAGGGAAGTACACTCAACAGTGAGAGAAGAGGGAACTGAATATTTGCCAAATATGGTCCACACTATCATGTCGTGGTTGCAAAAATGTTGCTCATATTTTGTGAAAACGTTGTCTTATAACTATTTATATCAGTCTATAAATCCTAAAATGGTGTTTTAGTGTAACATAAATATAGTATAGATGGAAGACCTATTTTAAAAGCTAAGGAAACCTGATGTTAGCCCAGAGGAAATAGAATAGTCTTCCTATTAAAAGGTATTTCAGGAAAGAATGCTGTTTTATTTTCTATCAAGACTGTACATACAGAAAATCACTGGGAAGTTCTAACAGTTGTTTTATGTGTATATTGTCCTCTGATATGTGTGAAATTAATGGTATATTAATATAGAGTAAATGAAAAAATATTTTATTACACAGTATGCAACTAGCCTGTGGGGTTCATTGTCACAAGAGGTCACAGAATCAAATACTGTGGCTAGAATTTTGAAAGCTGTTGGAAATTTTTATGATGACTAATGGCATTCATCATTATTCATGCCAAGCTCCAGGTAATGAACGCTCCCACTCGAGGCTCTGACTGATCACCTCCTGGGTCAAATAGAATGGTCCCCTTTGTGTAGCTAAACAATAGACTGTTCATTTGGGCACATCCATAAGATTGAAAAACAGATAAAAAACACATATTGGAGACCTCCAAAAATCATATTATGCTTCTACATTTCTATGTGGTAAGGGCAATCTTATCTATCACTATCAAAACTGATTTTTGTTATTATATATTTAGACCAATTGGCTTTGATCACTCTGAAGGGAAAAGTTATTAAAATTACAGTTATTTCTCAATTGTATATAATTAGACAGTCCATTTTTAATGCAGAATTCCAAACAAAGCCTCAAACTCTCAAAGATAAAGAAAAATCTTTGTTTTTCTTTAAAGATTTATATTAGGATTAATCTAAGTGAGGATACTTATAGTTACGAGTACAATTTTGCTTTGCTCACCAGTAAATTCTCCACTACCCAAGGAGATACAGGAAAAATGCAAACGTTAATGTTGGTCTCCAGGTTAAGAATGCAACATCATTTCTCCATCTGCATCATGAAGTGGAAAGATAGCAGTAAATTAAGCAGGATAGAGACAACTTTTCAGTTCCTTCTAAATTGTTTTCCACATTTTTTTGTTTTTTGTTTTTGGAAAGATTGCAATCAGCATAAAAGCAAATAAATTTATATTTTAGTGTGAATAGAAATTTCACACTAAAATTTCACCTTAGGCCAAAATTTATATTATCTGCTAGTTTGCATATTTAACCCCTGTTACTTACATTAATGGCTTTATTTTAGTAAAAGTTGTTTTCATGGGTGTAGTAACAATTTCATCTTTTGTATATAAACAAGGGAAGCAAAACATAAAATCCTTCAAGTTACTTTGAATCTTTTATTATTATCAGTAATTCTATGAATAAAAATACATAGTTGAGGGGATAAGGGCTTGAGGTAAATTAGAAAAGAAGTAAGATAAATGAGAGAAAGATTGATGAGATCTCGAGTCTTAGACAAAATACAAAACACAAAACAGAGGTAAAGTCAGTTCTTAAAAACCAAAGTTGACATATAGCTACAAGCCTTTGAAAATTTATATGTCTATTCATTCTTAGAAGTATGAAAATATTATGGATATGATTATTTGTTGTTTCTAATTTTACAGATGTAGTTCAAAAGTATTTACATCTTAAAACTTTGGTAGAAATTTATTTCTGGCTACATATTCCATATTGTTAGTTGGATTACTTTTATTTGACCATATAAGAATTTTTAGGAATAGATAGCCCCTCATTAATTTCATAAAAGTGAAAAGAAGCATAGCACTCATAATTCTCTATTGGAATACAAAAGATGCTTGGCATTTCAATAGATCTATTTTGATTATCAAAGTGATCACAAAAATCTGTGGACTAAAGCAGCTTGTAATTTTTCTGAGACATAAGTTTAACAGATGGGGTGTAGTAGAACTGTTACTTAGGTCACCAAGATGGATGCAGCTATCTAATGTTGTATGTCTGAGGGATTGTGGCTGGGAATGCCAAAAAAGCTGGCATTTGAAACAGTTGTTCTTTGCTGCAGGATCTTGAATAGGAAAAAAGTATCTTCTACCTTCTTCCTGCCCTCAATGTACAGACTAGTTCTCCCACTCTCAGTACCTAAGGAGACCTCAGCTGAGAAGGGAGTCCAGGAAAATTGTAGAGATGAAGCCTCAGCATCCCAGGAAGGGCATGGAAGCTGGAATTGGCCATAACAGGGGAATGACCAGCCCAAAAGCTTGTTTAGTTTCTGTGGGGCGAAGAAATTCATTACTAATAATGTAACAGCTGTAGAAAGTGAATGTATGTAAGGAAGTGATGGTATTTGAAAATATGAGGATTTCATAATGTATGCAGGGATATACTGCATAAAAGCTGAATTTTTAATTAGTTTAAGCAAAACTGACTATCCTACTATGTACTGGATAGCTCTAAGCTTGTTAAAGAAACACACTTTTAAGCATGAAGACAATACAGAAGTTTCAAAATCAACTGTTACTGTCAAATTGAATCATCAACATTTACTCTCCCATTTTTTAAAACCACCATTATTTTATATTAATAAAATAAAATGTAGTCATGATATTTTATAAAAAAGCAGAATATACAGTAAACATAGAAAATAAAACTATAACTTCAGAAGAGTGAAATAACTACTGATACATAACACATGCTTTATTTTATTTTTTTCTACCATTGTATTTTCTAATTGGTCATTGCTGGTACACAGGAAAACTACTGAGTAAACATATTTATGTTATATATAGGCACTCTATTAAACTATTTTATTAACTATCTTTATTCTCTGAAGATTCCAAGTAGAAAATTATGCTGTCTATTAAAAAAATTGGAATTCTGTCATCTTTAAAAAATTATACCAATTCTTCTTCTTCATATTATATTTAATTTGCCAGAACATAAACAAACATTACACTTTTCTTACTAAGTTGAGAATGACTCTTGGAATTAACTTTTCACCATGTTTATTTGTATTACTCTTACAGTTTTTAAACTATTTGTCAGGTACTGGTTTGTTGCCACATGTACAAGAAGTATTCTGTCGTTATTTGGAAGTAAATTATACTTTCCTCAGGTATTTTATTGATTTAGAGTTCCACATTTAAAAAGAGATTTTTAAATATATATTCTGAATCACATTCATTGAATAAGATTCAGGTATCAGCAGCTAAAGAGTGCTGAATATTGTACTAGATGCTTTGGTGAGGAAAAACTAAACCCACTAAGACCAGGAATTGATGTCTTCATTACAGTTGGTTAGGTAATGAGAGCTGTCACAGGGAACTCCTGATAAAGATACCAAGCATAAATAAGAGTTAATATTGAGTGCTTTTAATATGCTGGTCACTGAGCTTTTACATAGATTATTATAATACTAAATCTTCACAATTATCCTTTGAGGTAGGATTTGCAGTTATGTAAATGATGAATCAGAGGTCCAAATGAGCTTGAAGTTCTTGCTTAGGTCACTTTAATCCCTAGCCTCACCCGGGTTAGAGTGTAGGCAGCCTGATCTAGACTCTTCTTCTTAAACATTATATAACACATTCCTCTGAGAACTTAGAAAGAAGTGTCAATTAGATACTAATAGGTCATGACAGTTTCATGAAGTTTTTAAAGATGATGTGGTATTTTGAGAGTTGAGAACAATCTAGACAGCTTCTCTCTAATAAGATAGTGGTGTGAAGAGGCCAGGACTTGGGAGAAACAATAGTTAGACAATCTAACTGAAGCAGAGGGTTTATAAAGAAGAATCATGATGTTGGGCAAATAATAGGAAAATAATGAATGCTAACCTAAAGACTTTCATTCCATTTTTTTTTTTTTTTTTTTTTTACTTTATAATTAGTGGGGAACAACAGAGAAGACAGAAGACTATGAAATAGTAACCCACATCCAGTGGGCCTTCTAGATATCTTTCAACAGTGAGGTTAGAAAGGGGAATGAAAAGATTTCATCCTACAGAATTATCAAGCAAAAGAGACTTGAAGAAATCATAAGCAGCAATAATGAAGGCTGAGAAAAATATGTGACATACGGAAATGAGCTACTTTGGATGTGCTAAAGACTTTTACTTTTGCCCATTGCAGGCCCAAAGAGGGCAGCCAATGGGAACAAAGCCTTGGGTTCAAAAGTTCTAATGCAATTTCTGTCTTCAGAATTCTATCAAACTGAGCTGGAAATATTTTTATCCAAATCCTCCTAAGATTTCAGGTAGCCTCCAGCTATGCTGAACCACTTTCACACTGTTACAAACCTTCCATTTCTTTTATGCCTGAAATATGGGTTTGCCTTATCTTAAAATGCACGTGCATGCATGCATGCACACACACTGCACCCAACAAAAAGACTATGAAAAATAAAAGTTACAGAAATCTTTAAGAATATCAGAAAAGATTAGTTTTATATCCTGCTGTGGGGGCCTCATTCACGCTTTCTCATAAGTTTCTTCGTCCATAGAAATGACCTTAGATACAGGGATGTGTTATAAAGCTTTATGCTGAAACACATTTTAATTGACTTTCTAAATTTAAGATGGTTCTGTTTTTAACCATTTTCAGACATTTTGTGTATACCTTAAATTATTGAAAGTCTAATGCTTTTTCAGCAGCTGGCACTTTTCAGTCAGAAAGTCCATCCCATCTTATTTAAATAGTCAGATGTGTGATGACTGGCAACAAAACTATTTGTAATTATGATTACAGCTAAAGGTTCCATACTTCTACTAAAATTTTTAGCTGCCTCAATCCACATTTCCATGTGAAAAAGGACATTTGCATGATCAAATTTGAGAACCATATTTTAGTCATTTTACAAATGTTCACCAGAGTAATTTAAATACATGTGTTAAATGCAAAATATTTTTAGATGATAGTGTCAAAAATATAGTGAGTGACTGATGCCAGAAAAAAGTGTAACTTTATGAAAATTCAAATTTGCTACATATTTTAATCGACTTTAAATTTCTTTTCAGATGCATTATTTGAAGCTTTATGGAAAGCAACTAGAAGTTAAACTCTAAATCATCACTATCCCATAGAAATTTCTGCTTGTTGGAAATGTAGTATACCTGTTCTGTTCAATATGGCAGACATGAGTCACACATACTCATCATTTAAAATGTGGCCGGTGTAGCTGATGAACTGATTTTTAAATTTTATGTAACGTTAATTAACTTATAAATAATCAGTGAAGCTAGTGGCTACTCTTATCAGACAATACAATCTATAGTCTGCAAGTACTTATAGTTGAAATATCTCAGTGTATATTAACCTTTCAACAAGTAAGTGTTGCTGCTTGTGTATTTTTTGCATTATTAACGGATCAATAAATACAAAACACAAAAGAAACAGCATTCATACAGACAGACGCACACACACATGCACACATATGTTGTTTCAATGCTTAAAACAATCAATATAGTAAAAATCCATTGCTGCTAAATGAGGAAAGAATCTTTAAGTAACCAGATACTTTCTCATAGGTGAGTTCTGGTTCTCCAGAGATGGATCTCTGTTAAATGTTTGTTTCATATATTTATATGTATCTATATATATTGGAGAAAATATGTAACACTATGTGTTAATATATATGCATACATTTCTCATCAGCTTGGAGCATTGGAAATGAACCATTCTCCTCCTTTCTGGCTAAAGGCATTGAAAAGACTCTCAATGTGTATTTTGTTGGTTAAATATATGTCCTTCAAACATCCTGGCTCTGTATGTCTTTGCAGTGTCTTAAAAATATATCCAAGACCTGTTTCACTTAGTAGCCCTACTTAATGTACAGTTATAGCTGTTAAAGGTTGATGCATGGTCTCATACAACAGAATAAACAAATAGTAGCTGTCACACAAAATTATTCACCCTCCATCTTTCCAAGACTTGCTTTTGTGGCGCTATTACTGCCGGGATCCCTTTCTTGTTTTTCACCCTTACTTCAATTGATTTTAGGTATTTTTGGTGTTTTTCTCCTTCTAATGTATTACCTATTTTATTCAAATATATAGGTGGAATATTTTTAAGTGAATCAATATTGAAGTAGTTGAGACCACAGGCCTCATCACCCTCTACATGCTATTAGTATTAGATTCCCAAGGGGCAACTGTGCAGTGAACCACAGTAATGAGGTTGATAGTTCACGAAGGGGCTGATGTGACAAATTGCCAACCTGCTGCAGGAAAGCCTCCCTCACCCTCCAGAAGGCCAATGTTATTCCAATTTTCATCCAGTTTTGCTCTCATTCTAAATGTGCCAGTGCTAACACCACATTTGAATGATTTAAATGGATACACTCACTGTCCCCCTTAGAAAGGAGAGCACCTGGCGGCATGTACATTTATAATCTCCTTTTCAAATTGACATGCTCTCGGGGTGAATTTAATCAGTATTTGTCATACCTTTTAAAGCACAAAAAGATGTTTTATTTTTCATAACTTATGTTGGACGTATTTGTGAAACAGGTATCTTCTTTTGCTGTTCTGGGTCTGTAAGCACTTTTTAGCTGTATTGTTCCTCTCTTGATAGTCATATTAATGGACTTTTGTTGTATTCTCTAATACTTGAATGAAACATCTTGCAGGCCTCTTTTCACTCCTTTTCTCTCCCTGAGTGTAATTCATATAAGAAAGGCAAAATTCAACTTATTGAAAAAGGCTCAAATATTATGTCAGGTGAATTTCTTTATAGAGTTTTTTTTTTTTATGATTCATCTTATTCTTTACTTTCCCCTTCATCTCTTCATCCTACCTTTAAATATTTTTTTTAAAGTGTTATTGTTAGCAAATGGACAATGAAAATGAGTCATCTCTGACTTTCAGGGGAAATTTTAGCCCAGATTGGCACGGTCTATGCATCAAGTCTTTTACAAGACATTCATAAGCATTTTTAAAGAAGCTTATACTTCATAGAGTGGTTCCCAAACTACCATGACTTGACCTGCAGAGAAGCCACCGGACATTGGGTACTCAATTTCTGATAGTGAAACTAAAGCATTTTTATCGATAGAGGCGCTAAAATAAATGTTTTAATTCTTTAGATGCCTCTAACATTCCTATTTTTCATTAATGCCTGCCACAGCTTAATAAAAAACAATGTTTTAAAACTTGAATATTGACCCCTATAGCCCCGAGACTCTAGCTTCTGTGAATACATACACACAGGGTTTTGTTTTCCAAGTCTTCAGGGATTCAACTCTCTAATCATCCATGTATTAGATGACTCTGGCACATCAGTTTTGAACCTATGTTGTTTCACCTTGAGTTTAACTGTGAAACACTTCAGTTATTCTCATACTATTTCTTAGGCATATGTTTTGTCTTCTTATCTAAACGATTTTTAAATTACAGATTCGGCAGGTACCCGTGCAGGTTTGTTATCTAAACTCTTTGAGCTAAGGCACATATAGTGCCTTTTGTCAGACCTTGGCTGTAAGATTTTCGGTAAATGCTGGTTAATTGTGTCCTATGTGTTATCAGTTGCTCCTGTTATTCACTGTGGGAATTTCATCATCTTGTAGTTTATTACCATGAGGAATCACTTTTTACCTTATATGACTCAGAGATAGTGTGTTGCACATTTCAATCATCTACTGCTCAGCCAGAGAATATATTTAAGTTTCAGATGCTTATTTTTATTTTATTGACCCAGAGGGCACCTTTATTCATTGAACATCTATCTATTGAACGCTGAGGTGGGTCAGGCACAGTGCCAGGAACAGGTAAACAAACAGACACACATTCCTTTCCTCATGGTGTTTATGTTCCAGAGAGCTGCATTTTCTTGTAACTGATACTTTCTCAAGGAACATTAGAAAAAATAAATGAATAATAGGCAGGCATGTTAGTGCCTGTCCTCTGAGAGGCAAATACCAATATAAGATAAAATGTGCAAGCATTTTATTAAGAAAATGCCTGTGTGAAAGGAAATAGATCCAATCCAATTATGGCTTGGCTTGGCTGACAGAATTCCATCTAAAATGGGTGGTTCTAGGTGTGTGATAATTTTGTGTCCTGTAATCAAGAATTTCATCAGTATCAGAATCCAGTGAAAAGTTTCTGTTTCTCAAAGGGTGTGGAATCCTCTGTTGCTGATGGCATGGCCTTGCTTCAGATTATAGGGAACTGTATCTTGGTTTTCTCACTGGAACTTGCCATAAAATCCAATCTGCATCACTATCCCCTCATGAACACCTCTAACTCCACAGGTCTACTCCACAGAAGACATGGTCTAAGTAGCAGGACTTATTGTACACAGTCTGGATCTACTGCAGTTCCCTTTCCTGTTTCAGCCCTGACCCAAGGCTGGCAGCCCTCCATGTCACCTGACATAAAGATGTGGAAAACGTTGCCTCAAGAATCCAAAGTTGCCAACCAATATGTTGCTCTTTTTGTGTTGAGAGATGCAAGATTCAGCAACGTGTTACCTTCAAGGGAAATTTCAGTATGCCCCTGGCCACTAGACCCCTAAAAACTTCAGTGAATTGGCCAGGCACTGAATCTTTGTAGGATTTATATCCAAATCTCTAGAGCACATGTGTCCAGGAAAGTTTCCAGTATACTGAGTACCTCTTACTTGCCTTGTCAACTTGATGTTGTCACTGTAACAAATTGTGTATTGTTCTATGGGGTGTCCTGGTGTTCCAGATCTCTGTGTACTATACAATGGTAGAGGGCAATTTATCGTAACTCCACGGCAAAAATTTAAATAATAATTTTGCTGCTCATGTGAATGCAAACTGTTTCTGATCCTCCTTTCTAATTGGAATACAATGGAATGACTTTATACTGTGTACCTGATGTCTTATTAATACATTCTAGCAAAGATACCACATTTAGCACCGTAGCTATGACTGGGGCTGCTGCCTGGCTACACCTTCAGTATGCTCTGTCATCATTCTCTAAGATCCCTCTGATTTCAGCAGAAGCCAGAATTAAATAGAGATATGATAGGGACAACAATGCTTAAATCCATTATGTTTCTCCTGGTGACACTAATCTGTACTTTCCCCCAGTGATATGATTTTGATTTGGATATATTTGGGAGGAAGGACAAGAGGAGAGGGGTTTCAGAAGTTTTTGTTTCGCCTTCACCAGTATATTAACTCTTATTCTATAGACCAAGAACTCAATGTGGAAGTTAATTCAAACTGCCATTTATGCACCCAATGATTGAGAAACCGATCATTCATTGTCTGTGGCAGGCAAGCCCACTGGGAGTCAGACTGTAACTAGGACCCCCTTGTTACTTGGCCCTTATAGATTTCCACCATAACAAGGAGACTATGATGAGGTCTTGTATCTTTAAATATCAGTGTCAACCCAAACCCTATTTCCAATGCTCCTTAAAATGTCTGATTTAAAGGAGCAATTTAGCTGTTATTGGTTGTCCATTTATTTTTCCTTTAAAGACACTGTGGTCTATTACCCATCTCTACAATTCCCTGCTGGTCAAGCCCTTTTGGATTCTCCTACCTTACCTATTTTATGAACACTGTGGGCTCCTGGCTTCTGGTGATTAAGCACTGCTGTTTGACCTCTATTACTTTGGGGTTCTTCATCCCAAAGGATGTTAAGGAGCTCAGTTATATGAGTGTCTCTCCCACCTGCATGCCTGGCTTGCACAGACGAGCCACCACTGCACTTCTTACTGATGTTGGTGTCCCTCTTAGCAACACTTTCCTGATGGCCTTGGAAAGTATAGTCTCTGGGCCACTCGCATGGAGCATACTCCTCTGGTGGATTTTCTGGCCTCACCTAATATATCTGGCTTGACCTAGTAAGCAAACCTCATCACTTTTCTCAGTTTTTGTGTTCCCTTTTTTAAGCTCTGCTAGGGAAAACAGGCATTTTTATGTCACTGAGATGTGGCCAGTGTTTATTCCAGATTTCTAAGAGCCACCCAGCAGTGGACAGTGGGTTTAACCCATCCCGCAGGATCCTTGCTAGGTTGTTAAATCTCTCCTCAAGAAAGTGTTCCTGTGTCGAATGAATGTCTGCTTTTCAGCCTAACATTCTAGTTCCTTGATCAAGTGCCTTCATCATCCAATTTCAGAGAACTTCTGTGGCTCCTGCTGACACATGCCAGCTAGTTCTTGTAATTTCTTAGTTGTATCATCTTTTCTCCTTTATCATGCCAGCATGCCACCAGTTGGGTTATGCTGAGATTTAGTCCTATTTAACAACCCGACACCTAGGTTGGAGGAGGTGGGAAGTATCTGATGGAAGCCCCTATTGCCTTGTAGGGGAGAAGCTTCTGCAGCATCATCCATTGCAGTGTACTTACTAGCTCTTATTAGGAAGAGGCAGACCACTTCTGCGGGCCTAGGGATTGGAGGGAATGCAGAATCCACATCCTCAGAGGCATCCTTCCAGATGTCTCCACTCAGGTTTTCAGGATTCCAGGTTTTCCTGATCAGCATCCTGACCTCAGCATAATGCACCTTGGTTGGGAGTTCAACTATCTATTGAGCTCTGCAACTCTCAAAATTAGACCTTCAGGCTACTTTTCCAATTATGGCTGTCCTTCTACTACAGGTGATGAGGTCCTCTTTATAAGCCACAATTTGGGCTTTGTGGTTATCAAACTCAGCTGTTAACAACTCTCATCTCTCATTATAAGCACAACTTAACAATAACCAGCCAGTTCTGCTGCCTTAGTAGGCATATGATATGGTTTGGGTGTGTTCCCAACCAAATCTCATCTTGAGTGTAGTTCCCATAACCCTCATATGTCCTGGGAGGGACACAGTGGAAGGTAATTTAATCATGAAGGCAGTTACCCTCATGCTGTTCTCATGTTAGTGAGTGAGTTCTGATGATATCTGATGAATTTATAAGGGGCTTTTCCCCCTTTTGCTTGGCACTTCTCCTTGCTGCTGCTATGTGAAGAAGGATATGTTTGCTTCCCCTTCTGTCATGATTGTAAGTTTCCTGAGACCTGCCCCATCATGCTGAACTGTGAGTCTGTAAAATCTCTTTTCTTTATAAATTACCAAGTCTCTGGTATGTCTTTATTAGCAACACGAGAACAGACTAATACAGTAAATTTGTACTGAGAGTGGGTGCTGTAAAGATACCCAAAAATTTGGAAGCGACTTTGGAACTTGGTAACAAGCAGAGGTTGGAACAATTTGAAGGGCTGAGAAGAAGACAAGAAAATATGGGAAAGTTTGGAACTTCCTAGAGACTTTGAGGGCTCAAAAGACAGGAAGATGTGGGAAAACTTTGGAACTTCCTAGAGACTTGTTGAATGGTTTTGACCAAAATGCTAAATGATAATGATATGGACAATAAAGTCCAGTTTGACATGGTCTCAGATGGAGATAAGGAACTTGTTGGGAACTGGAGTAAAGGTCACTCTTGCTATAAAGAGACTGGCAGCATTTTGGCCCTGCCCTAGAGATCTGTGGAACTTTGAATTTGAGAGAGATTATTTAGGGTATCTGGTGGAAGAAATTTCTAAGTGACAAAGCAGTCAAGAGCAAGCAGAGGATAAAAGTTTGGCAAATGTATAATGCAATAGAAAAGAAAACCCTATTTTCTCAGGAGAAATTCAAGCCAGCTGCAGAAATTTGCATAAGTAACAAGGAGCCAAATGTTAATCACCAAGACAATGGAGAAAATGTCTCCAGGGTTTGTCAGAGGCCTTCACAGCAGCCCTTCCAATCATGGGCCTGGAGGCCTAGGAGGAAGAAAATGATTTTGTTGGCCAGGCCCAGGAGCCCCTGCTCTATGTCCTGTGTCCCAGCTGTTTCTGCTCCAACTGTGGCTAAAAGGGGCCAACATACAGCTCAGGCCACTGCTTCAGAGGGTGCAAGCCCCAATCCTTGGCAGCTTACACATGTTGTTGAGACTGTGGGTACACATGAGTCAAGAACTGAGGTTTGGGAACTTCCAACTAGATTTCAGAGGATATATGAAAATGCCAGGATGCCCAGGCAAAAGTTTGCCGCAGGGGAGAAGCCCTCATGGAGAACCTCTGCTAGGGTAGTTCAGAAGGGAAATGTGGGATCAGCGCACCCACACAGAGTCCCGACTGGGGCACTGCCTGGTATAGCTGTGAGAAGAGGGCCACCTTCCTCCAGACTACAGAATGGTAGTTCCACTGACAGCTTGTACTGTGTGTATGTGGAAAAGCCTCAGACACTCAATGCCAGCCCATGAAAGCAGTCATGAAGAGAGCTATACCCTGCAAAGCCACAGGAGTGGAGCTGCCCAAGTCCATGGGAGCCCACCTCTTGTAGTAGTGTACCCTGTATGAAAGACATGGAGTCAAAGAATATTATTTCAGAACGTCAAGGTTTAATGACTGCCTATTAGATTTTGCACTTGCATGGGGCCTGTAGCCCCTTTGTTTTGGCCAATTTCTTTAATTTGGAAGGGCCATATTTATGCCATGTCTTTACACCCATTATATTTAGGAAGTAACTAACTTGCTTTTGATTTTACAGGCTCATAGGTGGAAGAGACTTGCCTTGTCTCAGATGGGACTTTGGACTTGGACTTTTGAGTTAATGCTGGAATGAGTTAAGACTTTGGGGACCGTTGGAAGGGCATGATTGTGTTTTGAAATGTGAGGACATGAGATGTGGGAGGGTTTTGGGGTGGAATGATATGGTTTGGTTGTGTCCCCACCCAAATCTCATCTTGAATTATAGTTCCCATAACCACATATGTCCTGGAAGGGACCTGGTGAGAGGTAACTTAATTATGGGGGCAGGTACTTTCATGCTGTTCTTGTGATAGTGAGTGAGTTCTCATGAGATGTGATGGTTTTATAAGTGGCTTTTCCCCCTTCTCCTTGCTGCCTCCATGTAATGAAGAACACGTTTGCTTCCTCTTCTGTGATGATTGTAAGTTTCCTGAGGCCTCCCCAGCCATGCTGAACTGTGAGTCAATTAGACCTCTTTCCCAGTCTCAGCTGTGTCTTTATCAGCAGCATGAGAATGGACTAATGCAGCATATTTTCCTAGTTACTCTAAAATATTTTCATGTTTTCACTGTAAGTACTGTTCAATCCTTTTGTACTGGTATGTTTATTTCTATAGAATAGATAACAAAAACATGGGATTTTTTGGTTAAAGTATATTTTAAATTATATATATTACTACATAGTATTCCTGTTCTGTTTCTGTTGTAACCACTCATGTTTTTACCAGTAATCTATGATATTACTTATATTCATCATACTCTCCAGTATTGAATATCAGTTTTATCATATTCACCAATCTTGTACATGAAAAAAAAATGTTCTCATTGTAGTCATAACTTGCATTTTCCTGACTGCCAGTCAGGAAATACTTTTTATGGCCATCTAGTTTTTACTTATTTGTTAATATTTTTTGCCCACTCCTCTATTTCATTTGCCTTATATTTGTCAGCTTATAGAATCTATTTGGATATGAATGTTGCAAATAGTTTATTTGCATTTTGACTTTATGTAGCTCTTCGTATGTTATTATTTCATTTAATGTATATGTGTGTGTGTGTGTATATATATTTGCTTACACCCTATGTGTTTTCAATCTTGCTTAAAAACTGAACATACCAGAAGACTATACAAAGCATCTTAAAGTTTTTCTTCTAAATATTTTTCATAATTTCTTATATGTTTTCATCTAAATTTTCAAACTTTGATGCATTTGAAATTTATGCTCTTATATGGTAGAAAGAATGTGTCTGTATTTTTTTATTCCATCAGCAAGCCAATTATACAAGGACATTTATTAATCCTTTTTTGGATTTTTTTGTTGTATAAATTTAAGATATACAACTTGATGTTTTGCTACAAACATTATAGTGAAATAATTACTATAGGTAAAAAATTTAACACATCTATTACCTTTCATAGTTACCTTTCTTTTTTTTTTTTTGAGACGGAGTCTCGCTCTGTCGCCCAGGCTGGAGTGCAGTGGCCGGATCTCAGCTCACTGCAAGCTCTGCCTCCCAGGTTCACGCCATTCTCCTGCCTCAGCCTCCCGAGTAGCTGGGACTACAGGCGCCCGCCACCTCGCCTGGCTAGTTTTTTGTATTTTTTAGTAGAGACGGGGTTTCACCGTGCTAGCCAGGATGGTCTCGATCTCCTGACCTCGTGATCCACCCGTCTCGGCCTCCCAAAGTGCTGGGATTACAGGCTTGAGCCACCGCACCCGGCTCATAGTTACCTTTCTTAAGGTAACTATGAAATTCATACATTTTAGGTAAGAGCATGTAAAACCTATTCTCTAAGAAAATTCTCAATATTTAATACATTATCAATTATAGTCCTCCTACTATACATTAGATCTCCAGACTTATTTATCTTACATAACTGTAAATTTGTACCCTTTGACCCATATCTTTCCATTTCCACTGCCTGATTTGTGGTAAATTCCTCTTTACTCTTCATTTATATGTAGTCAACTTTCTTGTTTTTAGATTCTACATATAAGTGAGATAATTTTTCTGTGTCTTGCTTGTTTCATTTAGCATAATGTCGTCCCAGTGCATCTATATTTTTGCAAATGGTAGTATATTATTTTGTAAGACTGAATAATATTCCATTGGTGGAATATTATTTCACAATTTCTTTGTCCATTTATCTGTTAATAAACACCTAGGTTGATTTCATGTCTTGGCTATTGTGAATAGTGTTGCAATGAAAATGGGAGTGCAGATATCTCAAGGTACTTATTTTGTGGGTATATACCCAGAAGAGAGATTGCTGGGTCATATGGTAGTTCTAGTAAATAATCTTCTTGTCAACTATGTCCAAACTTACTCATACTTCATCTACCAAAGATTTTTTTCCTTCAAAAACTCTTAAATTTCAGGACTTCTTAAAATACATTATTTCATATCTAACAATTATTATTTCTTTGTAGGGCTTTTTGATTGGTTGGCAATTGATTTTGCAATATTTTTTCTTTCTCTATGAGTGGTATTTTCTTTCACTACCTAAAAAAATACATATTTCAAAATGTTTCTTATTTTGTTCATATACTTTGGAAGTGCAAAAAAAGTAAAAGGCATAAGCACATTTGTTCATTTCTGCTTGAACTACTGACTCTGTGATAAAATGCAGTTCTTCTGAATAATTCTTTGCAGATAAAACAGGATAGAGCACTCAGCCCCCTGCATCTCTGACCTGAGTCACTACATTCCTTAAAAGATAAATGACCTTGGCCTGGTCTCTTCCTACACATAAGATAATGTCTGACAGCGATAGTGATTATGCTTCTCCAATCTATAATAGAATGTTCTTTCATAATCTATAACCAGATGTACTCTTATACCCAAACTTTCATGTGATTTTGCACATACTGAATCTTCACTACCAGTATATAAACTGTGATTTAGAAGACTGTCTTGGAGCAGTCTGACAGAACTGCTCTCAGGCTACAGGCCTCAGTCTGTAATCCTCCGAAACACTTCTGTATAAAACTAACCTTAATTTTTTTTAAAGCTTAATTTTATTTAGTCAACAGAAGTTTATTTGGCTAAGTTGGTTTAGCACCAGTCCCCAGGGGCCCTCAGTTCATGAGCTTCTTCCTGTATTAACATTGGAGAGACCAGAGATCCACTCATTATCTCAGCTTGCATCACACTCCATCTACACTATGAGATGTGTATGTGTGTTTCCTCTAGCATGTAAGTTCACACAAAGTCTAGATCCAGCTTTTTTAGGTATATACTGTATTTCAGGTATATGCTCAAGCAGGGATCCTAACTCCAGCCTCTTGCTTGGGGGGGCATTTTGCCTCCATCACTGTGCAGGAGTAGAAGGCTCAGCCACCTTTGCTTGCTTCTGACCCAGCCAAAGCATCCTACAGTTTCATCCTATTTCCACACTATTTTCTCTTTAATTTCCAATAGAGATGTTTGTTTAGTTTTAAGCCTAAACATGTCCTCTTAGTTCTCCCTACTTAGATTTTATGCATTATTGCTTTGTCTTTGTTGTGGACACAAAATCTGACACTGTCTTAACTAGAAATTATTTACTACAGCCAAATCAAAATGACTCCCAAAGTTCCTTAAGTGTGGGGTCTACTGATAGAAGTTATTTTGTTCTAACAGGATATTTGGAATAAAGTACAGGCATATTCACTTTATTGGTCCCCACTTTATTGCACATAGCAGATATTGCATTTGTTACAAATTGAAAGTTTGTGGCAATCCTGTGTTCTGCAAGTCCATTGGCACTGTACAATTTTCCCACAGCTTGTGCTCACTTCATGTCTCTTTGTCACATTTTGATAAACTCCCAATATTTCACACTTTTTAATAATTTACGTATTTGTTATAGTAACCCCTGATTAGAGATCTTTAATATTACTATTGTAATTGTTTTGGGGTACCACAAACTGTGCCCATATAAGACAGTGAACTTAATCAATAAATGTTGTGTGTTCTGACTGCTCCACTGACTGGCCATTCCCCTGTCTCTCCCCGTCTTCAAGCTTCCCTATGTCTATTGTCTGAGACACAACAATATTCAAATTAGGCCAGTTAATAACCATACAATATCCTTTAAGTGTTCAAGTGAAAGGAAGAGTCACATGTCTCTCACTTTAAGTCAAAAACCAAAAATGATTAAACTTAATGAGGAAGGCATGTCAAGAGCCAAGACAGTCTGAAAGCCAGGCCTCTTGTGCCAAACAGCCAAGCTGTGAATGCAAAGGAAAAGTTCTGGAAAGAAATTAAATGTGCTACTCTAGTGAACACAGGACTAATAAGAAAGTGAAAGAGTCTTATGACTAATTTGGAGAAAGTTTTAGTGGTCTGAGGAGATCAAATCAGCTACAACCTTCCCTTAAGCCAAAACCTAATCCAGACCAAGGCCTTAACTCTCTTAAATTGTCTGAAAGCTAAGAGAGGTGAGGAGGCTGCAGAAGAAAAGTTGGGAACTAGCAGAAGTTGGTTCATGTAGTTTAGGGAAAGAAGCCTTTTCCATAACATAAAAATGCAAGGTGAAGCAGCAAGTGCTGATTAAGAAGCTGCAGCGATTTATCCAGATCTAGCTAGGATCACTGATGAAGGTGACTACACTAAACAGCAGTTTTCAGTGTAGACAAAACGGCCTTCTATTAGAAGAAGACACCATCTAGGGCTTTCATAGCTAGGGAGGAGAAGTTAATTCCTTCAAAGATTCAAGGGACATGCTGATAGTCTTGTCAGGGAGTCATGCACCTGGTGACTTTAAGTTTAAGCCGATGCTCATTTATCATTTGAAAAATCCTAGGGACCTTAAGAATTATGCTAAATCTACTGTGCCTGTGCTCTGTAAAATGAAACAACAAAGCCTAGATGATAGTGTATCTGTTTACAGCATGGTTTACTGAATATTTTCAGGCCACTGTTGAGACCTGCTCAATTAGATTAGAAAGACAGATTTCTTTCAAAATATTACTGGTCATTAGCAATACACCTTGTCAGCCGAGAACTTTGATGAAGAAGTACAAGGAGAATAATATTGTTTTCATGGACTGTATCCTATGCCAAGTGTAGCCTTACAAAATGTAATTCTTCATGATACTTGAAAATTGAAATGGATATTCTGCAGCCCATGGATCAAAGAGCAATTTCAAATTTCAAGTCTTATTATTTAAGAATTACATTTTGTAAGGCTTTACTTGCCCCAAATAGTGATTCCTCTGATGGATATGGGCAAAGTAAATTAAAAACCTTCTGAAAAGGATTCATTCTTCTAGATGCCAGTAAGAACGTTTGTTATTCATGGGAGGATGTCAAAACATCAACATTAATAAGAGTCTGAAAGAAGTTGATTCCAAACTGCTTGGATGACTTTGAGGAGGTCAAGGCTTCAGTAGAGAAAGTAACTGCAGATGTGGTAGAAATAGCAAAAGAACTAGAATTAGAAGTGAAGTCCAAAATGGGATTGAGTTGCTGTAATATCATGATCAATCCTGAAGGGATGAGGAAATGCTTCTTATGAATGAGCAAAGAGCAGTTTCTTGAGATGGAATCTACTCCTGTTGAAGACGCTGTTTACATCATTGAAATGACAACAAAGGATTTGGAATATTACAAAAACTTAGTTTATAAAACAGTGGTAGGCTTTGAGAGGATTATCTCTAATTTGGAAAAAGTCTTACTGTAGGTAAAATACTACCAAACAGCATGGAATGCCACACAAATATCTTTCATGAAAGGAAGAGTCAATTGATATAGCAAACTTTATTGCCGTTTCATGTTAAGAAATTACCAAAACTACTCCAATCTTCAGCAGCCATCAATATGCAGAAAAGCCCTCCATAAGAAAAAGAGTATAACTTGCTGAAGGCTCAGATGACCACTAGCACTTTTCAGCAATAAAGTATTTTAAATTAAGGTATATATAATGTTTTAGACATAGTGCTATTGCACTTAGCATACTATAGTATGGTATAAATATAACTTTTATATGCATGAGACACCAAAAAATTTTTGTGAATTAATTTTATTGCAATATTCACTTTATTACTGGTCTGGAACTGAAAGCCAGTATCTCTAAGGTATGTCTGTAGTTGTATAGTAAGTTATAATATTTTGTAAATCATCCTCACTCTACTTTTTCAAATTATTATTGGTTTTTACAGCAACTTAGAAGTTCAAATCTAAAATGCATCATGAGGATACCCATTGGAATTGTATTAACTATATATCAATTTATAAAGGCTTGACAATTTTAAGAAATTGCCATTCTAGAAATAGGTTATATCTCTCTATTGTGGAAATTTTATTTCCTGCTACAGAAATTTATAATGTCTGTACTGTTTTAGTTAATTTGACCCAAATATTTTAAAAAAACTATTATGAATGGATATCTTCTCTAAGCGATTAATTTAGGGAGGCTGAGGTGGGCGTATCACCTGAGGTTAGGAGTTCAAGACCAGGCTGGCCAAAATTGCGAAACCCTATCTCTACTAAAAATACAAAAGTTACCTGAGCGTGGTGGCGTGTGCCTGTAATCCCAGCAACAAAGAACGCTGAGGCAGAAGAAACGCTGGAACCCAGCGGGGAAGAGGTTGCAGTGAGCCGAGATTGCGCCACTGCACTCCAGCCTGAGCAACAGAGCAAGACTCCGTCTCAAAAAAAAAAAAAAAAAAAAAAAAAAAGAAGAAGAAGAAGATAGCTACTCATCTTTGTGTATATAATTTTTATAAAAGAACCATTGTAATTTTTCTAATTCTAAAATATTTTACTAGAATCTCTTTTAATGGAATCAGATGATAATTGTATAATGTAGAGCTAAAAATCAGAATGGAAAAATCATACTTTTCCAATATTTATACCATGTGTTAAATTTTCACATTGTTTATTAAATATAACTTCTACAATGGTGAATAATATTTAGTCATAAAAGTGTTACTGTTATAGCCCTAATTTTAACAGTAGTTTTAACATTTCAAAATTTATATATTTGCTCTTAATTTTTGTTTGAGAAAGATTATTTTAAGTAGTTTTCTTCTATTCATGTTTAAAGTAGAGCTTCAATTAGAAATGGTTGTTGAATTTCATCAATGTTATCTCAGCGTCTATTGATGCAAACATATTGTTTACTTCTTTGTCACATTTATGTCATCAATTATTCTAGTATTCGCTGTAGTGGTAATCACATGCAGTTTCATACTTGGTCATTGTGAATTAGTATTTTTAATACACTTCTGGATTTGCTTTGCTATTATTTTATAAAGCCTATTTGCTCTATGTCTATTAAGAGATCTTCACAGTATCTATCCGACTGTGGCATTCAGGTTACCTAGGAATCCTAATTAGAATTATGGCATTTTCCATATTTTTCTACAACTTAGACCAGACAACATAGGGAATATTGTTTTTAAAATTTGAACATAATTTACCTTTAAGACTATGTTTATCTTTATTTTTCAGCCCTGTTGTGGTTATTATTCTCTCACCGTTTCTTCCATTACTTGCAGCAATTTTGTTTATTCTACCAAGAAATACCCATTTTATTTCAAATGTGCTCCATAAATTTTCTCAAAATAGTCTCCTATGATTCATAAGTTTTTTTTCTTGCAAATACATGTTAATCAATTTTTAAGTATTCCAAGGACACAAGAAAATTCTCTTTCTGAAATATATATGTATCTATGTATATCTATTAAAATAAAATTATCAAGTATATTATTTACCTAACTCTCCTTGTCAACTTGATATGTCAAATTCTGCAAGAACATTAATAAGAGGTATTTTATTATCAACTACTATAAATTAATTTTTTATACATGCTTCTCTGTGTTCTTAGGCATTTATAGATTTGTCTGGTACATTGGTGCATAAAGTTTTATGGCTATAGATTATTCTCAGCTCTCACCTTTTATTACTTTATAGTAAAAATCTTTGTCCTCTTTAATGACATTGTCCTTGGAGTCGGTTCTGTCTTATATTAATAGGGCCACTTTTGCTTTCATTTTGTTTATATTTGCCTGAAATATCTTTGCCCATATCTTTGTATTCAAACTTTCTTTTCCATCAGTTCTACTTAACGGAAGTTCATAATCTAAACTTTATGCCTAATCTTTCCTTCTCAGTTTTTTGAGTCCTCTTAGATTAATCATTTTCCTTTTCCTATTCAAATGGATTAAAACGTAAAACTCCAACGAAATTCAGGCTTATATTGATACAAGAGATAAATTTAAAAGAAAACATAGAAAACTGTGTGCTCCTTGGCACCTAAAAAGGATAGACAGTAAGGTCTCTCAAACTTGGTGGACCAGTAAGCAGTGGGAGGCAACTGGGTTAAAAACCATCCCTCTTCTCTGAAGTATGAAAATTAAGCCTGACTGTAGACAAGCTCTCTGATTACCTTATGTTTAAAAAATCATGTAAGTTTTTCTAGAGATTCCATACTCTTATTTTCTCACCTATAAAACATAGCCTGGGAATTCTATTTCTTCTTGTTCAGCCCACTTCTAGCCACATCTAAACTGAGATTCCCAGTCCCTGGAGAAGCATCTTTCATCTTGGTACAAAAGCAGGCCTATAATTTTCAGAGAACCATGTTCTAGATGTGATCTGGTATCAGATTTATTAACTTATTTTTTTTTCCTTTTTGGATAAAACCTTTAGGCAAAAACATAATTCAACCTGGGAATTAAATCAGTAATCATTTGATGCAAAATCCCCAGGAAACTTCCAAGTTGTCCTTTAGCTTGTTATCATAAATTTTTTTGGAGGGGAAGGAATCATAATGCTGAGAGCAAACTTTTTCCCTACTTCTAATGGGCCCTTCCTTGTGGAGGAAGATCCATTATATGTTAAAACGTGTGGTCAATCCTTACTTCCTCGCTCCTTTCAAGGGGAAGAGGTGAGTTTAGGAGAGGACAATGGGCATGCCTATCTCAGTTGCTTCTGCTTTCTCCTCTTAGAAAGCAACAGAGATGGCCGGAAACGGTGGCTCACACCTGTAATCCCAGCACTTCGGGAGGCTGAGGTGGGCAGATCATGAGATCAGGAGATCGAGACCATCCTGGCCAACATGTTGAAACCCTGTCTCTACTAAAACATAAAAAAAAAATTAGCTGGGTGTGGTGGCACGTGGCCTGTAGTCCCAGCTACTTGGGATGCTGAGGCAGGGGAATCACTTGAATCCAGGAGATGGAGGTTTCAGTGAACCGAGATCATACCACTGCACTCCAGTCTGTTGGCAGAGCAAGAATCCATCTCAAAAAAAAAAAAAAAAAAAGAAAAAGAAAAGAAAAGAAGCAAGCAAGCAACAAAGCAACAGAGATAAAACAGCTTACATTGTGTGTTCTTCCTTTGTGCTTCATGTTCTAAAGGTTTAGGCCTGTCCCTGCAAAGTATAGCAGTTTGGTACATAGAGGTAATTTTACTTCAGAAAACTGAAACATTGGGTTAAAAACAGATTTGTTAAAGAAGTGGAAATTGGAAAATGCAATACCGCTAAAAGTCTAGTTGAAACTTGGTGGTTTGCAACAGTTTAGATTGTTCTATGTGGATGTTTTTTGAAGTTAACTAGTAACTCCATACCCAAGAAGATTTTAAGTTCTAGGTCACCTATGATATTTTCATGGAAAAACCCCTTTCCTGGAGTATTGTAATTTAGTACTAGGAGTTCTGGGATCCGTTTCCATGTTAAAACCGACTTTGCCTACTGATTACTGGATGGTTTGAATGATTCACTGGCCTTACACAACTATGCTGAGCCTTTGCAAATTCTAGGAGGTCTTAGGAGTCTCAACAAGAAAAATTCAGCCATAGTAGGGTCTTACCAGCGTTACAAAGACAGATCAATCAGAATCAGCAAAAGCTCAAACTTCAGATGATGTAGGTTCTAAAGAACAGGCTTCTGCAGCTTTCCCTTGGTCTATGTTGGTCCAGTATTTGCTGAGCTGGTTTGGGGCAAGGACTGCATTTTTAAAAAGGAGTCTTTCATTTTGCAGCCATCTTAGAAATTAGGAGGCAGGGCCGGGCGCAGTGGCTCACGCCTGTAATCCCAGCACTTTGGGAGATCGAGGTGGGTGGATCACAAGGTCAGGAGATCAAGACCATCCTGGCTAACACGGTGAAACCCCGTCTCTACTAAAAATACAAAAAAATTAGCCGGGCATGGTGGCGGGTGCCTGCAGTCCCAGCTACTCGGGAGGCTGAGGCAGGAGAATGGCCTGAACCTGGGAGGCAGAGCTTTCAGTAAGCCACTGCACTCCAGCCTGGGAGACAGAGCAAGACTCCATCTCAACAACAATAACAACAACAAGCAAAAATAAATAAATAAATAGAGAGAGATTAGGAGGCAGAACATAAATGTATTTTTTTCAGATTTTTTTAGGCTGGTCTTCTAACAACTAAGATCCATTTCTCCTAAAAATAACTAATCTGCAAACACATAAGCCACTCCATTTATGTTGTTTTTCATGTTTTTTTTAAACTGCATTCACTTCCAAAGGAGTAATCTGAGAAAGGGCTAAATTCTTCAACTCAGGTGACTTTTATGAGCTCTTAAAGGTTGCTTTCCCTGCATGTTTCCAACTTGGCTCAGTATATTTATACATGTTCTAACTATGGATTTTAGCTAATTCACTCATAATAAGAGAGAGATTTTATGAATCAACAAAAAGTAAAGGGAGCCCACATCAGAAATAGAATGTGCCATTTTCTCTGCTTGGAGCAAGAAAACAAACTCAGTTTATTACAGACACAAAGACTAAAACAGCAATTCAAAAAGCTTGTTCTTAAAACACTGAGAAGTCATATTTGCACATAAAATAAAACAAGTGGAAGGCATTAACAAAGGTGTGAAAGTAGAGATCAACTTTGCTTTTATACCAAGAGTGGTAAAGGGTGAAAACCAAAGAAAGAAAGAAAAAATTATTAAGTTCAGGGTTAAAACAGAGATTTCCCTAGGAGAAAGGTGCACATATTAAGAGAAAACCAGGTAGACATGAAGATTAGTTTCTATCTTAGAGATCATGATATGCAAATAGAAAAAGAAAACAATATACTCACTTCTAACTTCTCTTAAAATATGTCTGGGAAAGGGGGAAATTTGGTTGCCATTAAATGAGTAAAAGTTGTAGGGAACTAGAAAAATTTATTAAGTGGCTTCTCAAAAGAAAAGCCAAATCTGAAATAATCTCTAGTAGTGGCCAGAGTCTAAGAAAGGATTCATCGTAGCTTCTCAAAGACATGAAGAGATAATTTAGAGTAATAGCAATTGAGGAGCTACCCTGTAGAACTGAATGTGGCTTTACAAAGTGGTTTCAAGATTGGAAATGGGAAGACCAAAGAGATCAGTGGAAAACAAAAAGAAAAATCAACACCATCAACAAAGCATAAGGGAGTTTAAAGTGATAGAACCATAATAAAATGAGCATATGAATATTTACTGTGCCTTAGATTAAGACCTTAAGGTCAACATAGGAAAGGTGAAATACAGAACAAGAGAGCAGGCAGGACAATCACAGATTACATTCAGGCCTGGGCTGAATGTTTCTCAGAGCAGTGTATTTCCTGTGTGGGGTTATCCAATTCAAATAAAAGAAGAGCTAAGCGTGTTGGCATGCGCCTGTAGTCCCTGCTTCTCATGAGACTGAGGCAGGAGGATCACTTGAGGCCAAGAGTTCTATGCTGTTGTGTGCTATTATTGCATGCGTGAATAGCCACTGCACTTCAGCCTGGACAGCATAGTGAGATACCCATTACTAAAAGGAGTAATAAGAGTTTTTTGTTGTTGTTGTTGTTTTAAAGGAGCACAGGATTTTGTCAAACTATGAATACTTTTGTCAGACCCCAAATTTCTGAATATCCTTTTTCTCACTAAAAGAGAATGCAAAACAAAATTTAGAGGATGATATTAGAAAATCACATATCTGGGCCATAAAGCAAAATAAAAAAAACAAAGCATGAATGCACAGAATGCTAGTGTTATGGTTTGAAAGTGTCTCTTTCAAATTCAGGTGTTGCCAATGTGATAATGTTAAGGGGCAGGGCTTTAAGAGGTGATTAGGTCACGAGGGTTCTAGCTCACTGGGAGTAGGTGCCTTTATATAAGAGCCTGCTCTTCCGCCTTCTGCTGTGTGAGGATGCAGCAAGAAGGCTCTCGTGAGATGCTGGTGTCTTGATCTTGGAGTTCCCTCCAGAACTGTGAGAAATGATTTTTTTTAATTAATTATCCCGTCTCAGGTATTCTGTTATTGTAGTAGAAATGGACTAGCCAGCAAATTATACTGGCCCGACATGTAATCAAGGAAAGAGAGAGATAAACATCAATTTAAGAAGCAGGTTAGGTTACAAGAAACTACTGAGTCTTCTTGAAAGTGGTATAGGCAGGTGAAGGGGTGAAAGATAAAATACTACCTACTGTGTACAAAGTACACTATTCAGGTGATGGGTACACTAAAATCCCAGATTTCACCATTATACAATATATCCATGAAATAGAACTGCACTTGTGCCCCCAAAATTTATAAAAATAACGTCGTATAGAAATAGTAGAGGTAAATGGGCCATCAATCACATCACTTTAGGAAATAAGTAGAAATAAATGCTAATCCATACCTAGTGTGTTCAAAAATTATAGAAAGCCAGTGTCTTGAAAAACCAACTCCAGTGGCATAGATCTTCACTAGTTTCTAACAGCAACAACAACCTCGGTTGATTAATGTGGAGAAGGTTATTCTCTAGAGGAAACAAATGTGGTGAGGAGTGAGAATACTTCCCTAAGAAGCAAGTTGCATACTAGTGAGTCTCAATCCTGACAGCATACTGGAATCACCTGGAGAGGCTTTTAAAACTACTGCATTCACAGACATACTTCAGAGATTCTGACTTAATTAATTTGGGGTAGAGCCTAGTCATTAGTACTTTTAAAAGCTCTCCAGGTGAGTCTAATGTGCAGCCATAGTTAAGAACTACTGTTGTATAAGCATCAGCAAATGACTCTCAACCCTGGAGGTGTGTCAGACTCTCATAGAAAGCTGCTAAAATAAATCCAAGCTTGTGCCCAAAGCCAGAGGGTGAGGTCTGGATACCGATATTTTTGCACAGCTTCCCCCAATGATTCTAAATCACAGCCAGAATGGATGAACAAGGGCTCAAGCAATCCACAGCAAGAGGCATTGGCAGCAGTGATTGGTCACAGGCTAAAAAATGCCTGTGATTTATCTCTGTGTTTAAATACTGAGAAGCCAGAAACACAAGGCTCAAATGGAAAATGGAAATACAAAGCTTTTCAATATGGAAGAAAGTCACTTTGATTAAAACGTAGATTGAAAATTCTAAGACTGGAAAGTTCTAACTTACGAAAAAATTCTACAATATTTCAAATCCTATTCTTTGAGAGAAGAGACAGTTTATATGCAATTTCCCCCTAAATATAGTGCCTTTGACCCAGAAGCTAATATGAATGTTATATTTTTCTTCATTTTCTTATCATTTTCATATTTATTCACTGTGGCTAGTATATAGAAATACAATTGATTTTGTATAATAACCTTGAATTCAATGAGCATTCTAGGTGGATTGATTTTCAGTTGTTGATTCTATGTTCGAAATTATCTGTGCAAAATGACAATTTATTCCTTTTCCATCTACTAATTTATCGTGACTTTTTGTACTGGCTGAGACCTCTAGCAAAAATATTGATTAGAAGTGTTGGTAATATATATATATATATATATATATAATTTTTTTTTTTTTTTTTTTTTGAGACGGAGTCTCGCTCTGTCGCCCAGGCTGGAGTGCAGTGGCCAGATCTCAGCTCACTGCAAGCTCCACCTCCCGGGTTTACGACATTCTCCTGCCTCAGCCTCCCGAGTAGCTGGGACTACAGGCGCCCGCCACCTCGCCCGGCTAAGTTTTCGTATTTTTTTTAGTAGAGACGGGGTTTCACCGTGTCAGCCAGGATGGTCTCGATCTCCTGACCTCGTGATCCGCCCGTCTCAGCCTCCCAAAGTGCTGGGATTACAGGCTTGAGCCACCGCGCCCGGCCGGTAATATTTTTTAATAAGTTTTAATTTCTTTCTTTCTTTTTTTTTTTTTGAGACAGCGTTTCACTCTTGTTGCCCAGGCTTGAGTGCAATGGTGCGATGTCGGCTCACCGCAACCTCTGCCTCCCAGGTTAAAGCAATTCTCCTGGCTTAGCCTCTCAAGTAGCTGGGATTACAGGCGTCCACCACAACGCCCAGCTAATTTTTGTATTTTTAGTAGAGATGAGATTTCACCATGTTGGCCAGGCTGGTCTCAAACTCCTGACCTCATGATCCACCCACCTCGGCTTCCCAAAGTGCTGGGATTACAGGCGTGAGCCACTGCGCCCAGCCTTTTCATCCCTTCTATAAGGGCATTTATTTATGTTTCATCTTTTCCCTCCCCGACCTCCTCAGATAATAGCACCAAGTGTTTATTAGTTCCATTTAAATTATTTTCTTATTTCTATTTTTTGTTTGTTTTGCTATTCTTTTCCTTATTTTTTGAGATGTGTAACATCACTGATGTGCAATCTTTATTTTCTTCAAATATATGCATTTAATTCTATACATTCCCCTTAATGTTTCAGTATGCTACATTTGTTACACAATTAGATAGGTTTGTCAGAGTTTGAATTCCTTCCTGGGATCCCCATTTCAATCTCCTAAATGATTTTCAAAAGTTTAACTTTTTATGTTGTAAAATCTATGTGTCTGATAAATGCATACTGCCATTTATACACCATTACAGGATTTTACAGAATAGTTCCGCTTCCCTAAAAAGACTCCTGTGTTTCACCTATTCAACCCTACCCCCTCCTCAGAACCATTGTCTGCTACTGATCTTTTTGTTTCTATTGATTTGCCTCTTTCAGAATATCACGTAGTTTAAACCATAAAGTATGTAGCCCTTTCAGACTGACTTTTTTTCACTTACCAACTTGCATTTAAGGTTTATTCATATTTTTCCGTGGCTTGATGGCTCTTTTTTGTTTTAATCACTGCATAATATTTGATTACATGGATGTACCATGACATTTTGTTTCCGTTCACCTATTGAAGGACAACTTGATTGCTTCCAGTTTCCAATTATGAATAAAGCCTCTATAAACATTTATGTACAGTTTTTATGTGTACAAAAGTTTCAAATCAGTTGGGTAAATATGTATAAGCACAAAAGTGAGATCTTATATTAAAAATAAACTGCCAAACTGTTTTCTAAGGTGACTGTGCCATTAGAAGATAGTTCCCACTATAAATGAGTGAAAAGTTCTTTTTCTCCTCTACCTCACAAGCATTTGCTTTTGTCAGTTTAAAAAAGTGTTCAGTCCTTCTAGTAGGCTAATATAGCAGTATCTCATTGTTACTGTAATTTGTAATTCCTTCATGACAAATATTAGAAACTTTCATAATTTTCTACCATCTATATATCTTCTAGAGATTTTGTTCAGATCTTTTGCCCATTTTTTTAAATCAGGTTGTCTTCTTAATGGTAAGTTTTAAAGGTTTTTTGTATATTTTGAATACAAATTCTTTATCAGCTGTAGGATTTATAAATACTTTTTTTCCGGTCCATGGCTTGTCTTTTCATTCACTTAAAAGTATCTTTCACTGAAAAGGGGTTTTAAATATTAACACATCAATTTTTTTCTTTCATGGACTGTTCTTTTGATATTGTGTCTAAAAACTGATGCTCAAATTCAAAGTTACCTAGATATTTTCTTTTGTTTTCTTCTAGAAGTTTTTTAGGTTTCCAAGTTTTAGCATTTAGGTTTATGGTCCAATTTGAGTTAATCTTTGCAGAGGTGGTAAGGCTTGTGTGTAGGGTTACATTTTGCATATGGATTTCCAATTGTTCCAGCTTCATTTGCTTAAAAACTGTCTTTTCTGAATTGAATTGTCTTGGCTGCTTTATCAAGGATCAATAAATTATAACTGTGGGTGTCCTTTTCTGGACTCCTTGTTCTGTTCCATTTATCTATGTTTATTCTTTCTCCAATACCATGATGTCTAGTTTACAGTTGGCTATGCAGTAAAGTTGAAGTAGGTTATGTCCCCAAGTTTTGTTGTTCTTTGGTGTTGTTAGCTATTATAGACTTCAGCTCTGTTTGTCAGTATCTACAAAATAGTTGCTGGGATTTTTATTGGGCTTGCATTGAATGTGTCACATATAGATTCTGTACATGCTTTGTTAGGTTTATCACAGTGTTTCAATTGGTTTTACACTAATAATATTGGTATTGTTTTTAAATTTCAAATTCCAATTGTTTGTAACAATTGTTTGTATGTAGGAAAGTAATCGACATTTGTCTATTGGCCTTACATGCTGAAACTTTGCTATAATCTTATTCCAGAAGTATTATTTGTCAGTTATTTGAGGTTTTCTATATAGACAAGCATTTTTGTCAATTATTTGAGGTTTTCTATATAGACAAGTATTAAGTTAACTGTACTTTTTTTTGTACATGTTCTCTATTTGAAGAAGTTCCCCCCTTTTCCTAGTTGGCTAAGACCGTTTTTCATGAACAGGTTTGAATTTGTCAAGCGTTGTTTTTCTGTGTCAAATGATTGTAATTGTACAGTTTTTCTTTTTAGTTTGTTGATATGATGGATTATGTTATTTTATTTTCAAATGTTGAACTAGCCCTGCATACCTGGAATAAATCTCATTTGGTCATGGTGTGTAATTCTTTTTATGCTTTGTTAGATTTAATTTGCTGATGTGTTAAGAATTTTTGTATCTGTTCTTCACAAGCTGGCAGGAAGAAGTGCCAAGGGAAGAAGGAAGAGCCCCCTAAAAAATGACTAGATCTTGTGAAAACTCATTCACTATCACAAGAAAAGCATGGGGGAAACCGCCCCATGATACGGTTACCTCCCACTTAGTTTCTCTGCTCACATTTGGGGATTAGGGGATAATGGGGATTGCAATTCAAGATTAGATTTGGGTGGGAAAAGCCTGACTGTATCAGGGTGTGTTCCTTATATACCTATTTTTTTGAACAATATTGTGGAAAACTATAATTTCTTAAATGTTTTGTGGAATTCACCAGTGAAGTCTGGGACTGTAGCTTTCTTTTTTGGAAGATATTAATTATTCAAATTCTTTAATCAATATATACCTATTCAGATTATCTGTTTCTTCTTGTGAGGATTTTGTAGTTTTTATGTTTCAAGGTGTTGGTTAATTTTATCAAAGTTGTCAAATTTGTTGGCATACAGTTGTTTGTAGTATTCCTTGATTATCCTTCTAGTACCCATGAGATGACCCTTCTTTTATTTCCGACATTGGTAATTTTTATCTTCTCTTTTTTTTTCTTGATTAAAGTACCTACAGGTTTATCAATTGTATCAATCTCTTCAAAAAAGAAGCTTTACTTTTTTATTTTCTCTATTTTACTGATTTTAATTATGTTAATTTCTGCTCTATTTTTTATTTCTTCTGCTTGCTTTATGTTTAAATTGTTTTCTGTTCTCTATTTTCCTAATATGGAACTTATATTATTAACTTTAGGTCTTTCTTCTAATATGTATATTATGTATTTCCCTTTATTCATTGCTTGCTGTATTTCACAATTTTTGATAAGTTGTATTTTCATTTAATTCAAAACACTTTTTAATTTCTTTTGATGCTTCTTTGACCAAAGTAGTATTTAGAAATATGTTGAATCTATATTCTTACTGATTTTTTGCCTCTTTGATTTAGTAATTACTGATAAAGGAGGGCTGAAGTCTCTATAATAGTGGATTTATACAAAAACTTAAGATTTTTTATCTCTTCTTGGGTAATTAACTCATTATCATTATATAATACCCTATTTATAACCAATAGTTTCCTTGCTTGAACTCTGCCTTGTCTGAAATTTATATAATTACTCCAGCTTTCTTTTGATATTAACATGATTTATCTTTTAACTTAATTGTTTACATTTAAAGTAGTTTCTTATAGATAATATGTTTGGGTCTTGTTGGTTTCCCCCCATTCTGACAATCTATTTTTTAATTGATTTATTTAAGTGACTCACATATGAAGTGATTATTGATACAGCTGAATTAATATCTTGCTATTATTTTAACATGTCCCTTAAAGTTAATATGTTGAAAACTCGATCCCCAATCTATCAGTATTGGGAGGTAGGTCCTGTTGGGAGGTGAAGCCTAATAAGAGATGTTTGGATGCTGTGAGCACCTCTCTTATGAGTGAATTAATGCTTTTATTACAAGAGTAGATTTGTTATAGCAGGAGTAAGCCTCTTATATAAAGAATGAGTTCAGTCCCCTTTTGCTCTGTTTGCCCTCCCGCCATGGGATGGTGCAGCAAGAAGGCCCTCAGAAGATGCTGGCCCCTCAATCTTGGGCTTCCCAGCCTCAAGAACCATGAGTCAATAAATTACAGTTCTTTATAAGTTAACTAGTCTGTGTTATTGTTGTAGCAACTCAAAAGGACTAAGACATATTTATTATATTTGTAACTATTTTCTATTTGTTGCTTTTCTTTTTCCTTTATTCTTCCCCTTCTTTTCTACTTTTAAATGAATATTTTATTATCTCAATCTCTCTCCGCTCTTGCTATTCAATTATACCTTTTAAGATTTGAGTTGTTGCCTTAAAATTTTGAAGTATAATCACAACTAATCTGGATCCACTTTTAAATAGCAAAGTATCCCTTCATGTGTAATGAAGGTACTTTATACCAAGTACTTTATTACAAGGTACTTTGAGTCGAAATGCGGAACTCAACTCAAATTTCTGCCCCAAATTTGTTAAAGTCCTAATCCTTTTTTTCTCTTTTTAAAAAATCTTATTGCTTTTTTCCTGTGCCTTTTAGTTCAAAAAGTTTCTGGTGACATGTCTACAAGCTCATTAATTTTCTCCCCATCCCCATTTTCATCATACCCAGTCTACCAGTAGATGCATTGAAGGTGTGAACCCTGAAAATCTAAGACAGGTCTCAGTTAATTTCGAAAGTTTATTTTGCCAAGGTTGAGGACATGTGCCCATGACACAGTCTCAGGAGGTCCTGATGACATGTACTCAAGGTGGTCAGAGCACATTTTGTTGTTATACATTTTAGAGAGACATGAGATATTAACATATCTTGGCTTGGTATGGAAAGGCAGGACAACTCAAAATGGGAAGAGGCTTCCAAGTCATAGGTCTGTAATAGACAAATGGTTGAATTCTTTTGATTTTCTGATTAGCCTCTCCAAAGGAGGAAATCAGATATGCATTTATCTCATTGAACAGAGTGGTGACTTTGAATAGAATGGGAAGCAAGTTTATCCTAAGTAGCTTCCAGGCTGACTTTTCCCTTTACCTTAGTCATGTTGGGGACCCAAGATATATTCCCTTCACATTGCTCCCTCAACCCCCACCACCTTTTGTAAAATCTTTTGGAGAAAGTTTTTTAGAAGAAAATGAGTCTCTGGTTTTAGGTTGTGTCTGATTTCTCATGGCTAGGATGGTTTATTCCTAAACAGGTAGATCTTGAGTTATTAGGAAAGCTCATTTTTAAAAGGTTGTGAAGTCTCATGTCCTACAAAGAGAAAATAGGGGGAGCAAGGGAGGAAAACAACAAACTAAAGAACAATCCTGGAAAACTGATATAGGCCACATTACTCTGAAGTTCATACATCAGTAGGTACGTATGAAAGTGACTTATGTACATAAATAGGTTATTTTCTTCTAAATTTGTCTAGCTTCAGTTAACAGGGCATTATGAAAGCACAGCTTATTTTTCATTGACTCCAAATTTTAAAAACTGGAAAGAAAAATTGAAAACACTATTTTGAAGACTGGTAGGTGAAAAATTTAGGATCTTGTCCAAACTGTAGAAAATAAAATTTAAACACGTTAGGTTAGACTGAATCTAGCAAAAGGTGTACTATAGTTTTTGAAACATAATTTTTCTCTCTCTGGTTTCCCATTTTCACTAAAGACAAACCATAACAGAACTGGTTTGCTTTATCATACTTGGCCTAATTATGTATATACAGTGCAGCAAGAATAATTATTTTTTACATAGGCTTTTAAATTGGCTTTGATGAAACTTTGTTCCATACCACAAATCTCAGGTAATACTTTGTTAAACCCAGCCCAGCCCTGAATTTGTACCATCAAATACCTATGAGTTGGGTGAATTTCTCTCCTCTTGAGATTCTTAGATAAATTTGGGGCTCCTGGGCCTGTCAGAAAGTGACACTCTTTACTTAACACAGGACAGGAACTCAGTACAGGGACTGTGTAGACAAAGGTATGAAGCCAGTTTTTCCAAGGGGCTTTTATTGGCTCCGTAAGTCAAGTTTGATGCCTAAAAGGAAAGCACACCATTCCGGTTAAAGTCTTGGTAAAATAACCACTTTCTCCAATTGTATCCTGTTATAAATGAAAACAGATTCTTATTGCACTGATGCAAATAACTGTATTGTCATAACAGAATACAGTTTCCAAATTCTATAAAAATCAAGTAGAAAGAAACAAATAAATGCTCCAAATTTTGTTCACAGGAGTATACTCCATTTTTAAAATGTGTAAATATCTTTTAAAAAGGTTTTCTTGACTCTGAAAAACAAAACAAAGGATCAGCAACATTTTAATCAAAAAGTTACAAAAATTACTTCAGACTCTTATTAGTTTAATCTATGCAGTTAATTTCTGTTCTGCTTGATATTCATGAATATTTCAGCTATCCATGGTTCCTAAGGTTTTTCCACTATTCTGATGTCACAATCTCCAAAGTTATCAGACATTTGCATTCAATAGCACCTGTTAGAGTTTTATAGCTGATTATAAAACCACCTTCTAAAGAGGTCTAAAACATGATAACAATTGTCCGTGGATGACAAAAAGTTTCAGGGCAGTCAAAGACACAAGTGACAAGGAAATTTATTACCTCTGTGGCACACAATACTTTAACATAACAACTACAATAATTACTAATAATGTACATTAAGTCATATCATAATTATAGGCATTTCCCATAATTCTGGAACACATATCAATAACATTTATACAAAAACAGCCCAAAGAAAAACCAAACACCATCTTATATTTGATAATTCTTCTTGTATATTTTTTATACAAAATAAGCCAAATATGTCATTTTTGGAGTTTAGGGAACCTATTAATATCTTAAAGGATTAGGTCAGAAAAATGCATACTTTATAATTTGACTTTGGAAAGTTTGTCAAATATTAAACATTAAAGGTTACAAAATATTAAAGGTTACAAAAAGGATCACAGGCCATTGTATAATGTCATTCATTTAACCAAAGTGACAACACAATTTCAAAAAAAGGCAAAAACCTTCATTCTCTGAGAGAGGACACTTAATTTTTTAAACAATAAGCCCTAATAAAAACAGCAAGAAGCCAATTAAATTTGTTTTCTAAAATTTTATGAACAACATTAAATTTTTATCTTGATCGTCAGATACAACTTCCATAAGCCTTTATAACCTTTAATAAGGAGTTGGTTAATGCCTCCAGAAAACCTTGTTAATCTGATGCAGGGACCCATATACTGGTGTTGTATCAGTGTGTCTTTGACATTAATGATTAATTTATAGAGAAAAAACTTATTTTATCTCTCAGAATCAGCCCTTACAATTTCACACACCTACCTCTTCTGCAATAGTCCCTGGGCCTTGAAGAGTTGAATAGCTTTAATTTCTGAACCTGTAACTCAGAAATGCAGTTTATTTTGATTGACATCCTCTACTGGACCTGAAGATGAATCTTTGTTTTTAGTGTTTAAGATTTAGCAGGACTTATTGTTCTTTTTAGACCCAAAAGTTAAAGCCCTTTAACTCAATGTAACAAAGACTTTAAAAGTGTATACAGGAAGATACTAGAATTTAATAACCTTAATTTTAAAAATTTACATCTCGGTTTTTCCTAAGCAAACCAAACTTAATAATAATGGCATAGGAATTATTTCGATAAAGGTAAAATCTGTTAGGCCAGTTACCAAAAGGCAAAATAAAAAAATTTCTGAGGTGCACAGAATATTATGTTGGAAGAAAACATTTCCTTTAGACCTTTAAGTAAACATTGTTAGCATCAGGCCACAAATAACAGAACTCAAGGAGGAGAAAGAAAAAAACTCATATGAACTAAAAATGAGTTGAAGAGGAGTGTTACTGTTTCACACCTTTTAAAAGGGGAGAGAAAACCAAAATCAACAAAATGTAATAAAAGTTGAACTTTGGATTAAAAAAGTATTTAAAAAGTAAAATCTCTTATAATCTATTAAGAGTAAATTAAACCCCTTAAGAAAATTGCATTGTTCTAATTCTTTAGCGTGTGTGTTTTTTAAACATTAAACCAAATCTCCAGAAAGACAATTACAATTTCCCTTTAATCATAGACAGGTTGATCATATAAGAGTTTTTGTTTTTTTTAAATAAATCCTTTTATTGTGACTTTTATAGACTGTTTATGACATGCTTGGACTTTCTGGTTTGTCCTGAACATCCATCCTTCCATCTTAAACAACCAGTCATTTTATTCTAGGACTGAATTTACCACACAATAGTCTTTCTTACATGAAATTATTTCTCTTTAAGCTCTTTACCACAGAAACCCCTCTTTTTGTAACTTTTTTTACGTCTCTTTTATTTCCTGGTTCTTTTTACCTTGTTTTATACATGACTTTTTTATAAGCTTTGAATTAGACAAAAATTGCCTACTTTTTTTAAAAGGACACACTTTTTTTCCTTATGGAAAGAATGTTTTCCTTCAAATATATCTTTGTTGGAAAATACCCAAATGATGAAATATTTATTATTTAATTTAATATAACTTTAGAGTCTAAATTATGACAAGTTTGTCTACAAATATTTATCCTATTTACCTAATTATTTTAATTGTTTGCCTAGATTATTTTCAAAAACCACTGCGACTGTCATTATTTAAAGTATGAAACTGCCATTGCAAAATTATAACTGAGACTGTGAAAAATATTCGACCTAACTGACTCCATCTTTTAACCTCCAAGCTGTCCTTGTTCATTCCTGGGCATAGGCTGAACTAACTTGGGGAGAAACTTAGTTTATAGTTTAGCTTTGAAGAAAAGATGATAAGGATCCTTTCCCAAAACAAATTTTTCTGTTTGTTGACTAGACAACTTAGAGCCACGAGATTAAAAGTTATGGCAATCTTACTAAATTTCAAATGTAGCTATTTTTATTAAACCAATATCAATGTCTTATTTATTAAAGATTACACAAGCAGAGATCATTCTGTCTTCAGCTGGGTCTATAGTTTTGTACCCCATATGCCAAATTTTGATACCTTAAAGTATTTGGCAGTGTTAAGTATGAAATTGTTTGATTAATAAATGTAAACAAAAATGTATGCTGGAAATTCTTAAGACATTTCTAATATTATTTTATCAATAATTTTAAAGCTAGCTTATTAAAGATTTTACTTAAGTTGCATAAACTTGAGCAAGAATTTGAGTAGCTTTTTCCTGAAGTATTTGATTGAAGTGCTTTTACAAAGCCAATTAATTAGAGCTCTTTCATATATTTTCAGTAGTGAAACATTGTGTACACAACACATAAATATATACATGTATTAGACATGCTGATGGAAGTACATCTTATAGACTTATAAATATCTTTTTTCCTATCTTAGACTTTCAGTTCTTGATTACCTGTTTCACAACCCTGGGCAGTTGTCAGCTAAATAGCCTTAAATTTACATATTACATGAACAACTCAGGTGAGTGAAAATCAAATAGAAAAATTTACATCATCAGGTACAAAGAAAAAAAAGTCTAGTGCTGCTACAGGGAGATTAAAGATGGATGAAAAATCAAACATAAAATTACAGAAATCTATCATAGGATTGTATAAGGAGACCAATTTTATTTATATAGGGACTACTTATCTTGTGACTGGATCTCTGAGCTCTGGCCAGAGTCCACACTGAATCCCGAGTCTTTGAAAAGGGAGAATTATTATGAGGTTAGACTGTGATGCTGCTACAGTGCACTTAAAAAATTGTTTCTAAACAAATACATTTCTAAGTGTCTAAACCATACTCTTCCTTAAAAACCCAAGAGTAACCTTTGTTGCAGTAACTATTTTAGTCAAAAAACAAAACAAAACAGGTAACACAATACAAAAGTAGGCAGTTTAAGATCTGAGACGAACTTCTCTGCTTACATGTTTGGGTTTCCATAAGGAAAAACAGTTTTGTTTTTTTTTCCTCCGAAGAGAGTCTGGCACCTTCCCCATTTTCTTTAAGGAACCCAGGCTATTATAAAGTATTTTAGGTCCCCCATGCAGCAAAGGGTGCAAGAGAAAGGAGAGACAGCAGAAGTAAATGAAGAAAACAGAATTCAGTCAACTGAGAAGAAGAAAAACTTTTGCTCAAGAAAAAGACAGGTCTTAGGAGAAAAACAAAAACATGAAGACATTTTAAATACAAACACATGCATATACATTTATACACACACATCTTGGAGGTTAGCTTTTAATTAAGCTGACTTTTAACCATTGAGCTCATTTAAAAAAATATTTTTAAATATCATTGCCATATTTCAGCCAGGACAAACTGTGCTATTTTAGGAGTATAGCCATTGCTCTTTCAGTTTGACCTGGCTAGCAAAAAGGTGGCCTTGTTATGTAAGTAAATCCCCTTAGTAGTTAAGATCAAACACCAACCTACCTTCCTTCTTTCCTTCCTTCCTTTTTTTTTTTTTTTTAGTTTTTTTTTTTCCCCCTCTCCCCCACCCCACCACCTTCTTTGTGTGTGTGTTGGGGGAATTTAGCCCCTTCAGAGCCCTCCGCCGTAATTTGGAACTTCCTTTGGCTTTGTTAAAGTCAGATAGAGTTGATCAAACCCAATGAGAAAAAGACTAAAACAACAACAAAAACAGAAACAAAGAACAACGACAAAAATCAGTTAAGCCAATGGGAACACATGGACACAGGGATGGTAATATCACATACTGGGGTCTGTCAGGCTATGGGGAGCAAGGGGAAGGAGAGCATTAAGACAAATACCTAATGCATGCAGAGCTTAAAACCTAGATGATGGGTTGGTAGGTGCAGTAAACCACCATGGCACATGTATACCTACGTAACAAACCTACCTGTTCTGTAAATGTATCCCAGAACTTATTGGGGGAACCTGCCTCCAATATTTCAATGTAGGTTCTTTCTATTTTTCCGTAAGTGTCAGCTGGCTGAGAAACAAAGAGAAAGAGTACAAAGAGAGGAATTTTACAGCTGGGCGGCCAGGGGTGACATCGCATATCAGTAGGACCATGATGCCCGCCTGAGTCTCAGACCAGCAAGTTTTTATTAAGCGTTTCAAAAGGGGAGAGCGTGTAAGAACAGGGAGTAGGTACAAAGATCACATGCTTCAAAGGGCAAAAAGCAGAACTAATAAGGGTGTAACAAAGATCACGTGCTTCTGAGGGAACAGGACAAAGGCAAAAAGGAGAACCACTGATAAGGGTCTACATTCAGCAGTGCATGTATTGTCTTGATAAACATCTTAACAGAAAACAGGGTTGAGAGCAGTGAACAAATTTACCAGGGTGGAGTTTTTCCCCACCCTAGTAAGCCTGAGGGTACTGCAGGAGACCAGCGAGTATCTCAGTCCTTGTCTCAACTGCATAGGACAGACATTCCCAGAGTGGCTGTTTACAGACCCCCAGGAATGCATTCCTTTCCCAGGGTATTAATATTAATATTCCTTGCTAGGAAAAGAATTTAGTGATCTCTCCTAGTTGCATGTCCATTTATAGGCTCTCTGCAAAAAGAAAAATACGGCTCTTTTTGCCCGACCCCGCAGGCAGTCAGACCTTATGGTGGTCTTCCCTTGTTCCCTAAGAATCACTGTTATTCTGTTCTTTGTCAAGATGCACTGATTTCATATTGTTCAAACACACATGTTTTACAATCAATTTGTACAGTTAACAAAATTATCACAGTGATCCTGAGGTGATGTACATCTTCAGCTTACGAAGATAACAGGATTAAGAGATTAAAGACAGTCATAAGAAATTATAAAAGTATTATTTGGGAACTGATAAATGTCCATGAAACCTTCACTATTTATGTTCCTCTGTCATGGCTCCAGCTGGTCCCTCTGTTTGGGGTCCCTGACTTCCCGCAACAAAAACATAAAATTAAAAATTTAAAAGAAAAAAAATCAGTTAAGCAAAACACATGTTCATACAACTTACATGATTACTGAGCACTCTAATGGTAAGGGGAAATTAAGACCAGCAGATAGTTAATCTTAACTTGAGCCAAGACAAACCCCAGTTCAGTTACTTACCAAGGGATGGGTCTCAGGCTGAAGATTGCTTTCTACCATCCTAGAAGCAGGCAAAAAAAACTCATTTTGCCTATAGGAAGCAACTTAAACTCCATAAAGGAGTTACCTGCCTTCCATTGTCATGGAAGCAGGGAAACACTTGCCTTCCTTGTGTTGGAAGAAAGTAAAACTGCCCCACACTGACCCTGCAAAAAAAGGGTTGCAGAGCAAAACAAACTTTAGATCTTGACCAAATTTGGGGAGATCAACGATTCTCTGGTGGGGGTGCTTCCAGGCCTCAGCAAATTGTGCTATTGCCCATAAAGGTAGCTCAAGCTGGTACCAAGCACCAATAGGACATTTGCCAAAGGTCAGGGGCATCTCCACTCAGAATCCCTGCGTGGTTACCAAAATGTGAACCCCCAAAATCTGAGACAGGTATCAGTTAATTTTGAAAGTTTATTTTGCCAAGGTTGAGGATGTGCCCTGTGACACAGCCTCAGGAGGTCTTGATGACATTTGCCCAAGGTGGTCAGAGCACAGTTTGGTTTTATACATTTTGGAGATACACAAGACATCAGTCAACATAGGTAAGATGAACATTGGTTCAGTCTGGAAAGGTGGGACAACTTGAAGCGGGGAGGAGGCTTCCAGGTCATAGGTAGATAAGAGACAAATGGTTTCATTCTTTTGAGTTTCTGATTAGCCTCTCCAAAGGAAGCCATCAAATATGTATTTATTTCAGTAAGAAGTAGGGTGAATTTGAATAGAATGGGGGGTAGGTTTTCCCTAAGCAGTTCCTAGCTTGACTTTTCCCTTTAGCTTAGTGATCTTGGGGGCGCAAGATATTTTCCTTTTATAAAGGTATTCTTCAATTTTGTTGAAGTATTTTTTTTCTCATTTCTAACATTTTCTTTTGATTCTTTCTTAGCGTTTCCATCTTTCTGTTTACATTACATATTTTTCTTGTATATTGTCTATTTTTCCATTGAAGTCCTTTACGTATTATTCATAGCTATTATTCATAGCCATTCCCCTCTGAAAATTCCAAAATCTGTATAAAAATCTGAGTCTGGTTCTAATGCTTTCTTTGCATCTTCTTACTACATTTTTTCTTGCTTTGTGAAAGGACTTATACTTTTCTATTACCAGCTGGATATGATGTATCAGGCAATTGGAATTTAGGTAAAAGTCTTCTAGTGTGAGACTTTATAATAATCTGGTTATGAGCTGGGTTTTGCTTAATGTTTTCTGTACCTGTAGATAGCCAAGGCTTTAAAATTCTTCTAATGTCTGAGAGTCATTATTTTTTCTTTTTGTAATTGTGTTTTCCTGTTCCTTAAGTAGAGCCTGTACTTTGCAGCTCTTTAAGCTAGAATTCACTGCTATTATACTGGAACCCCTTTTAGATGATGGTAGAAGTAGTAGAAGAGGATCACTTTCTAATCTTATGATTAAATCCCAGTCTTTCAGTATATCTGGGTTTCTGGAATGTAATATGTTTCTTAGCTCCATCACCATCTTCATTTATGTGATACAAGAAGGTTAGAAAGAGCTGAAATTTGATAAATGCTCTTCAACATAGATTGCATAAGTCTTGGGAAAGTCATTTCCCTTCCATAATAGACTTTTGTTATGGAGGCTACTATGGCTGTCTTTCAAACTGGTTACATTTCGTTCCTCCTGCTAGAGTCACTAAAGGATTGATGTTTTTCTGTTTGTTTGGCTTTTCACCATGAGAACCTTATGGAGTTACTAGAGGTAAAACCTATGAATAACTGGGCACCCTTGTCCCCAAACCTCACAGGTAGTTTCCCATTCACATGCTTATCCACTCTCCAGCACCAGTAACTTTTCACAATTACCATTTAAGTGTTTCTATCAGTTTATGGCTCCAGTGGCTTCTCTTCCAGATGTTACAAAGACTTTGACTTGGAAAACGTATAGTTGAGACCCTGAATCCCATATAGTAATTCTTTCTATTTTCCTGTCTGCATATTTTAGTATGGTGGTTGGCCTGCTACCTCAGTTCACCAATGAGTCTAAGAAAAGTAATTGATTTTTAGATTGTTCAGCTTTTTCTTCTTGTTATAAAGACAAGTGACAACTTCCAAGCTCTTCACATGTCACATCTGAAACTGGAAGTCTATGAGTCTACATTTCAAAGAAAGGACTTATTTGTGCTTTAAATAATGCATATCACCAATTATAACCAGAAACTGACAGACTGTATTTAAAGAATAGACATCAATCCTCATTAAGAACCATCTCTTCCAGTTCACATCTGTTACTCAGATGGTAGTATTCCAAGAGGTTCCAAGCAAGACTGTAGCATTGGAGAGATGCAGCATTCTAAGAGGTTCTAAGCAAGGTTTCCTCATCCATAACATTGAAATTGGAGCAATCTGCTGGAAAATGCTCAAGTTTTCACCACATCCCTTCAACTTCTACTTTATTGGCAATCACAAAGAAACCTGAAATCATATGGTAGGCCTGTTTCTCTTGGCTTTTCACCTCTTCTGAATCTTTGCCCATTGTATTCTTACTGCCTGGTGATGAAGACTCTCTCTTTGACCAAACATTTAGACAGGCTTCCCTGAGACCTCTTTTGACTAGGTCTTATGTTTGTGCCCTACATTAAACCTGCCTATGCAAGTCTTAACAAATAATCCTGCTAAGTCAATACCCCACTCTTGATATCTGATCAAATTTGATATCTGACCAAGTTCTTCATCCCCTACCTTTGATGTGTAAGTTCTTGGCCAGGGTTAATAAGCATCTGTAGGTCAGTTTAGCAACAATTCTCCTACCCTTGATGTCTCCTCCTAGTAATTTCCCTTAGTAATTCCCCCGAGTCTGCTCATCAGCTATAAATCCTCACTTGCCTTGTTGTACTTGGAGTTGAGCTCAATATCTCTCTGCTATTGCAATGGTCTTATTCTTTATTGCAAGAATCTTAAGTAAAGTCATCTTTAACATTTTTGAGGAGTCAGAATTATCTTTAACACTAGTAGCTTTTCAATATGTTCAAATAGATTTCTAAAAATGTATTCTGTCAATTCTTTAAAAATTATTGAATGTGAGGTAGAAGTTCAAAATAACCTAAGTATCCAGGCTGGAGTGCAGTGGCACAATCATAGCTCACTGCAGCCTTAAACTCTTGGGAAGAGTAATACTATTTGAGGGCATAAGAGCATATACCAAGCATTGAGCTAAGTATATAACATAAAGAATCAACTTATATAACAGCCTTAAAAGAGTATTATACCTAATTTACAAATGAAAAATGAAAGAGTAAAATATATATGTAATCTTCCATGATTGTACAAATGATAAAAAATTGAAGGCTGAATTCAACCACAGATTAGTTTGGTTCCAAAGATATGTTTTAGCATTACTTTCCACAGCCTCTCCAAGCATCTTGACTTTAGGAAATTACTAGTATGAAGTTGTACATTGTGGTTCATATTAGATTTTTTGTCTTATTCACTCTTCTTAGAATGGTTTGGTTCTGGGTAATATCTACATATTTTTTCTTTCTAGACATTTTTCTCCACAGGAAAATTTTGTATAGACTGCAAATGCCAAGCACAGATTGAAATACATCAAAACACTAATTTTTAATCCTTGTAATTCTTTGATCCTATCGGTGTTTCCGTTCTACCTATTGAAAATTAGAGATTTTATAAAGTAAATAATATACCAAAGACAACAATTGTGTGGGGGAGAGCCATTTTTGAGCTCTAGGCAGTTTACTCTGAAGTTCATACACTTAACCTCAATATTACGTTATCGTCCTTGGTATACTTGCCATGTTGAAGTTGTATTTTGACAGATTAATGATATAGTAATATTTTCCCTACTTATAAATTCAACCATTCATTTCAATTTATTTCCTTGTGGCTGTTAGTATATAAAAATTCTGAGTTATTTTAATCATGGCTGATCTATTTATCCATAAAATAAAAATTATCAAAATTTATTTCATTGCATTGTATAGTTAGTGCTTAAGATCAGCTAAGAAGTTCTATTTCTGCTCCAATCAATAATCCCCACCTCGTACCATCGCCCCACCACCACTTCACCCTTAATCATCTTGTCCTCTTCTCAGGAATGACATTACTGATACATGTTAGTTCCATTGACAGCTGTCACCAGAACATGGAAATCCAAATATTTCTTTCAGTTATACTACTAAAAATATGCAGTACTTCACATTTATATTGTATTGCTTACAATTCTACCCAAAACTGGGATAACCACATTTTTAATAAGGAACATGAATATCGTCATGGGGAAAACTTGTGTCCATGGACTTTTAAAAATATCAAAATGAAATGACAACACTTTTGACAATTAAAATATGTGATTGACAATAAAATATGTTTATCAATTTTCAGGGAATTCTAGAAATATTTTAACTTTATTCTTTATAAGTGTAAAAATTTTTAAATGTATATTTAGAAATTTATATTTATACAATATAAATTTAAAAAATATACTTGTGGCAGGTGGAGATACTGCCTTTGTGGAGATTGCTTAGTTATTTGTTTCTGCTTCATCATTGGCATCTCGTACAAATTTCTGAAAAGCTAACTAAACACTAACAAGGCTTCAACTGAAACTTCCCAGAGAAGGCTTCACTCTTGAAGGATATTGATAATGGCATATGAAAATGTTGACCTCTAAATGAATTATCCTTTGCACAATGTAGATTAGCACAGGTTGGACATACAGGCATATTGTAAAGTCAGGCAGTCACCATTCATAGTTGAGATCTGCCTACAGTAGTTACTAAACATTAGAAACCTAATTAAAGGAAAAGTGACATCACCCCATTCTTGAAATGTTTCAATTGTTGAGAAAATAGATGCACATGAATCAGTTTCATGAAGAAGTAATAGGACAACATGTACATATACAATATAGATCCCTGAGCTGCTATTGGTGCAATTCCAGCTCCAATATAACTTCAATTATTTTTAATATGTTTTAAAATAGCATGATCAGTGGGGATAAATAGGTTTTCTCTTTTATTAAAAATATTTCTTTCAGTGCAAATTCATTGCATACAGAAATATGTTCATATGTTGAAGGAAAATGGAATAAAACAGTTTACTGCAAAATAAGGTATGATAATGTTATGAATACTTGCAGATAAACCTCTATCACATAAAAGCTAGTTCCCTTCGCAAAACTAGTTCTTATGGTCATTTTCATTATAAAGGAGAGAGTGTATGGGATATGGTGAGGAAATAAGGAAGGAAATTGTCATTTATTTTGCCAGGTGTCTGCCTCTGAGCTGCAAAGATTCATATGTATTATTGCATTGTATCCTCCCAACATGAACCTCTTGAAAGCAAGAACAGCATCTTAAAAAATTTGTTGCCTAGTGCTCTTAAGCATGATTTCCTAGTAAATGTTGGTTAAATGAATTAGCACATGAATGCGTGGAGTGAAATAATATGTAAATGAACATGCAAATAGAATAATTTTTGAAAGGTGAAAGTTTTTGGAATATGGGAACCCAAGTTCAGAATGGTAAAGTTGTATAATTTCTTACTTTGTTTTTTGTTTTTTCATGACGGAAAACAACCTCCTATCATTTGTTTTCTATTTGTACCTTTTATTTTAAAAAGTATTTGATCTCATGTATATCATGTAATTTATGTTTTATATTTTCCACTTCATTCTCCAAAAAAAACCTCAATTTCCTCATTTAATTTAAAATACTGTGCTCAACTCTGACCATTGTTTTCTATTCTGTTTCTCTTGAAATTCTTTTCATTTCCAAAATCATATTTTGAGGTTTTTTGGGAGAACAGGTGAATATTCAATAGTTAATTTCCTCGGTGTTTTATTAATGTAGCCTTTCATTATCAATAATCAAATATCATTGATAATGCTGAAATCCTTACATTCTTCTGCATTTATTGTGTTTCAATGGAAGCCATTTGCTCCAATCCTGATTTTCCTTCAAACAGATAGTAAGTTTCTCTTAATTGCTCATACATCTTCATAGATGAAGAATGTATCATGATGTTCTGTCTCAGTTCATGCTCAGGACTCAGAAACTAAAGCAATAAAACAGGAACTAGGACACTCAAATCACAAAGGAAAGTGGTAAACTATCCAGCTGGGACAGGCGATACAAGCAGTAGTGATTTCTCATTTCTAATCTGTGGTGATCCCAGAATGGTGGTTGCAGTATAAAGAGAGAGAAAAATTTCACTATGAAATTGTAATTTATATACTCAACTGAGGGAGGCCTTCTAACTAAAATAGATCAGAAAAGCTATGGGACACATCCAAAGTTTTATTCTGGAACAGGGAAAAATAAGACTATGTAAACTGAAAGGACAATGCAGAAAAATAAAGCAGATGACATCATGTTGTATCCAGATCACTTTTAGAAATACAGAAATTGATTAATATAAGTAGGCTCTTAAGCAAGTTGTGACTTTGCTGTTGTTTCTTTCACTTTTAAAATCCCATACTGGATAGCCTCACCTCTCACTGCTGATAGAGATATTTTCAAGAAATTTGCCCTTGACAAAAGCCCCTCATTTTGTCCTGTAATTAGAATTAGAACTAAATCATGTAGCCTGCTTCACTGTGATAGTTAAGTTGGCATACCCTGAGTTAAGTATTTCCTGTTTGTTTCTCATCAAGATTCCCCCAGGATGTCCCAAGAACAACAACAACAACAACAACAACAAATGCATAAGTTTCATCCCCCAACCTTACTATACAAGGAGTAGAAGTGTATCCTTTCTTGTTGATTTTTCAAGCTATTTATTTTGTTCACATCTTATACAGAATAATTTCTGTTTCAAGTTTTTGCCTCTTTTCTTTATACAGAAAAGATAGTTCCTTCAGGTTATTCATTGTGAAAGAAGGCATCTTCTTGAATTTTATATTGTATTATAGCTTCTATTGGTTTTTTTCCTTTTCCTTGGGCATAACATTTGTGTGAAAATCTTTCTAAGTATTAAATTTTGTTCTATACTCTATCCTACATCTATAACTTACATAATTCTTGCAACTGAACCCAGTGAACCTCTTTACTGTCACCACCATCTACCCACTCATAAACATCAGATATCCACTGGGGAAACAATCTAATTTGGGGAATACTGAAACAGAAAGATCAAGAGGTACATTGCAGAGCATTTCTCAGATTGCAGAAACTAGATAAAGTACAGACTAAAGAAAAGAACCAGGGGTGGTGGAAAATGGCCTGGAGGGAAATAAATAGAAACACCGTGTTCTGAAGAGTTCTCCATACTGGCATTGAGATAAAAAGCCTGGAAAATCTAGTGTCACATGAGGAGTAAGGAAAAGCTCTGAACTTTTATATCCAGTCCAGTGAGATATTCAATAAATGCTTTTCCAGTAAATGAGTGCATGATGTTCAGTAAGAAAAGAAAATAGAGGGCATGAGAACTGTCTTTGAGAATTTAGACATTTGTTTTTATGAAATAAAAAGCAAACTTTGAATAACTCAAAGGGTTACTCTTAGATTGAAAAGAAAGAGATGAAAGAACAATCTTTGTGATCTACATATCACATATATATCCTAATATATCACATATATGATGTATATTTATATATATCACATATCATATATCACATATATCATATATCAGTATACCCATGATATGTGATATATATATACATGAATATTGTTGCTATTTCTTAAAGGGCAGTTTAAAAATACATGGAAGAAGTATTATAACTCTTCCAGAAGATAAGCTAAATTTGATTGCCTAAGTTCTACACTACAGTGAGAATAGTCTAGAGCCCAAGATATAGAACACGCACATATATATACATATATATACAAGTGTGTGTGTGTTTTCTGTGGGAGAGGATAACTTTCTAAAAATATGAGGTCTCTAGTAGTAGAAATCATTCATTTACCAAATATGCCTCTGATAATACAGGTAATGAGCAAGGTCTGGGTTTTCAGTGGTGACCAATTTAATCTTGAACTCATAATGGAGAAAGTAGGAGGGTAGACAGATGCTGTACAACTGATTTCATAATAATTGGATTACAACTTAAATAATTGTTATGAAGGAGGACAGCATTACACTATGAATATTTTAACAGGGATCTTAGGGATTAAGGAAGTATTATCTGAAGAAGTGGTATGAGGGTTTCAAGTTTAATGAGAACAAATTTTGACTAAAGGAAGGGTGGACAGAGTGATAAGTTACCAGGCAGTGTGTGTAAAGGCTCTGGGCAGGAAAGAGAATGCTCAGTTTGGGGAACAAAGAAGATAAGTGTGGCAAGAAAGGTGAGATAGATGGAGCACATGGTGTCCAACATGGATTAGAGAAAAGGTGTTTAGTGGTGACTGCCAAGGAGCTGGGTGAAAGCTGACACAGGGACCCCATACCCAGAAAGCCACCTTGCTTCCCTCCAGGCGAAGACAACCAGGTGGGAGGGAATCCCTGGCAAAACTCTAACTGGCCTGGGCACCAGGAGCCACAGAGGTTCTCACTGTTTGCAAGAGGGAGGAGCCTGACCCCTTCCCTTCCTGTGTGGACCCTGGGATTAAATTGGCAAGGCAGGAAGCTCATGGGCAGGAACTCTTGGCCTCACAGACAGTCCCTGTTCTCCCTTTTTTCTTTTTCACCCAATAAAATGCTTTACTCATTCTTCAAACCACCTGCAAGCTAAATTTTCGTGTCTCTGGGAGGTACGAAGACCCACTTTAGCCGAACTAAGCAAAAGTCCTGCAACACAGGGAAGAATTCTCAGTCCATTAACCCAACTGAGTGTATGATTTAGAGTCAACTCTTTAATATTCCAAGACTATACCTAACCAGCCACTCATTAACACTTTACCTTTCTAGTGTAGATACTGTGAAACCTCTCAGAACAGGCAGGGCAAGACTGGGACCCCTTGAAGGATGGTTCTGTTGTAATGGAAAATCTTTGCAATTATATGATCTGTGAAAAATTCTTCTCCCTTCTGAGAAGGATCTGTGAATCCTTCTATTAGGTTTTGTATATTTCTTGTTATTTTCTAATTGCAACGTTTTATAGTTTCAGTAGTTTCTTAAAATATTAAATAATTGTGCCGATACTGGACATACTTATATTTTTCCTGACTTTTAATGTGTCTAATGTCTCTTCCTTAAATATTGTGCTAGCCTTTTCCTTAAAACACTTGTAAAAATCATATTAAAATATATTTATTGAATTGCAGCCTTTTAAATGTTATATTTTAAAACAGAAATGCATGTTTAATATTTAAAACTATCTTCCTTCAATATTTAAAACTATAAATTATAAGACTATTCTCTACTTTAGGAATTAAAAATAAAAAATCTGATGGGGTTGAAGATGGTAAGATCATAATGTAGTATGATGAATGGAGGTAGCGACTTTATGATGATTTCAACAAATATCTACATGCCTCTTATATGGTATTGCTATTTGTTAAGGACAGTTTAAAAATACGTGAAAGAAGTCCTCAAACTTTTCTAGATGATAAGCTAAATTTGATTTTCTAAGTTCCACACTGTAGTGAGAATAATCTAGAGTGCAAGATAGACATGTGCCTATCACCACATTGTCTTTTCCACTGGGAATCCCACAGATCCTATCTAATATCACAAGTCATACCCTTTAAAGCTAATAGCTATTATCTCTTCTCCTGTATTGTTTCCTGGCTTCCCTCCCTCACCAAGATTCAGAATGTGTCCCAGTGATCATTATTTGACTTAAAGGTACTTTATTGTCCAGTGTAAGTGGGGGACAAAGTAAGTAATACTCTCTATTAAGTTCCCTCTATCTTACTTGCCAGACACAAAGGCTGTCCAGAAGAAGGTCATGTAATCAAAACAAAGGCTTGGAGCTCTGTGTGAGAAATTCTGCTAAAGATACATGTTGTCTTCTTGGAGCAAAATGAAAATCAGTACTATTTATTATGATGCCTTTGTCTGTATCACATAAGATGTCATCAAGTGGTCCTATGCAGAGCCTTCTCACAGCATATGATTCCTCATAGAGCATATGATTCCTCACAGCATAGAGTTTCCTCAGCTGGAAATTCTACCAATGTGGTGTAATTTGAAAGAAAGGAGAGTTATAAATTATACACCATTGTAATTAAATGTGAAATTGTCGCTCATCAGGTGGCCCCATCATTCTTAAAGACCTTCCCAGCTCATTGCACTGGACTTCTTAATTTGGTTCTTGTGAGGTAGTTAATTTTCTCTGTAATTGAAAGAATATCTATTGCAAATGATTTCTAGGAGCAAGTGAACATGATGATTTGCTCAACTGGTCAGTGGGTGTTAGATTCTTTTCCTTTATTAATTTACAGTGATTTCTGTACATCCTCTGAATTTCTAACTTGATTCCAGAAGAGGTCATGCGTTCAAAAAGTGGCCTTGCAGTTGCCTGTAATCAGTCATCTTGCTGTCAGTTTTAAGGATGGGGGAAGAAATGCTGGCAGATCAGGTGGACGCAGAGGAAAATTAACACAAGGTAACCTTAGGTTTATGACACTGAAAAGCTAGTTAAGTGGACTGTGGACTGTGCACTGTAGTAAAACACCTCTGTGAATTGTAAAGAAAAATAAAAGCTCTCCCTGGAAATGCTTCAAAACTACCTAAAGCAAACTATTTTATATTTTCTCCTGTGGGGAAATGACTTTGATTAGGTTTATAAGATGCTTAACACAGCAGAAGGAATACTCATGTTTGATGATGTTTTCCAAGGGTATTGACAACAGTGATGATTCTCATTTGGAACTGGACATCATTTCAAAATTTCAACAAATACTTCAATCAGTATGGGTTAAAATTAAGTTTCCTAGTCTTTCAAATAATTACCTGACTCTTAATGTGATGAGTCCTTCCGCTGTTACCTTAAATTTGCATAGCACCTCTCTAAGGAGCACAAGTGATTTCTAGACCATATCTCATTAATTTTTCTAAAATCACTCCCAGGAGACAAAGCCAAGAGAAATTAGAAAAGGCTTTTTCTACCTAAAAAAAAAAAAAAAGTCCCTTCCATAGTTAAAATATCTTTCATCCATGTACAGAGACTCTGTATAACTGATGATAGTTTCTATTGTTAAGCACCCAGAGATTCCTCCAAAGATGTTCTTTAAGCTTACTTTTTAGTTGTAACAACAACTTAAAAGAAAAGAAATCCTTTCTGAGCTATTTTTTGAAGTAACAAAAAATTGAAAAAAGTACATTTGACACAGACTTGAAGGGCTTAGTCAGGCTACTGTGCAAGAGAACAAACTGCATGAAAGAAGTTGATGATATTTATTGTAAGTCTAGGGATGGGAGGTTCCAGGGGAGTTTATAGAAAACACAAGTTAAGGTTCAATTTACTTTTTAACAGACATGTGAAGCAACGAGGAGTCCTAAAACAATTGGACAGCCATTATGATGTAGTTAGTGTGCAAAGGTAATAGATGCTGTTAAAGGCAATCTTTCCCAACATACTGAAAAAAATTATGAAGTGCCAGCAAGTGTATTCAGTTTTTCAAATGTCAAGACTTACCTATAGGGAAGAGATGGAAGCTTGACACCCTCATGATACTCTGCCACATACCCCTCAGCAATTCTGTAAAATGATAGAACATTTGAATCTGTCTGGGAAACAAGTTCAGAGAGCCATCAAAGTGCCAGAAACCTTATGGGACAGCTACTGGTTTCAACACGAATATAGAACTATACCCAGACTGAAGTATCGTACGTCACCTTCCTGTGGAATAGCCAGTCCTCACCAGGAATACTGGTGATGACTCGTCACAGGAACACCACTGAGTTTGGAAGATCAAGAGCCAGACATTGACAGAACAAGAAAAATAAGGTCAATAAGACCAACAGAAGGAGAGCCATTTGAAGTTCCTTTGGTGATATATAATTAGACAGGACTCTAAAGCAGTATTAACAAGCAGCTGAAATAAGCAGAAAATCAGCCAGCTCAGGCAGCAGCCTCTTACAGGGAGTTTCCACTGTTCTTCATCCCAGGATTACAGAAAAGGTAAGGACTAAGGCCTCAGTCAACCTGGAGGAGCAGACTTGGTCAGGAGCTGGGAGTAATGTGGCAGGAGGGTAAACCTGTCCACAATGAGGTGAGTAGGTCTTGTCTGGGGTAATTAGTGTAGGAGAACCACTGGAAGTAGCTCTCACGCTAGACACAGACAGTGACAGCTTCCCTGGCAATGAGAGAGGGAATGGGAGCGGCAGTATTTTGGAGAGGGTGTTTCAGTGAGGACAGCCATTCTTCACTGAAAAGTCTGCCAGCAAAATTCATCCCCAAGAGAAGCACAGGTCTTCCTACACTGTGACAGATGCCCAGCAGCATGGGACAGGCACCCAGGTCAGCAGCTTCACCAAAACCAAGAAGAACCCATGCAGAAAACAAATTTCCTCTGTCAGGATTATCCACAAGCCAGTGCCCTCAAGGAAACACAAATTAGAACAATAACTCAAATGTCATGGATGTGGAAAGGACATGGAACCGAAAACTAAAAGACCTGTCCGGAAAAAAAAAAAACAACTCCAGGCTTTTCATATGCATAACTTTATCTTCATCCTATGACATAGATCTAAGGGGGTTTTACCACCACTTTAGATAAGGAGAGCATCATAGAAGAGTTAATGAAACTGCTAAGGTCATTTAGTACCGTATTAGAAATCTAGTCTCTTGATATATGGGGAAAAGCATAAGAATGTTTTCTTTTTTTAAGATAGAGCTTTAATTTCATTTATTTAAAAGATCAAATGATACCATAAATTATATTGACTAAAGGCTTACCCATTTTTCCTAAGCTTCTTAAACATCCCTGTAAACTGGTTCATTGTTATTTCCACATTGCTACTGCTTGTAAATTATTGTTAAATTTTATATTCATGTTTATGTTTGTACCTCTGATTAATATGGCTGTGGTTGAAATAATCTTAGCTTTTTCCCTCTCACCACTAACTTTACTCTTTGACTAACTCCCTTGTATCTACTATGGGCCATGCTATGGACTGGGCTACAAAGATGAATAAGAACAATCCTTCCTCTTTATTAATCCATTATTGAGTGGGGGAGAGAAAGATTAAAACTATAAAACAATAGTGACAAGTGCTAAAACATACATTGATGCAATGTGGTATTGGAAAAAGAGAAGTGACCGATTCTTCTTCTTATTTTAGAATGTTTACACCTGTATCACTTGCACATTCTAGCCTGCAGATATTTTCAAAAATATTGAAAATATTCAATATACTTCACATTAGATTCACTTATATTATATTCACACTTCACATTATATTCACAAGTGTTAGAGAAGTTCCTGTGAAAAGTAAAATGAAGCTCAGATGTTAAATGAATCACTAACATGATAAGTAAGTAGTAGACCCAGGACACAAATCTCAGACTTCTAACTTTAGATCCTCTATCTTTCCCACTACAATGACACTGGAACCTAATGTGGAAAGAGGGATACCCCAGATTGAAGGGAGTGGGAGTAGAGAGAATGTGTGATCAAAGCTACTGTTGAGTGGAGAAATGAGAAAAAGGGACAAAGTCTTAATTTCCTCCTCTCTATTAAGGGGACAGTATGTCCTAACATGGGCATAGTTGTGAAGATGTAATGATACTGCAGGGCAGGGCAGAACCCTCAGAAAGACCTTAGGCATGGAGCTACCATTCTTGTTAGAGTACAGGAGACTTAAGGCTGAGTGAGTCTGGAAATTTGATAAACACAGATTCCCAGTTCATTATTGTGATCATAATCTAACATCTTAATTTCCTGTCCCGAAATGCCTTCTGTAATATGATTTTTCTTTTGCAATCTATGGCATTTTATTTTTATTTCTCTTAGTAAATCTCGTTTTATAGTTAAATCCAGTTTCTGGTCTTACTCTAATGGTGAGGTTGGCAAGAACATTTTAATCTTTACCTTTCTAAATCACAAATACAATGTTTAACAAATGGAAAATGCATGAACATGTTCTTTTTTTATATTAAGATTTAGATGAAACATAATATATAAGACTTCCAGGCCTATATTTATAGTTCTAATGCTTGTTTGCAATACTCAATATATATTTGAATGAATAAATAAATGTGCAATACCTATTTGTTGATAGATTAATGTGTTTGAAGTTCCTGAAAGTTATATTTGACAGGAAATACCTTATTTTGCATTCTGTTGTATATGATATATATGGGGGGTTTTGGCATACTTTACTTTAAAAACAAAGTAATTTATATAAAGCATATTTGCAAGTGAATAACCCCACATTTTAATGTATGTATAAGGCAGTTTTTTGAGTCAGCCGAACTCATTAGGGTGTAGTCAAGAAAGAGCATTTTTTTGTTCTCTTACAAATGTCTTCAAACATGATGTATTAGATCTCCTTTTCTTGCTATAGGCAAAATTCCAGCTGATCCCATAGACTTGTAGTGATTTTAACATCTTACAGTCTTAGAACAGTTTCATTTTCAGGGTGTTCATAAATTTAACCTAACCTAAGTAAAAACTTTAATCTCACAGTCAAGTTAAAGATTTTTCCCTCTTGGCTGGGCACAGTGGTTCATGCCTGTAATCCCAGAACTTTGAGAAGCCAAGGCAGGCAGATCACTTGATGTCAGGAGTTCGAGATCGGCCTGGGAAACATGGTGAAACTCTGTCTCTACTACAAGTACAAAAATTAGCCGGGCATGGTGGCGCGTGCCTGTAATCCTAGCTATTTGAGAGGCTGAGGCATGAGAATCGCTTGAACCCAAGAGGTGGAGGCTACAGTGAGCGGTGATCGCACCACTGCATTCCAGCCTGGGTGAGACTGTCTAAAAAAAAATAGACAAAAACAAAAATATATATTTTTTCCTGCCCTTCAGATCTGAAATAGGGAATAGCTCAATATAGAAGGGGGTACTTCGTCTATATTTCACTCTGCATCTCTTCGGTTCTTTTCTTTGTGCCAAGGAAGGAGAGGAGAGACTAGGGAGGGAAAAGTTACAGGCTTGTTTACTTAGCTAGTGAGATTTTTGTAGTGATTCTCCATTACAAAACATCTTCTGTGGTGGAAAGTTCTCTAGAGTGTTATCCGTGACCTTGTGGGTCAGGGAGGAGGTTCTCATTGTTCAGTTAGCTCCCTGTTGCAGGAGACACAGTCTGATTAGTTCCCAGGACTTACCAGATAGATAGTGCCTGTTTCTGCCCAGGCACCCTAACCCAGGCAGGCAAGAGGGCCTCATGTGCAAGGTCTTTCAGGTAATTCACAACTGTTCACCTTTGTAGCCTATTGGCTCTCACTCACCCTTGTCCAGCTGAATGATAGATACATAGCCTTCTCCCTTCACTGCCCTCTTTCCTCAAGCGGTTTTTTTTTTTTTTTTTTTTTTTACTGTCTGCCTCAGTTCACCCCGTAACACATATCAAGTTCTCACTCTTCTACATTACATATCTTTCTATTAACAGCAAAGTATAGCACTAAAAATTCTTGCAGCTCAGCAAGCATTAACTGTAGCTGTGAAATGCCACTTCCCTTCGTCATTCTTCAAGAGATTCTCTTGCACCCACATCTCCATCCCCAGTCTTCTCATCATCACAGACTGTCTGGGAAGTTGAACTGGTGAAAAATTACTCTCACAAATTCCCATTAGAGAACTCTACTCCCTAATAAACCCCAGTGTCTGCTTGTATGAGGTAAGATGGACAATGCTTTCCATATTGCATCGGTATGTCTGGGATACCAATTAAGACTATGTACACATTTATCTCTCATTTCTCAGCTTTGTGACCTAGCTTGGAGACAAGGAAGTAATGAATGATGAAACAAAAAGTTAAAGCCATCAGTTACACTAGATAGATGGATGGATGGATAGATGATTGCAGACAAAAGCTATTTGTTTACTCAATGTTGTTGGTGATTTCCTGTGCATATGAGCAAAGCGAAAGGACAATAATAGGTTAAGGGACAGGCAGAGCCTTCCCTGCAGTAGCGTGATATTTGGTAGATTGTGAGGTTTTGGCTATGAGTATGCCAGTTTTCCTAGGCTTTGAAAGAAATGGTAACAGCTGACTTAATACCAGACCCTGACCTCAGAAATGTTTACTCGAATGTGAATAAACAAATCTCCAACATCATGATGAAGTGGATGTTGGGGATTTGCTTGTCCTCTCCCTTCCAATATTTTTAAAACACTATACTTACACTGTTATCTTGATAGTGTGAAATGAATAAAAATTATCCCCAGTAGATACTTCATTCTGAGTGAAATCATTTTTATTCATGTGGGGAAAAAATGGTTGGAAAAACTTGCTACAAAATTGTCTAATTTCAAAATTGCAAAATAGAAATTGGTACAAAATGATCATATACATTTTCATTCAAGAAACTATCATTTTCTTTCATTTTATGAGAATTATAAAATAAAGTATAATTTTAATAATGTCTCAACATTCTATTGTATGACTCTATTATAATCTACTTAACAAACCTTAAATTGTTGGACATCTAGTTTATTTTTAATTTGTGGAAGTTGGTCATATGAATTAGATTGTTCTTGTCACACTCAACTAAAACAGAGTTGAGAAGCCAGGGGGAGAAAGCACTCAGGACATGAAACGTAAAATGTAATCCTCACAAGCCTGGCAGCTAAAACTGCCTGCAGTAACCTGAGACCAGTTTTCTCTAATGATTACATAAAAAACCTGATACAACTCTCAGACTGGTTCTGCCCACCACAGTCACTTACCAATTAGAGCTGGCCAGATCTTCAAAGTCTTACTAGTACCAATGAAATTTCTCAAAGAGCAGTACATAACAGTTACCCTTTTAATAAAATCTCTAACTCTTTTTTTGTTCTTTGGAGAGCAGCACGCTTTCAGTTGTACTAAAGGCTGTGCCTCTTCAATTTGCATATTAGTTTATTTTTTTGTAATAGAAAATAAAGTGATCCCTTTTCCTCTACAGATATTATGATCTTTTATTCACAAGTTTTTATTTTTAAAGCTGTTTTAATGAACATCTTTATAAAATTTTCATACACTTGGACCATGCCTGTAATCCCAGCACTTTGGGAGGCTGAGGCAGGTGGATCACTTGAGGTCAGGAGTTCAAGACCAGCCTGGCCAATATGGTGAAACCCCATCTGTACTAAAAAGACAAAAATCAGCCAGGCATGGTGGCAGGCACCTGTAGTCCCAGCTACTTGGGAGGCTGAGGCAGGAGAATTGCCTGAACCCAGGAGGCAGAGGTTGCAGTGAGCTGAGAACACGTCATTGCACTCTAGCCTGGGTGTTGCAGCGAGATCTCCATCTCAAAAAAAAAAAAAAAAAATTCACACAATAATCATTTTCTTAAAACATTGAGAAAAGGAATTTATGAATAAATATGTATGCCTCTTATAACAAGTTTAATGCATGTCATCCAATTACGCTTCAGAAATGTACCAATTTATAACTCATAAGTATATGAAAGTTATATTTCCTCAGATTCTTTCCATTTTGTCTCTATACCTTCGCCAACTAACACATGGAAAAAAATGGTACTTCATTTGTCTTATTCTTTTAAGGTAAAATAATTTTTCTATGCTTACTGGCCATTTATAATTTTCAAAATATTCATATATTTTGCCTATTGGAATAATCATTGGTGTTTCTTTGTATTCATATATAAACAGCATTTTTTTTCTCATAAACATTGTTTTTTGTCATTTGATATTTGCTTTTGCTATGTTAAATCTTCATGTATCAGTTTTATCTGGCTTTTCATTTCTTGGCTTCTGCCTGTGTTAAATATCAAATAGTTTGTGTAAGGGGGAAGCAAGCAGAGTTAATTTATTAGAAAAGGAGACGTAAAGAGCAACATGGTGAAGGGAAGGTATGTATGCAAACTGCTCAAGAACAAATATGGATTACATATTTTCCCCTGTCTCTGAGTTTTTGAAGTCTTCTTTATTGAAATCTTACTGAAGATAATGCCCAGATATTCTTAGAATTGTTTTTAAAAGTTAAACCATAACCTAGTTGTTATGAATGAGGTAATGATTTCCTAAGATGGATATATTAAGTAAATAATTGAGTTGTTTAATTTTAATGATGAAAGCTGTAAACCAAAAATAAGATTCTAAGGCCCTCCAATCATCTAAATGGACCCATTCCCTTGGCCAAGGGCATTCCAGAGTTAACCTGAAAATCTAGTTTAGGCCACCATGGAAGAGGGGGTTGGATATGCCTCAATATACCCCTCTAGCATTAACATCAACACAGACCTTAAGTCTCATAAGGAACATTTACAATCTTTTCTCTCTGAAGTCTGATACTTGGAGGCTTTACCTGCAGGATAAAACCTTGGTCTCTACAACCTCTTATGGTAACCCAGACATTCTTTTCTACTGATAACTTTTTCAACAAATTGCCAATCAGAACATTTTTAAGTCTACCTATGACCTGGAAGCACCCACCCCTGCCTTCCCACTTTGAGTTGTCTCGCCCTTCCGGATGGAACCAATGTAAATCTAACATGTACTGAATGATGTATTATATCTCCCTAAAATGTATAAAAGCAGGGTGTACCCTGACCACCTTGGGCAAGTGTCGTCAGGACCTCCTGAGGCTCTGTCACAGGTGCATCTTAACTTTGGCAAAATGCACTTTTTAAATTGAGATTTTTCTCAGATACGTTTTGCTTTACAAAGTAGTTATTCCTTTGATTACTTTTTATAGTGTTAACAGGGATCATTTTTAGGGAAATAAAATTATGAGATATTTCACTTTTTTCTTTATAAATTCATGAATGCTTTTATTTTTAAATAGACATATATTCTTGTAATGAGAAAAATACATTTATTTTGAATTAGAAAAGGCTTTTACCTCAAAACTGAGATGTGTCAATAAAATTTTATTATCAGGGAAAAATGACAAAGTAGTATATAATTTCTTCCCAAAATTTTATGTACACAGGAATCACCTGGGAACTTGCTAAAATACAGACTCTCATAGCGTAAATTTGAGATGAACTCTGAGTTTGGTATTTCTAACAGGCTTCCATGTGATACTGATGCTGCTGGTCTGCACTGCACTTTGTATAGCAAGCACAAGGAGATTATTTGTTTTGGCAGCAGAAAGAATTAGGCCTGTTTTTTTCAGATTTTTTTTGTGTAGAGTGTTCGTATGAGTTTTATGTTGCTTTGTTGTTTTTTTTTAAATCTCCTAAACCCTATGACAAATAAATTAGATAGTGACTATAACTGAATTCTGGGAAGTGGTAAAAATTATGTAGCCTGTGCTGTTAAAATGTGTATGGTTAACAACAACAAGTGTATTCTTAATCTATAATTAGGCACAAGAGCCAAACTAGTTAAAAGAGAATGAATTAATTATTTCCCAATTGACCAAGTAAAGTCAATAGAAAACTTCTACAAAGTTAACAAAATTAGGATATTGGTATTTTAACTTTTACCTTTGCTTTATTTTATGATTTGATGGTTTTTGGGCAGATAATAAGTTTTAGGAAGAGTAATATTATTTATGTATTATATTTTAGAACCTGCAAGGGAAGCAGCAATAGCAAAATATGCAGTAAATGGAAATTCTAACTAATATATACAATTTGGTAACTCTTTATTAAGAGATAGAGTGAGGAAAACTGCAGGAACAAGAGGCCTTATGGTAAGCCCCACTGATCTTGAGAGATTGTCAACAGTTTCTGAAACAGATTATATTCCCTTGTGCTTGGCAAAGCTTCAAATGAGCAGCTAAATGTGGAGATGGATATCCGAACTAAACCTCTGAACTTTTGGAGGTTCACCTGTCATCCCTGAATGTATAATCAGATCATCTTTTTCTCTCTCTGCCTCCCCTCTGGCGAAATTTCCAGCATTAATTCATGCCATTTTCTCATCTTTCAGCAGTTTTTCCTACTGTAGGCAAGGCAGTCACAGTCCAATCAAGAGCTCATTTCCATTGAGAGTTCAGGGACACATGACACCCTACTTTATATGTTTAAAATCAAAATAGACTACCCATCACCCTCTTCCTAAAAATAAAACAATCCTGCCATTCTTCTTATGAAAATTAACATTTCTAAGGGGTTGAGCATGGCGGGCAAATGTTCTTGGCCTACCTCTTTAACATGTTATTACCATCTCCCTCTCGGGTTGTTAGGCATCCTGTTATGATTTCACAGAACTAATTCAGACTTTCTCTTCTGCTCATGGCACTCTGATTTTTCTTCTCTAATAAATGGAAAATTAAGTGAGTGACAGAGGGGATTGAATTTGGGTTGCTTTTTCTTTTTTCTTTTCTTGTTATTTTATTTTTACCAGAGTCTCAAAAGATATGGTAATTCAGCAATTCTACCTTTGGATAAATTGCTGATATCTTTATAAGTTCAAAGTCTGCTGGCTTCCTTCTAGATTTAGGTCGTCTCAGGTACTGACATTGAGAAAATGCCTGGAGGCCTCCTCCCTCCTGATGATAATACATTCCCCAGTTGCTTGAAGCTGGCTAGCATGATTTGTATCAGACTCAGAAATCTAAAAACTCCTGTTTACCTCTGTACTACAGGTTGTGCTGTGTGGAAAAGTAGAAGAGAGGCTCTGAATTTAATGCTGGCTTGTAAGATGGTTTGATAATTTAATTACCAAATTTATAACTTTTTTATAGTAAATAGGCATGTAGCTCTCTTTGAATGCATTGCAGAAGGGGCTATTGATACAATGACTAGTACTTGAAATTTTTGAAACGAAGATGTTCAGGAGCCAAGCTATTTTAAATTGCCTTGCAACCTGGGCAACATGATTTGCAAACTTTTCATCGGGGCTCCTCGAGGATGGGGTCTGTGTCTCTTACCTACTTATATATCCCAGATCCGGTACTAGTATATATGACAGCCAACACAAAATTTACTTTTTGCATGAAGTAATTACATTGTAAGTTTACAAAGCTTTGGAAAATGGGTTTGTAGCAAAGTAGAGAGGAGGAAAACAGCTGTAGCAGTTCTGGACTCAGACAGCTACATAAGTGGTATGAAACATGAACTTCCTCATAGTAGTAGCAGTAGTAGCAGTCACAGAAGCTCTCAAAAATTCAAGTGCAGAATGAGAACACACTATTATTTAGTTGTGTTGTCAAAGGCCTTATGATTCTAACTCTGGTTGGTTTGTTTTAATGTAACCATGTACACCCATTCTTTTTAGGAAAAAGGGAATGAGTTACTTTTTTTTTTTTTTTGAGACAATGTCTTGCTCTGCTACCCAGGCTGGAGTGCAGTGGTGCGGTGGTGCAATCATGGCTCACTGCTGCCTCTGCCTCCCAGGCTGAAATGATCTTCCCACCTTAGCCTTGTGAGCAGCTGGGACTACAAGCATGTACAGCCATGCCTGGCTAATTTTTGTGTTTTTCTCTTAGTGGAGACAGGGTCTCACTATGCTGGCCAGGCTGGTCTTGAACTCCTGGGTTCAAGTGATCTGGCTGCCTCAGCCTCCCAAAGTGTTGGGATTATAGGTGTGCGCCACAGCATCAAGATGAGTTACTATTATTATTTTTTTTTAATTTTCTATTTTCTCCTTTCCCCTGTTCCCTGCTTCCTACTCAGTACTTTAGAAATGCAAATATAACCCTTTACCTCCCCTTCACCAGGCAATCCCTACAGGGCAGCTACATCTAACCATGTGCTCTAAGATGGAACTCTCCTTGAGAGTTAATTGATCAAGTTACAGAGCAAAGGATACCTGCCTCGGAACTCTCAACCTCCAGGGAGTAACTTGGAACTCTCATCATCAGGAAGCCATGTCAAAAGCATGCCCATTTGGCTACTTTTACAACTTTTTTCTGCCCATGAAGGTGCCAGCTCAACTCCCTGGTACCAAGCTAGCATGCAGACCCACCACCCTTTCTTGCTTCCTTCCCTGCCTTATAAAAGTACCTTGCTTTCTGCTCCAAAAGTGAAGCACTACATTAAAGACAGGATGCTTGAGCCTCTTCCTCTAAGCTAATGTCAGAATAAACCTCTTTACACCAGACCTTGATCTTGTTAATTGAACTCTGCATGCAGTGAGTAACTAACCTGCTGTTCAGGTACACTGCCATGGCACATATTTATTTCTGGCCAGGGAGAAAATTAGGCCCTGATTCCAACTTAACTTTGAACACATGCTTTGCCTTAGAAGAGTGGATAGAACCCTCCTCAAACCACATAGGTTAACAAAGGAAAGGAGTAGATCCTCTCTTCCCAATTTTTGAAATGTTATTACTGGAAGCAGAATGACTACACACTGGAGGTCCAGAAACATGTACACGTTTATATACTCACCCAGATGTCCATGATAGTACCTTGAGTCAGGCTGGTGTTTAACCACAAATTGTTTCCACTCAAGAAACAGTGATGCGGTTGAAGAGAAGTTATATCCAGAGAAAGAATATCTAAGTACTTACTAGCTTCTAACCTAATTTGTCTAGATCTTGGTTGCTGATACGAGAAAATATCTCATCTCTCTAGAAAGTGCTCTATTTGAGTTTAAAAAAGAATGTTGCATATCTAAGGTCCAAAATTCTGTACATTGGAGTATTTGCACTTAGATTTACTGTAACAGCTTTCTCCTAGATATGTTAAAAGTAAATTAGTGTGTTTACTATTCCAAACACTGTGTAAAACATTTTATTTGAAAAATCTTATTTTTAGAAAAACCTCATAAGAGTGTATTTATAAGGATATTTTATTTTTTAAAATACTGCCTCAAACTGGTATAAACAACAAAGGAATTCATTATCTTAAAGAACAGAATATATGAAGGAAGATTGTTTTCCAGTGGGCTATGAGTAGGACTCCAGTGATTTCCTTAATTTTCCTGTCTGATTCAGCTTCATCTTTAAGTTACCTGCCCTCATGGATGCAAAATAATTGCCTTCAAACATAAAGACCATATACTTCTGTTTATTTCTAAAGGAGAGACAACTTTCCCTCTTCCTCAGCTATGAAAAATTTCCTTTTATTTTGAGTCAGATAACTTAGGTCATGTGTACACCATAAAGATTAAGAGTTTAAAGTGTTCCTGGGAGAATGCCCACTGCTGATTATATAAAGCATAACATGAGTTTCTAAATCAATCTCTGGATTAGACATATCAGGACCCACTCCGGCAGATGGAGATAGTCACCTTCCTTTCAGTCATTTGGTCTGATTGGGGGATATGGTGGATACCTGAACAAAATTAGCAAGAGGGTCCTAAATGCTATGGTGCCCATGTGGTTTGTCATCAAAACCGGGATACTTTTGAAAGTGACAAATGCTAAAGCTTACAGAATGCCATTATAGCAGACATGAACTGAACTTAATTATCCAGTGGTTTCTACTGAGTTGAACATCAACATTTTCTGCTAGGGAAAGCATAATCATAGCTGGTTTAGTAATTAAGACACAACGCCTCTAATATTCAGATGCTATACATACTCAAAATTACTCAATAAATAGGAATTGGAGATTAAAATTCTCACAAATATTTTCTATTCATTTCTAGTTTATTAGACCACAAAGCAGTATATTCACCTGATATTTGCAGGACTGTAGTACTTTTTATGTTTCTCATATGGATATTTTATTTTCATTTTCTGTTTTTTATGTTAATATTACTATGCCAATAAGCATAGTTATTTCTACTGTCCAGTAACTTAATCCATATAGTGATCCTTTCTACTCTACGAGAGAAATGCCGTTCAGTGAGAAATTAACAAAACAAGACAAACTCAAATTCTAAGTTGCTGGCATTATAAACAGCAGTGCTATGATAGGTACCAGCCTGCCTCAGCTTTGCCCTTATTGGCACACTGGCCCCATATAAGTGGGTCAAATATGAACTGACAAAGTTTCTATATTCTCCAAAATGTCATGCATACCAGGTGTTAAAGTGTTTGACTTAGCCAATTAGGAGTGAAATCATACCTCTTCCTTTAACTATTTGCAGAGACTGGGTCAGCCACATCTTTTCTCCTATGGGATATAATAAATTATTTTCAGATCCAACGTAGACATTTTTAATTTAGTAACCTGAACTTCTTCCTTCATAGATGTTAGCAAATCAGATTTTTAGTTTCCTTTGAAATAATTACTGTCAAATTTATGCCTATAGAAAGCTATTTCCTACCAGATACAAATAGCAAAATCCCTATAGTGGAGAGAGATTTCTAAACATTTCAGCACATTTCCAATTCTACCCTGAGTCTGAAAACTGTTATTTGAAAACACTTTAGAGTATAACAAGTATTTCTCCAAATACTCTGAATGTCTCTTAGGTCAGCTCTTTTTGACAAGCCATTGAAAACACAACAAATGTGGATGCCCCTTCCCACTGCAGTACATATGATGGATTGAAAATGAATATTGCAAAGATGGCACCTCCCCCTTGAAACTAAATATACCCCAAAGCCGTATAAGTGGGATGAAATAAGTCTCTATTTTCAAACCGTCTGCCACAGTTAGTACTGCTACTAATCAGTGTCACTGCTACAATTATCTCTAAAGCCTTATCTAGAATAATATGAATTTTGGAGAGATTTCTTTGTAGCCAGGAGCACAAAATTTATGTGCTTGAAGAGAGAAAGAGAGAGAGACAAAGAGAAAAGGGGAAGAGTAGAGAGAAAGACAGGAAGAAAGGACACACAAAAGAATAGATGTTAAGTGAAAGTCCTGCTCACCACAGTGCTCAGAGTCACCACAATCTTTCACCTGGATTACTGTATCAGCTTCTAACAAGTTTCTGTCTGGACTCACTCTTGATCCTCCTGACCATGATACCGGTTCTAAGTGTGAATCAGACCACAACTATGACTTTCTGAAATCCCATTTGTATTAGTCTGTTCTCACGTTGTTATAAAGAACTGACCAAGACTGGGTAATTTACAAAGGAAAGACATTTAATTGACTCACAGTTCTGCAGGTCTAGAGAGGCCTTAGGATACTTAACAATCATGGTGGAAAGGAAAACAAACATGTCCTTCATCACATGGTAGCAGGAGAGAGAAATGAGTGCCCAGCAAAGAGGGAAGCCCCTTATGAAACTTACTACCAGGAGAAAAGGATGGAGGAGATCGCCCCACGATTCAATTATTTCTACCTTGTCCTTCCCATGACACATGGGCATTATAGGAACTATAAGATGAGATTTAGGTGGGGATACAGCTAAACCATATCACCACTGATGCTCCCCCCATTAAACATGCACTCCAATGTTGAAGTCACATGCCTGAAATGAGGCCCTGGCCTACCTCTTTCATTTTGTCCCCTCAAGCCATGTCCTCACTTGCCATGCTCCACATGTTTTGGTCTTTCTTTGCCCTTCGCTTATGCTGGGTACATTCCCATCCCAGGTCTTTTGCACTTGCTGATTGTTCTTTTCTTTTTCTGCTTCCAGTGCTTATTCCCTAAATCTTTATACTTTATACTGCCCTCCTTCTCATATCCAGGTTTCAGCTTAAACATTCGTCATTCAGAGATACCGTCCAGACCAAACTATAAGTCAACCAACCCATAAAAGACAGTCAACATCTCCCATGTTAATTTCCACAATATAACCCTGTTTTATCTTCTTTGTAGTACTTCTCAGTTTCTGAAATTATCTTAGTTATGCTTGTAAATTAGTTTCCACTCACTAAAATGTAATGACCTTTGCTGTAAGAACCTGATCACTGGTATACCCCAATTCCTAGAATATTACCTGGCACGTAAGTTTTTGTAAAATACTTATTGACTATTGACTGACCGTCCACTTCTCAATTCCAACTGGTAATAATTATACTTAGTATTTCAGAATATACTTTACTACTTATTTTAGACACTTACATGCTTACAGATGGGCTTGTGACTTTGCATTCAATAATATAGAATTTTGTCACTTTATTTAACCAGTACATGATCAGGGTATGTATCATATAACCATTGTCTTATTGATGAACATTAAGGTAGTTTCCAATGTTTTATATTATAAATAATTTATGTTGCAAATAATATTGAGAAACTATTTTGTTTCAGTCACTATTCTAAGTTTTGGGAGCAATCAGTAAACAAAAACACTTGCCTTCATGGAGCTTATATTCTCATTAAAGGAAATATAACCATTAAGCTTCATAAATATGTAAATTATACAGTATGTAAAAAGCTACCAAGTGCCATGGAAAAAATAAGGTAAAATAAGGTAAAAGGAGAGTAGAATCCCACAATTAAAATTTTGTTTACCTATTTTATCCCTAGATTAATTCCTGTTTACACTAAAAATAGTAATAAGTGGAGGAGCCTTAAGATTTCTTAAATATTCCTGGAGAGATCAATACAAAGCTTTGGAATAGTTGTTAGCAAATCTATTTGTTTTGTTTTTATTTTTATTCTAAGATGTATTTAGAATTTTCTTTTCCTTGGATGTATAATTTATTAGGCTATTTAAGATATTTGCCTTTTCTTGTATTTCTGCTGGTCTCTCAATCTGAAACAATTTTGTTTAGTTGTTTTTACAGCTCAGATATTTATTCCCTCTATTATTTTTTATTGTATTCCTTCTATTCTGTATGTATTTTCCAAGTAGACAACTGTTGGAAATCTTAGACAAATGTTGGAACTCCTGGCTCTATTCTTCATCTTTCCATGCTTTTCATCATTTTGTCCTTTTAGTTCATGTTCTAGAAGAAATGCTAAGTTATATCTTTTTAGTTGTTTAATCATCTGTCATGTATCCCCCACCCCTCGGTATTTTACTGTCTATTGAGAGATTGTTCTTCATGCAGCTGCTTTTAACTTTCAAAAGGAGATTGTTTCTTATCAAAAGTGGTTGTGTTTTAGTCTGTTTTCATCAGTTGAATTATTCTAAAGAAACTTTGTACAGATATTTCATGTGTTTAAAATTTTGCTTTTCCTTTTTACTGTTTAGTTATTTTCCTTTGGATGTTAATTTTGTTTGTATTTTGATTTCACCTTTAATTTGTTGAATTTTCTCAAATGTTTGATTTTATGTGATTTCTTTATAACTGGAAATGGGAAACAGGATTGAAGAGCTTTGGTAGAGTGTATTTTTTTCACCTTAATAATGTATTTTCTCAGCCCAGCATATAATCTTTATTTCTGAGCAGTGAAGGCTAATTATAAACAGCTTTTTCTTCATTAGGACAGATGTAGAATTAATCCATAACCAGGAGAAAGCTCTGTCAGTAGAAACATATCCAGAAATGACAGAGATGGTGAAACTATCAATAACAAACTAGGATGTTAAACTATTATAAATGCATTCAATATGCTCATGGATGAAAGGGAAAATATTATAAGAAAAGAAATTTGAGATAAAAAATAAATGCCAGATGGAACTTGTAATGATGAAAAATAAATGAATGTCATATGGATAGAATTAACTGCAACTTAGATCCTGAAGGGATAAATGAGACAATTTAAATATAGGGCAGAAAATCATTTTAAGTGACTCAAACAGGGAACAAAGATTGAAAACAAATGGATAAATAATCAATAATTTGGAGTGGTCTAACACACATAGAATGGTAGCTCTAGTGTAAAACACAGAGCGGTAGACTTAAAAAAATAATGGTTAGGATTTTTCGTCATTTAAGGAAAGCTCTAAAGGGATCTAAGGAACTCTAAGCAAGATAAATACATAGAAAACCACACCAAGCTAAATTTTAACCAAATGTGCTGATACCAGTGATAAAGAATTTTAAAGGCAACAAGAGATTAAAAGAACATTATGCACAGAAAGAACCAAGATATGAATGACTCCAAAACAGAAGACAATGGAGTGAAATCTTTAGAGTGCTAATAATCAACTAGCATTCTATACCCAGCAATAATAGCTTTCAAAAATCAAAGGAAAACGTAGACTTTTTAGACAAAAATCAACTCAGAGAATTTCTCACCAGCAGATCTGTACTATAAGAAGTGTTAAAGGGAGTGCTTCAGCAGAAAAAAAAAACTGTTAAGAACTTGAATCTATGCAAAGGAGCAAAGAGTGCTGAGAAGGCAGATACAACACACATGTTGTTCAGAATTTGACAACGTAGAAAGAAAACCCAAGTTCAATATTCCCAGAGTTGGAGAATCAGTCTTTCTGGGACCCTTGCCACTGTTTTGGAAAAATTTGAGTCACTTAGTTCCCATATGACACTTGGAAACTTACTTTCTGTGCCTCAATTTTTCTATCTATAAAAATGGGGATAATGGTTAAACCTCTTGTATAGTTATTTCGTAACATGTGGTAATTGCTTAGTAAATGTTAGATTTTTTAAAAAAATAAAGTTAACCTTTTGGCAGTTCATCAAAAATATTAAATTCAGTCTCATTATGAAAAAAATCAGGCTGACCTCAGATTTTCCAAATAACACATTGTATACTAAAAAGTGTTAGAACAATGTCTTTAAAATCCATAAAGAAAATCTGACTTAATGATTATACTTCCAGTCATTCAAGTATAAAGACAAGAATAAATTGTTGTGGCCATACAACTCAGTTTCCATGAGTCTTCTTGAAGAAACTGTCTCCTAAGGAACAAACTTCTGCTAACTAAGAGATGAATGGACAAAAACTAGCAGAAAGGAAAAACTCGACAACCAACATAAATGTAAAGCATATAGTTAATACTACAATTAAAAATAGTGATGATGAGCTGGGTACAGTGGCTTATGCCTGTAATCCCAGTGGAGGCAAGGGCAGGAGGATCACTTGAGGCCAGGAGTTTGAGACCAGCCTGGGAAACCTAGCAAAGCCCTTATCTCTACAAAAAAAAAAATTTTAAAAATGGGCAGGCATAGTAGTATGTCCCTGTAGTCCCAGCTATTCTGGAGGCTGAGGCAGGAGAATTGCTTGAGCCCAGGAGTTCAAAGTTGCAGTGAGCTATCATCACACCACTGCAGCCCAGTTTGGGCAACAGAGTGAGACATTGTCTTTTTCTTTCTCTCTCTCTCTCTCAACCTCTCTATCTATCTATCTATCTATCTATCTATCTATCCATCCATCTATCTATCTATCTATCTATCTATCTATCTATCTATCTATCTATCTATCTATCTATCCATCCATCCATCCATCCATCCATCCATCCATCTATCTAATGTAGCATTTGTATAACTAGAAAATTCGAGAACTCAAAGATGATAATAATTTTTGTGGTAATGTAGTTATGCCAAACTCCTCCTCTTTAACAAGCCAGATATAAGATATGTAAAGCTGATACATCAAACAATAAGAATGTATATATATATAATTTTTATATATACACATATATTTTATATATATATATACACACACACACAAATAAAAGTAATACAATCTCATGAAATTGAGGAATGAATAGAAAAAAAGGACAAACATTTTGAATCAGAATTTGCTCATTGTAGGGAAACAAATTATTAAGATAGGGAAATTTAAATGCATCATACTTGCACATACTACCTCTGCCACCACCAATAGGCCACAGTTCCTAATGCAGCTAAAGCCCTACGTACCCTGTTCAGTTACTATTTATTGTTAGAAATTGTTGTATAACATATGAAAAACCAGTCAAAGGATAGCAATTGAAGAGTCTGTGGGGCTGGAATTCAGGAGCAGCTCAGTTGGACAATACTGGCTTGTGGTTTCTTGTGAGGCTGTAGTCAGATGTCATCTGGAACTCCAGTCTCTTTAGGCCTGACTGGGGCATAAGGATCACTCTCCAAGGTAGTTCAGTCATATGGCTGGCAAGCTGGTACTGACAAGCAGGTTTCTCTCCATGTTAAACTCTCTCCATGAGCCTGCTTGTGTGTCCTTATAACTGTCAGCTGGCTTCCCCACGCCACTACTCCAGAAGTCCAGACATAATGTACTTCTCACCTGGTTTAGGTCATCAGAAACTGTCTCTGATGCAGCATTCTACTGAACACACAAGCCAACCCTATTTCAATGCCACAGAGACCATATAGGGCTTTTAAAATATTGTGATGTGAAGGTTACAGGGACACCCTTTGAAATAATAAAAGAAGGAAACATCTCATGAAGTCTGTTCAAAACTAGTATACAAACAATTCTATTGAATTCAGTTGGCCGAACCAGGTCATAAGGCCAGTCCAGATTTAAATTGTAGGGAAATGGACTCCACATTTTAATGGCAGCACTGCCAAAACCACACTGCAAGGGATGTGGATACCATTGAGGGAATACTTGTGATCATTTTTGCCAAAACTCTACCACAATTTGTTATATAAACTAAAATTAAACAAATGAGATAAACACATATGATAGCTCAGCTGATTAAGATTTTATAAGAAGTAAGAGAGAAGGAAAATCTAATTAGTTAATACAACTGTCCTAGGTTTCTCTGGTGTGACTTTGGTTGTGTTCTGTAATTTATTTCCATTCTTCAGTCCAAAAGTTTCACAATAAATTAATGTTTTCACTCTCTTCTCACAATGCTGCAGTAATTCCCAATTTGCCTCTAATGTGCAATTTAAGTTCCTGATCATAGGTTTTAAGATCTTTCACTAATTTGAAAATTGACAGTTCATCACTTCCCAGTGGCCACATAATTGGCATATTTTCATTTTAGTGCTTTGAAAGTCACAGAAAAATAAAACATATTATTAAGCATCAATCCAATATGAATGCCAATCATCCTCCCTGATGTATAATAAAACTAGAGCCTTCACTGTTGATATCTTCTACCAATTAGTATAAACATACATATACATCCAATCTCTATATGTATCTACATTTTTTCCTGTCAGTTTAGGAATTTTAGTCATTTATATTTTCACTTTATATTTTTTCTTTCATTTGATTTCCGATAATTGGAGAAATGTGACTGTTTTTCAAAATGGACTTTGAATAAAAATCTCCCAATAAATGTAGATGGATTTAGGATTAACCTACATCTCTTATAATTTGAGGGCAATATTGAAGTTTAGAAAAATGGACAAACTGCTAAAAATATGACTACCATTGGGTTTATCACTCTGTCTTCACTCAATAGGATTATCACTTGTGGTAACTCTGTATTTAAATGAGCTGGGATGACTTTGTAATTTGGAGAAGTTTCACAAGAGAAAACTAAATAATTTAAAGTTATTTTCATATCTGGCAGGCAAGCCAAGATTTTTTTTCTATCAGAATCTTCTTGAGTGATAAATCTGTACAACTGGGAAAAAAAACTTTGATCATTTGATCCAGGATTGAAAAACTTTCCCCGAAAGGTACACAGAGTAAATATTTAGGCTTACAGGTCCTAGGGTCTGTGTTGCAACTATTCAACTCTGATGTTGCAGTGTGAAAGTAGTTATACACATACATACATGAAGGAACATGGCTATGTTGCAATAAAACACTATTTACCAAAACTGGTCCGAGAACATTAATGCACCAGTTGATCTAGTCCAATGTGCTAATTTTTCAAATGAGGAAATGACTGATAGAATAACAAAATGATTGTCTAAGGTCACACAGTAGTTTTAAAAGAACTAGAAAAAGAATTCAGGTCTTTTGAACTCCTACCCAGTACAACTGTCAAAATGAAATGCTAACATTTGTGGATTGAAAAAATATGGTGTCTGTATACTGTATAAAAGTGTAATAGTGAGTGTGTCAGCAGGAACAACAGAAGTAGAAATAGTAATCGTAGATAGCATCTAGCAAAAGTGGATCTTCGGAGAATAATATAAAAGTAGCATACTATGCAATCTGAAAAGCATTGCCCTTGAGTGGCAGCCCTTTTGGAGGGATATGATAACTTGTCTCCTGAGATTAACACAGATACTAACTTTTTAACGTTAGCTTAATTGGTATTATTTTGGGAAGTACTAATTTGTTCTGCACACTAAACTGAGAGCAAATGGCTCCTTAAGGGCCTCCATGTCTGCCAATAGACTAATTCTAAGCAATTGGAAAAGCAAATTAGATTTTCTGAGAAAATGTATGGAATAAAATTCTTTTAGCACTAGATACCATAAGGAAAAAAAGGAAATCTGCTTGACAGAGTAAATATATCAGAGTCAATGATGAAGAAGAGATTCTGGACCAAATACTTTGGTAAATTGGAAAAAAGAGTGGTAATGATAATGATTCCAAATTGGAATATATAAAGTGATTATTCCAGAGTCATATGATTTGATCAAATTTTGATCCTGAGCAATTTGTTTCAGTTGCTCGGTGAATGTGTTTATGCACAGAAACATTTATTAGTAGTAGTTTCCACTTTTCACAGTTTGCTAGTAGAAACCATGCCATATAAATGAAAGTGATTTCCCATGAAAGTTATAATTAGCTATTGCCTTCCTAACCAATATTTTGGCATCAAATAAATCATATATGTCCCCAACAATGTCATAAAATCAAAGTTATTAGAATTATATAAGTCTGAATAATTTTCCCCACTAAAATTATGCCAGCAAATATTGCAAAGTGAACACAGGTTCAATATGCACGTGTTCTTCAATGGTTTCTAATTTAAAGTCTGGATAATAGCTCATAAATGTACAGTTTGACTACACTGAACAAGTAACCCCAAACTGTTATGTTCCTTATAAATAACGTTAAACATTTCATTAACAATTCTATTTGCCATGATAGAACTTAGAAAAGCTTTGTTGGAAAGTTATTAATTAGAAATATATCTTTTCAAATAAAATTGGTATTTTCTTTGTGCTCTATCTACATCTAAATGTCAAAGTACATATTCATACTATTTCCAATTACTTCAACGCTCCCATCATTGTTCTTGTCAAAGATAATATTTCTCTTCTAAAATGTTTTTAAATATAAGGACTAATCCAATTTATATTCTTTTTATCCTTTCTTACCTCCTCATTTTATGAAAAGCTGCTAAATCTTATTCTAATAGAAGGCCCCAGTGAACAATAAATGGTACAAAGTCTTGGTTGAATGAGCTATCGGAAAACTTAACACTTAAGCTATGATAGCAAAGATCAAGTCATCATCAAAGGATTTTTGAACCTAAAAATAAATCTTAGTGAATTATCTCTATAGGAATAATATATTATCATTGGGCTGCAAAACTGCTTTAAAATTTATATAAGAGAAAAAGATAAATAAAACATTCAAATATTTGAGGTATGAATGTTAAGCATTAAGTGTAGTTCTTGCACAGCTATTAAAAACAAATCACTGTCAAAATTAAATGGTGTGGGACTTCTGGTCCAGACAAGTATATCTGGTATAGACCTGCTTGTCCTTGCTCTTCCCTGCTAAGCACAGCTGTAAGCTGGAAATAATGCAACCAACAACCAAAGAACTCTGGAAGGTGACAAGAGAACAGACTGGTTCGGGATCCCAGGATTGGAGGAAAAACAGAGTAGCGGGGAATGTCTTACATTTACCCCACCCATCGGGAGAAAGTGAAGGCAGACCAGGCATTTGCTGATCCCAACCTAGCAACAGAAAGCAGCCCACATATTCTAATTTCTCTTCTGAGATCAATTAAGAGGCCCTCTGAGAACACTGGACAAGTCTGACACCAATAAAAGGGGGATTAATCAACTAGTAACCCCATCAACTTAAAGCAATCAGGATGCACTCCCCTTTCACACTTGATTGAGATTCTCTTCCCCTCCAAGAGATACTGGAAACAATGAGTGGAAGCAGCAGGAGGGACTCAGTTACAACAATTGGCTTGGTATTATTTTGGATGCCTCTTTGGTCCTGAGACACCCATTTTCTACCCATCAACACTGGGTGGGCAAGAGAAGCCAGCAGAACCCTCTAGAGGGACCGAGCCATAGCAAGAAGTCCTGCCTGAGAAGTCTCTTTTATCCAACTTACTTTGAGGAAGAATTAGGTTAGATGGGCAAAAGAGGCAAGAGGACTCAACAATGGTAATTAGCCAGGCCTGGAAAACTCCTAGCACTGGTGGCCGAATCAGCAATAGGGACCCAGTAGCAACAAGCTGCCAGACCTAGGAAATCTCTTCCCTGCTCAGAGAAACTGTGAAGTAGGGGTCATGGATAGTGGATCCCTTGCCGCCCTTCTGCCACTGTGAGAGACACAGCAACCCAGACTGAGAAAACTTCCCACGCTCAGGGAGCATCAATAGGCAAGTGGGAATTCCTACAGCACCACATAAACCAAGCAGATCAAAATAACACCACCAAGGTTCTAACATTTAAATTGCCATTAGAATTACAGGATTAAAAAGTAGGCTAGAAATAGAGTAACTGCTTTGAAAAAATGAAATAGAATCCAGAATCTCCTAATATAATAGATAAAATGGCCAGGATACAATGAAAAGTTACCTATTATTCCAAACACCAAGACAACCACAACCTTAGTGAGAAAAGACAATTGATATAACACTCAGATGAATCAGATGTTGCAATTATCTAATATGGATTTTTATCATAGTTAACGAAGTCATCACTATGCTTCAGTATTTAATTTCAAATTATCTTGAAACAAGTGACAACATAAAAAATCTCAGCAAAGAAAGAATACTTATAAAAATAACTAAATGGAAATTATAGAAAAAACCCATAATATTAAACTTCATGAACATAATAGGAGTGGAGATGACAGACATTAGAAACAGTGAATTTGAGGACAGTTCATGGAATTCACCTAAACAACAGAGAAAATAGACTGAAAAAGTTCAGCAGAGACTGAGGAGCCTCTAGAACTGTAATAAAAGATCCAAATTTGTATCATCATTCTCAGAAGAGAAAGGGTCAGTCTGAAGGAATGTTTGAAAACATAACTGAAAACTTTCCAAATTTGACAAAAGATACAAACCTACAGATCTAAGAAGCTGAATGATTCAGACAAAATAAACTCAAAGAAATCCATGTCAAGACACATCATAATTAAACTTTCAAAAAGTAAAGACCAAGAAAAATTTTGAAAGAAACTAGAAGAGACACTATATAAAAACACAAATTCAAATGATAACAGATTTTAGATAAATAGATATAGATATAGCTATAGAACAACTCTATGAAAACTCCATAAAGAGATGCACTAAATTACACAATAAATAAAGCAATATGAAATGTTAAAAAATATTCAGGTAACCAATAGAAGGCAAGAAAAGAGAAACAGGAAGAGGAATGAGAAACGGGGGAAACAAATAGAAACCAAATTAAATGGCAGTTTTAAGCAACATCATGTTAATAGTTACCTTAAATGTTAATGGGTTAAGTATACCACTCTAAACACAGAGATGGGCAACGTGGATATGAAAACATCCAACTATAGCTCATAGAAACACTTCAAATTTGACAGACGTAAGTTGAAAGTAGGAGGATAGAAAAATATATATGATGCAAACATTAATCAAAGAAAAACAGTAATGGCTATGTTAGTATCTGATAAAGTAGAATTTAGAGCAAAGAACATTATTAGAGATAAATAATGATCGTTATCTTTAGAAAGACATAGTGATTCTATCAGTGCATGCATCAAACAACAGAGCCTGAAAACACAGGAAGTACAAGCTGATATAACTGAAAGGAGAAACAAATTCACCATTATGGTCAAGGACTTCTACATCTTCCTCTCAGCAACAGATAAAATTGCTATTTACAGTGACAAAATAGAAGATCTGAACAACATCAGTCAGCAGGATCTAATTCACAAATACAAAACATGTCACCTAACAATAGCACAATACATATTTTTTCATGCACCCATGGAAAAGTTACCAAGACAGACCATACCCTGGAACATAAAATAAACTTCAACAAATTTAAAGAATTTTAAAGCGTAATCATGCATAGTATATTCTCTGACTATAATGGAATGAAATTAGAAAACAATAGAAAAAGGAAAACAGGAAAATCTTTAGACACATGAAAAATAAATCACTTCTAAATAATACATGAATAAAGAGTGTCCATGGATATTAAAAATATATGCAGGTAAGTGAAAACAAAAACACAGCCTACCAAAATATGTGAAGTGTAGCTAATGCAGTGCATAGAGGAAAATTTATAGCTCAAAAGGTTTATATTAGAATGAGGAAAGATCTCAAATCAATCATTTAATTTTCTACCTTAAGAAACTAGAGAAAGAAAAAACCCAAAGACATGAAGGAAATAAAGAGCAAAAATCAGTGAAATTGAAAATAGAAAAAAACAGAGAAAATCATTAGGAAAAAGCTGAGGGTTTCTAAAAGTCAGTTAAATTGATAACTCTCTAGCAACATATACAAAAAAAGACACAAATCATCAAAATCAAGAACGAAATAAGAGATATTACTACAGATCCTATGGCCATTAAAGTCATAATGAAGAAATATTACAAATGACTTTTGCTCATAAATTTAACAATTTAAAAATAATGGAATAATTCCTTCAAAACTATCAACTATTACAATTCAACAAAAATGAAGTGCATAATGTTGATAGGTGTATAATTGTTAAAGTAATTTAAAACTGGTCATTTAAAAGTTCCTACTAAAGAAATCTTCAGGACTAGATGGGTTTAGTGCAGAATTATACCAAATATCCAAAATGAATTAAAACTGATTGTGTATAATCTCTTCAAGAGCATAGAGTGGTAGAGAATGTTTTCCAACTCATTTCATGAGCAAATATTACCCTGATGGCAAAACCAGAAAGGACAACAAAAACAGGGAAATACACAGACCAACATCTCTCATCAATGTAAGTACAAAAATCTGAAACAAAATATTAGCAAATTTAATCCATTCATGTATAAAAAGAATTACATACCAAGTGTTTATTTTCCCCTTGTGCCAGGCTGTTACAACTTTAAAAAAACAATGTAATTCATCATATCAATAAGCTAACGAAAGAAAAACATATATCATTTGATGTAGAAAAGCATTTGAGAAAATCCAACAGCTATGCATAATAAAACACTCTCAGCAAGTTAGGAATAGATGATAATTACTTGAGTTTAATAAAAGCCATTTGCAAAATATCTACAGATGACATCATATCCAATGGTGAAAGGTTAGATGCTTTCTCCCTAAGATAGGGTGCAAAGCAAGGATGTCTGCTCTCACCACTCTTATTCAATATGTTGCTGGAAATTCTAGCCACTACAATAAATAAAAATATACAGATTAGAAACAACAAAATTAGAACTGTCTCTATTACAGATGACTTGCTCGTATGCATCGAAAATAACAAGGAGTGTAAAAATACAAAGGAAACCTACAATGCATTGAACATACCAAGGAATCTAGCCACTGCAATAGAGAGAAAAATAAAACAGATTGGAAACAAATAAAACTATATCTATTTACAGATGATTAGATATATAGAATATACTAAAAATACCACAGACCCTAAAATATATAGAAAATACCAAGGAATCTAGCCACTGCAATAAAGAGAAAAAAGTCATAGAGATCAGAAACAAAGAAATAAAACTATCTGTATTTACTGATGACTTCCTTAAATATGTGGAAAATAGCAAGGAATGTAAAAATGTAGTACTAGCACTAATAAATGAGTTCATCAAGGAGGTAAGATATAAGATCAACACACACAAAAAAGTCACATACTGACAATGAATATACAACAAAATTAAAAACACAATAACATTGACAGCTACTCAAAAAAATGAATTAGGTATATACTTATCAAAATATGTACATTAAATATGTTGAAAATTACAAAATTGTTATGAAATAAATTTTTAAAATCTAAATTGACAGACATACTGTGCTCAGCATTGGATGATTCATCACAGTAAAAATATGAATTCTCTCTGATCTGTAAGTTTAATGTAATTCCTGTAAAAAAAATCAGGAAGAAGTTTTGTAGATAGAGATGAGCTTATTTTTTAAATTATGTGGAAAGCCACAGGCTCTAGAATAACTAAAACAATCTAGACCAAGAAAAATAAAGTGGGAAAGATTACTGTACCTGAAATGGAAAGCTTGCTACATAGCTCCAAGAATCAAGATATGTAGTATGATTGAGGGCTTCAGTAATAGACCAATGAAACAAAATGTGGAGCTCAGAAATAGACCCACACAGATATACCAACTGAATGTTGACAAAGACACAAAGTAATTCAATTCAGAAAAAAAAAAAAAAAAAAATAGCCTTTGCAACAAATGGCACTGGAGCAATTCAATATCAATAGGCAAAAATTAAGCTTTGACCTAATCTTATACCATATGAAAATAATTAACTCAAAATAGATTATGGACTTGAATGTAAAATATAAAACTATGAAACTTTTAGAAAAAATAGAAAATCATTGGAATCTAGCTCTCAGCAAAGAGTTTTTAAATTGATTCCAAAACCTATACAAGGAAAAAAATGACAAATTAGACCACATTAAAATTAAATACTTTTTCTTTGTACAAAAAAAAAAAAACCCTATTAAAAGGATCAAAAGACAAGCTACAGACTAGGAGAAAATATTTGGAAAGTACTTATTCAACAAAGTCCTGGTATCTCAAATGTATAAAGAACCCTAAAAACTGAGCAATAAAAATTCAACAACCCAATTAGAAAATAGGCAAATGAAGTGAACAGACATTTTACTGAAGATGATACACAGATGATAAATAAACACATGAGAAGATGTTAAGCATAGACATATTTCCCATTAGTAAAATACAACTTGAGATTGCAAATTAGGTAAAATTAAAAATAGTGATAATACCAAGGATGTTTGGATGCAGAGAAACTGAATCACTTGTAGAATACTAGTGAGAATGCAAAATTGCATAAATACACTGGAAAATAGTTTGGCAGTTTCTTATAAAAGTAACACCCCATAATTATATGTTATAGGTGGAGTTATATGCCCCCCAAAATTCATATATTGAAGTTCTAACCCCCACTGTGACTATATTTGGGGACAGGTCCTCAAAAGAGGCAATTAAGGTTAAATGAGCTCATATGGGTGGGGCCCTAATCCAAGATGACTGGCCTCCTTATAAGAGACACCAGGGGTTTGTATGCACAGGAAAAAGGCCTCATGCAGACAGAGCAAAAGGGTGATCATCTGCAAGTGAAAGAGAGAGGCCTAAGAAGAATCCAACCCTGCTAGTACCATGATCTTGGATTTCTTTCCTCCAGAACTGTGAGAAAATAAATTTCTGTTGTTTAAGCCATCCAGTCTTTGTTATTTTGCTATGCAGCCCTAGCTAATATGCTAATACTCAGCAAATTTATTAGTGGTCATTTTTCCAGTGGAATGAAAATTGTTTTTGCCAAAACTTGTGCATGGATGTTCATGGCAGCTTTATTTGTAGAAGCCCAAAACTGGAATCAGTTCAAATTGTCCTTCAAAAGATAAATTCTGGTACATACACACCATAGAATATACTTTGTGTTAAAAAGGAGCAAACTTTTGATTCATATAACTTGGATGAATCCTCAGGGAATTGAATTAAATTTAAAAAACAACCTCAAAAAGTTACATATTGTACAATTCCATTTATAAAACATTTGAAATAACAATTTTAGAAGATTGAGGATAGATTGGTGGCAACTAGGGGTTACAAATGGAAGGTATGGTCAGTGGGAGAGGAATAAAAATGGTCGTAAAAGAACAATGCAAGAGATACTTGAGGAGTTGGAAACCTTCAGTACCTGAACTGTGTTAGTGCATAAACAGACCTATATATCTAATAACATTGTGTCAAAGTAAATACACATACACAAACATAAATGAGTACATGTAAAATGATGGAAATGAGTAAGATTGGTAGATTATATTAATGTCATCATCCTGTCTCTGATATTATACTACAGTTGTACAAAATGTTACTATTGACTAAAGCTGGGTAAAGTACACAGGGGATCTTTCTATATTATTTCTTAGAATTGCATGCGACTCTACGGTTACCTCAATAAAAATTTTAATTAACAAAAGAAGGGACTTCTGCCCTCCAAAGTGAAGGAGTAAAAGCTATTTAATTTTAGATTCAGCAAGGAGTTAATGCTGGCCCTACTTTTAGCTCTGTCTCACTTGGATATTGCTAAGAGAAAATTGCAGTTTATAAGCATGTGAAACCATAAAGTGAGAAGAATGTTCTATAAATGAGTTTTCAAAGAAAAATGACATTTATTCCTCACCATACAATTTTATAGGTAGGGATAGAACCGAATGCTGATAAAATTAAAATGAAAGAGTAACCCTGATTGCCAGTTTGGACCATTATAAATTCTTTATTTCCAATATCAATAGGTTCCTCAAGGTTCTTCCATATGTTCTAATTTGATATCAAGCCCATTTTCTGGACAGCCATTTCAGACATCATACTTGACAAAGAGAAAACACCATCACCACCAAAAAGAAAATCAAATATTTTTCTTTCTCACCTACAAATATAAAACATTCCCATATCTGCATAGTCTTTTCTCTTTCTCACTCATAGGATGTAAGTGGTGTTCCCCGTTTTATGTGAGATCAATTGCTCTTTTAGAATTTTGTGGGAAGTCTTCTCTTTTCCTTTTATTAGTTGATATTCTATAAATAAAGGTTTTCCCTTTTTAAATTTATTAATTTACTGTTCAGTGACTCATGCATGCATTCATATATACCAATATCAACTTATACATTTTTACTTTATTCAATGGGCTATAATCAATTTCTGTCATCATTTTCGGTGTCAAATTTTCCTGGATTTGCCTAAGAAATTCCTCTCAAGTTAAATCTTGTGTCCTTTTGAGTATTCATGTCATTCTTTAAGAATTTTCTGTTTTTTCCTCCTACAATGAGATATTACTAGCTCATCTTGTACTTTTCCCTGCCTCAGCTTTGGAAGCAGGCTTTTCTTTAAAAGGTCCTGGTACTTTTTGATGAATGGTAATATTTAGAAACCAAGATCCAGGTATTAAGTGGACTCATAGCTACTGCTGCGTCATGATTTCTCAGGCCTTTCAGCAAACAGAGCTAGGAAAATATGAATATTTATATACATAGTTATATATAAGTATTACATTTCTGTATCAAATTTATATATGTTCATATCTACATTTATATAGATTTAAAACTGAGTTCATAAATCTCTAATTCCATATACCACTATATATATAACATTATAATCTGCTCTTATTCCTTATTAATATCTCCTCTCCTCCATAATGGAAGACCTTATCTCCATATTCCTCAATCTATTTACTCATTTGTTCAAGCCTGGAATACATAGAAAGGAGTTTCAGAACTGTCATCTTCTATTACTGCAAAAAGTAAACTGGAATTCAATATTAAGGGCATTTTTAAATTAAAATTTATATACAAGAAAGTGTGTGTAAATCAAAAGTGTACAATTTCATAAGTTCAATTGTATGCATCCACTTATTATAATTCACACTTGGAGATATAGAACATTCCCTTTAGCCAGAAAAGTTACTCATTCCCGTTTTCCAGGTATTCTTGCCACCCCAGAGACAACCCACTTTCTGATTTTTACAAAAATATCAGTTAGCTAAACCTAATATAGAATTTCGTATCAATAAAATCACACATAGGTACACTTTTATGCCTGGCTTCTTTAGCACAGCATGATGGCTCTGAGATTTATACATATTTTTGTGGCTATCAATTTTTCTTTTGTATATTTTTATTATTTTGCTGAAAATTATTACATTGTGTGAATATAGTACTTTTATTTAGTCATATGTTGAGGGAAATTCAGATTATTTCCAAATTCAAGCTATTATAAATAAAGCTACTATTAACATTCTTATACAAGTCTTTTCATGTCTTTTAGGTAAATGCATACAAGTGAAATTACTCAGCCAACGGCTAGGTGCATGTTTTTATTTTTGTAAGCAATTGACAAATTTTTTCTACAATGATGGAGAATTTTATATACCCACTAGCAATTTATGTGATTTTTGGTTACTTTGTATCCTCAACATTTGTTATCATCAATCTGTTTAAATTTAGTCATTTTACTGTGTATGAAGAATTATCTCATGGTTTAAATTTCCATTTCTCTCATGACTAATGATTTTGACTAATGTTTTGTATGTTGGCCATTTATATATTTTCTTGTGTAAAGTGTTTGTTCAAAATTTTACCTATTTTCTTGGGTTGTCATTTTATTGAGTTTTGTCATTATATATTCTTGATATAAGTTCTTTATAATGAATGTGTATATATTTTGCATATATTTTCTGCTAGACTGCCCATTCAGTTAAGTGTCTTCATGAGTAGAACACATGAACTTTAATAAGTTATATACTATATTTTTCTTTTCTAACTATTAGTTTGTGACCTGTTGAGTAAATATTTTCCTACCCCAAATCATGTTTTTTCTAGACTCTTTATCCTTTAATTGTTCTTCAGATCTATATTCCATCTCTAGTTAATTTCTACATGTGGTCTAAATCAGGAATCAAGATTTATTTTCACACATTTGCCCAGTTTGTTCAATACCATTTCTTGAATAAGCTACTTTTCCCCATTGAATTTTGTTGGCACAATCAATTGATTATACAAGTGTGGCTTTATTTCTGGACTATTTACTGTTCTACCAATCTATAAATTCTCTTCACATGTACTCACCCACCATTCAATTACCGCCTAACTCTTCTTTACAAATTACCGTTGAAGTCCTTGAATCCCTTGTCTAGATTTTCTATCACCACTTCCTCATCTTGCAATCACTTCTTAACTCACTGAAATCTGGCTTCTGCCTCCACTAGCCAACTAAAACTTCCTATACTAAGATCACCAATGACTTCTATATTATTATATCAAATAGGCATTTTTCAGGCCTTAAGTTTCTTAGACATTTTGTAGTATTTTACATTGTTGATTTGGCCACTCTGTCATTCTTGAAAAGTTTTCTTATCTTGACTTGAGTAACTTCACATTTTCTAATTTTCCCCCAACTCTTTAACCATTCCTTATCCTGCTTTCTAGTCATCTTTCTCTGTCCTGACACTGAAGTTGATCTTTTTCCTGTGTCCTTCTCCAAGCCTCCTTTTCTGTAATATTCTCTGTCTGAACATTTATATGTCTCTAGCTAACATCCATATGCTGGTGAATTCAGAAGTTTTTATCTCCAGGACAAATAACTCTCTAGTCTTTTAGTCACGTACATTCAACTGCCTACTGGACACCTCTGTTTGGATGACTCAGAGGCATCCCAAAATAAGCTTGACTAAAATTCAATTAATCATTTTCAACTTGTGCTCGTCTGCTGGGATCCCTATCTTTGTAACTAAGCAAGAAACCTAATTGTGTCTTCCCTCACCTTCACCAATTTGCCACCATTTAAACAAACTAATGACTGTAGTGCACTTGACACAGTGCTTTGAATACGAATACTAAATCAGTAACTGTCATTTGGATCAGCAGAGTAGCCTCATACTAAATAGCTTGCATTTGAGAGCCAGAATACCTGGGTTGAAACCCTGGCTTTCCCACCCACTAGCTATGTGAATTTGGACAAGTTACTTAAATGTAATCTTGCTCAGTTTGCTCATCTAAAATGGAAATTATAATACTATCTAACTGAGACATTTTCTGGGAGTATTAAATGGCTTTTAATATAAGCAAAACACTTAGATGAGTATGGGAACATAGTAAGTTCCATATAAGTATTAACTGTTAATATTGCTACCACAGATATCATCCAAATTTTTGCAAAGTTTTGATGAGTAAACTTTCTAGACATCTAGCAAGCCCATTTGCTTCTTGCAATTCTTTCTGGCATTAGTTTAGCCTATACATCCATGCTTTTCTACCTCAACTACTACAGTAGCCTCCTACGTTATTCTCTTGTCTTTGGTTTTGACCTCTGTCCCTTAGTTTCCTCTCCCCCAAGTTATATTTCCTAAACAAGTAGCCATCATTTCTTACCCTACTTGTTATCTTTCAGTGGCTTCTTTTTTTTAATAAAAGAAAAGTTAATCAAAGTGTTGTAAAAATCCATTCATGATCTTGCCTTTGTTTATTTCTCCTGCCTAATTGCTTGTTACCTTTGAAATTTCCCTCTGCACTCTTACCAAAACCAAAAATACCTTATTTCAGATTCTTGAATGTACCATGTTCACTCTTCATTACAGGTTTTTGCACATTCTATTTCTTCTGGGTGGATTATTTTCCTCCTCACATTTTGATTGGCTTGCTACTACTCAACCTTCAGGTCTGTGTTTAAACATCACGTCTCCAACACCAACTATAGGCTCCTGTGGCACCATGGACTCCCCCCGTAGAGCACTAATCATATGGAAAGGCAGTTGCCTGTTTGCAGGTCTATCTTTATTACTAAACTGCAAGCTCTTTGAGGCCAGGGTACCTATTTAACTTTTATGTTTTTTTATCCCAGCTTCTACTGGCATAAAGAAACAACTGGCACAGAGGGTGTGTTCAGTGTGAACTGACTGACTGAATGACTTAATCATGAATTAAGAAAAGAAGCCCACCATATCTAACGTATAATAAATTAAAAGGATTAATTCAGGAGTGGGAACTATGCTCACATAATTTACTCTTCTAGGCAATAAGTGGCCCAGCCTGAAAAATAAATTTTAAAGAGAAATAGATAAATTAATTTTTAGAGAATCATACAGTTTATTGAAGGAATGTTGTAACATGAGGGGAAATAATAGCTTTTATTTTTATAAGTGCTTATATTTCCTAGGTGTTGTGTTAAATGATCCCTTTTTTTCCCATACAACCATCCAGTAACACACTATTGTTACACCCTTTTTACAGGTAAGCTAACTAAGGAAAAAGATTATTAAGTAATGGAACTTTGATACGATCCAATCTTGGCCAATTCCAATCCTATGGTCTTAACCACCATGCTAAAATCCACACTAGCACCTAATACACTCCTCACAATAGCAATTGAGGACTGCTAGCAAATATTCTAGAGCCAACTGGGATGAAAAACTGATATTTTCCCCTATCTGATACACTGACATCCTACCCCCTTACCCCCCACAATCATTCTATTCTATGCATAATGCATTCCAGAGTCAGACAGAGAAAATGGAATGGCAAGACCCTCTACCATATTTTTCACTTAATTGTTAACCAAAATAAATAAATATTTTCTTAATAAAGGTAGACATAAAAATTTTGCCACCATTTAATGAAAAACACAATTCTTTCCATTCCGAAAATTGTTTACCTTCTTAAGAGCTTAGAAATCTCTCCACAGAGTCCTTAGCCCTACCATCAAAATTTACCATCAAGTACTATATAAATGTATATGTATCTAAAATATGAAAAAATCTATTGCATAATGCGGTTTCATTTAACTTTTCTAGTGACTGCTTTATGACAGTGACTTACATGGTCTGAAAATGTAATGTGACAAAAAAAAATATCTGCTTTCCATCCCAAGGACATTCTTGAAAATGAGTTGTAATATTTCAAGAGTTTTATCCTTGTGAGTAAAATGTTAATAAATAGATAAATCTTTAATACTTGCCAAGTCATGAGGTTTTATTCAGTAGAGATAAAAAGAAGAGCATGATTTCTGAGTGGGCTGTACTAGATTATAAAATGTTTTAATTTTGTCACCACTATAGAGTTTAGACCAATCTGAGAAGGTATGCTTGGTCAAATGTTGAAGGACATAACAATTGGAATAAGTTTCCAGCATGAGTCTATTTACAGAAAGACAAAATAAGCCACCCATACCAGTGATGCAATGTGAAATCCACATTACAATTCTCTCCAGAATGACCTGGAGGAGTAAAGTGACTGGCTATGAACCATCCTTCTGCTTATGTACTTCCTCACATTAGAGGACAGAATATCAATTAGGCTTAAAGAGAATATTTCAGAAAACAGAAAAAATGTTATTCTGCAGGCTTACTGATAGACTGAGACCAATTATTCAATAAATATGATATTGATTTTGAAAATAGTTTTGTCTAAAAGTTATATCTGTATTTACATGTAATTTAAAAACATTTCTGTAGTATTTGAATTGCGCATATTTTGTAATAGCAATAATAAAAATAATACATAGTATTTATTTAGATGTTGCTAAGTACACTAAATAATTTTCCTGTACTTAATCCTCTCAACAACCTTTTGATACAGCTACTATTATATAACCATAATAAAAGCATTACCTACATGAAATTCCCATGATACCAGGACACGATCTTATTTTCATAACCATGTTTCAAAGATTATGAAACTAGGTTCAGAATAATTGAATAACTTGTGTGAAAATTCATACTAAATAGAGAGATTAACCTCCAACCCAGGGTCTCCTGACCTCAGAATTCCTCCTCTTAACCATAGGGCTTTCCACCACCTTATTCTATATTTAGTTTAAGTAGTGCCATTTCCCAGGTTCATATTGATCATAAGAAAACGTACAGGTGACTACAACCATTCTTTGTTTAGACAAACCACTGCCTATGTATTCCTCCTGTATTGTTTGTATGAATATACCATTATCCACCCATACTTTCTCTTTCAAAGAAACCAATATATTATCTAATTATTTTATTATTTCTTGGATGGTAGTCATAAATCAGTAAACCTCAAGTTAAACCCTGTTTCCCACAGTTACAACATCATATATTAAGATTAAAATACTGGAAACCCATTTGGAACCATAAAATATATTTTAAATATTCCCCCAAAACAATTGCGTAAAATGACACAAATATCTGCTTTTAAAAATACTTTAGACCAATCATTTAATATAATTGCTATGTAATACATTTCTGCATAAACTGGACTGGTTTAGACTTCTTAAAATAGGAGTTCATTTAGATTTGTTCTGATGACAATGTTTCTGATATACTCATAGCAAGTGTGAGCCTCTATTGCTCCAAGATACAGCAAATTTTGTTCAAAATCAGTATCAAGAGTCTCACATTTATTTTTTTCTCATTTAATCAGTGTCAATATATTTATTGGAGTGTATTTGAATGGTAAATGTTAGAATAGAGGTTATTTTTGTGGAAGCTTATTGAATGATCTCCTTGATGAAAATTAATAATTACCCAATGATTGGCTTACATCAGCTTCTCATTGTTACAGGATATTTAGCTCACCTCACTATTTAATTATGCATGCTGCAAATATTTCTTGAGTATCTACTGGGTACCGGGCATTATTCTTTTGCTGGGAACACAAAAAATACAAGTTCTACCCTTCTTCTTATAAATGTTTTATTGGTCACAGGCATTTGTAAACACAGATGATCCATGACTTACAATGTTTCAACTTACAATTTTTTAACTTTATGATGTTACAAAAGCTATATGCATTCAGTTGAAAGTGTACTTGGAGTATCCATTCAAGCATTCTGTTTTTCACTTTCAGGACAGTACTTAATAAATTACATGAGATGTTCAACATGTTATTGTAAAATATGCTGTGTTAGATTAGTTTTCCTCACTGTAGGCTAATATAAGTGATCTGCATACTTTTAAGGTACACTAGGCTAAACTATGACATTTGGTGGGTTAGGTGTATTAGATGTCTTTTCAACTTGAGATATTGAGATATTGAAATATTTCAACTTGAGCTCGTAAGTTGAAGAACATCTGCATGAAATTTGGTAACTACTATGAAGAACTTTTAAGAGTCAGCATTGTATAACTTTTTTCTACTCCTTTTTCTCAATGCTAAGATTACATGTACTCTCTCATTTACAGAAGCACACTTCTTAATAACTCCTCTATTTAAGGCAGCCCAGAAGCTTTGCACCATCATATACGAAATACAAAGAGACAAATCTGCGAGGGAGGGTGGGAAACGAGATAACCTTAATATCTGAAAAATGTCATTAGGTCAAATGCCTTTTGGAGTTCCATGGCTTAATGAAAATTTATCTGAGCTCAAGGACACCTTTACTATATCAAATTATGTAACTCTGTTTCAGACAGTCTGTAGTTTAGTAATCACTTCTATCATCTTCATGTCATGGTAAAAGGTAATGGGGGCAAAACATGTATATTCATCAGCAATAATTATTAGAGCAAAGATTAATTGCCACTAATAATAATTAGTCAAGATGATAATTAATGACCACAGCATACCTACTACAGCATTAAAAAGGCAATTATGTTACTCACTGCTACATCTCATCTGTATCATCTAGCAAATTATAATTGTAAATGATAATACATATTGGGGACATTATTGCTGCATAACTAATTGAAGATGTATTTTTAAGCCATGATTCACCAACTGATTTTATGCAAAGGATATAATGTAAATAAAGGATATAAATGTAAATTTATTGCCATAAATTTACTGCAATAAAATTGAGATATCCTATCTCATATTAGAGAATGTATATAAATATATTTGTTAAAATGTAATAGATGTAACTCTTATTCCATCTGGAATTCAGAATTACTAAGACTAGCAAGGGAATAATCTCATGGAATTTAATTATTTTTCGTAAACTAAATATAGAAGCAAGTCACATTTGAAAGATGAGAACATTGAGAAAAGCAATAACAAAAAGTAATAATAGAAATCAACTAAAACTTACATGTGAAATTCGAGCATATAAATAAAAACTATGCAATAATATTCATATCCCTTTTACCTTTACAAATGCATATTTTACCTGGAAGAGGGGGTGTACTAAGAAACTTTAAAATGGAAGGAGCATGACAAATAAAAATTTTACCTGAAAATGCAGATATAAATAGGATAGGTAATGAACAAGTAGAAGAGAAGCTAACAGAGATGAGAAAGTAAAGAGTACTTTGAGAAAGTAAAGGTACTTTGTACTTCCTTTTTCTTAAAAAAAAAAATAATAATGCAAATAGACTTCTAGAATGGGGGAGTAAGGACCTCTGTAAACTTGCTTTTCCACTAAAACTATGACAATGTGGGCAAAACAACTAAAATCAACCATTTCATCACTTTGAAAATTAAAGCCACAGAGCCAACTGAACATCTATCCAAGAGAAGCTACTGAACCTCTGTAAGGGAGCATGATCTATGACATTTTTTACTTGGGGCTAGTCCAATATCTCCTCTCTCACCAGATCAGTAATGTGGCAGCCAAAAGTCAGAGCTCCAAAGAGGTCAGACCTCTTTCAAGCTCTGTTAAAAAAAGCACTATTATGAGATACCATTTCACACCAATTAGAAAGGCGATCATTAAAAAGTCAGGAAACAATAGGTGCTGGAGAGGATATGGAGAAATAGGAATGTTTTTACACTGTTGGTGGGAGTGTAAACTAGTTCAACCATTGTGGAAGACAGTGTGGCAATTCCTCAAGGATCTAGAACTAAAAGTACCATTTGACCTGACCCAGCAGTCCCATTACTGGGTATATACCCAAAGGATTATAAATCATGCTACTATAAAGACACATGCACACATATGTTTATTGTGGCACTAATCACAATAGCAAAAACTTAGAAGCAACCCAAATGTCCATCAATGATAGACTGGATTAAGAAAATGTGGCACATATACACCATGGAATACTATGCAGCCATGAAAAAGGATGAGTTCATGCTCTTTGCAGGGACATGAATGAAGCTGGAAACCATCATTCTCAGCAAACTATCACAAGGACAGAAAACCAAACACCTCATGTTCTCACTCGTAGGTGGGAACTGAACAATGAGAACACTTGGACATAGGGCGGGAAACATCACATATGTGGGCCTGTTGTGGAGTGGGGGGAGTGGGGAGGGATAGCATTAGGAGAAATACCTAATGTAACTGACAAGTTAATGGGTGCAGCAAACCCACATGGCACATGTATACCTATGTAACAAACCTGCATGTTGTGTGCACATGTGCCCTAGAACTTAAACTATAATAAAAAATAAAAATAAAAATTTAAAAAGCACTATTCCCACAGAACAGTGAATGTTTTCTCAGAAATCACAGCTCCTGTAAAACCTCTATTCCCTGGGTGCTGTGGCCAATTAATTTGATTCAGAGCTCTGCTCAGTATGGAAAAGAGGGGCCCCAACCCCATGGCATTACCAAAACAATAGCAATTTCCTGGCAACATCACAGCTACTGAAGGCTGTGGTTGAGTTGGAGAAAACAAGTTGGGTAGGGATTTAAAAAATCCCAGAGAATCAGTTGACCACAGAAAATCTCTGAAATGCTGCAAAACATTTCATGGGGATCTAACTGAAAGGTTATGCCTAAGTCCAGGGAAGACATGGGAATAGACGTATTAGTCATTTACATTTGACTGACCTTGCAGATGTGAATGAGCAGAACTCTGCAGAAGCAAGAAGTAAAAGTTAAAGAATGTTGAAAACTGCCTGAAGTTTGGATGTGCTTTATCACCCTTTGAAAGCTGGTAGTTACACAAGAAAGGCATTTAAGAAAATCTTCTGATGGACCATTGGCTGACCACTAAATTATACTGACCTAGATGTGACCCCTAGAAAGGCAAACTTAAAAACAAGAAAATGTGTGTGTGTGTGTGTGTGTGTGTGTGTACATATGAGATACAGAGAGAGAGACAGGTTGTGTATCTCGTATCTGAAATGCTTGGGACAAAAAGTGTTTTGGATTTTGAATTTGGAAGGATTTCTAAATATTTGCACTATCTATACCAGTTCATTTCCAATCCAGAAATCTGAAATACTCCAATCAGCATTTTCTTTTTGCATAATGTCAACACACTCAAAAAGTTTCAGACTTGGGAGCATTTCAGATTTCAGATTTTTTGTATTAGGACTACTCAACCTGTATACTATAGTGCTTAGTGACTGCACACTGAAAGGAATACAGAATCTACAGGATTAGTTCAGGAAGGTCACTAAACAAGCAGAAGCAAGAAAAACAGCAACAATAAAAATTTTAAAAATCTAAGAAAGAACAACAAATCTTGAGGGTTGAGGACTGATACCAGAATGGCTACAATATATAATATTTTCAATTTTAAAAAATGAAACATGCAAAGAAACAGGAAAGCATGACACATGTACAGCCAACAGAAAATGTCCCTGAGGAGTCCCAGATTTTGATCTTAGAAGACAATGTCTTAAATAAGTTATTGTAGATAAGTTCAAAGAATTAACAAGACCATGTGTAAGGCACTCAAGAAATGTAAAGACAATGCCTTACAAAATAAAAAAATCAGTGATCACTTATACTAACATAGGAATGATACAGAGAAGAGTAGCATGGCCCCTGTAAAAGGATGCAACACAAATTTGCAAGGCATTCCATATTTTTCAAAAAATGTATTTTTAAAAATAAAAATAGAAATTATATATATAAAAGAACTAAATAGAAATGTTTACATCTCACCAAAAAGATAATATTGATAAAGTATATCAAATTTATATTTGTTTTAAAAACACAGATATAAATTGTGAACTTAAAAAGACCAATAACAAAAATATGAGTGTCTCAACACTGGATTTGTGCTGGCAAAAGAGTGAATTGACAAACTTGAAGATATGTCAATAGAGATAATCCAATCTTTGAAGCAGTATGGGAAATGAAAAAAGAAAATGAGCAGAAACTCAGAGAATTATGGGACGCCATTAAGTGTACCAAAATAAACAGAAGTCTCAGAGGAGATGAGACAGACATATTGGCAAAAAGACTGGAAAATTTCAAAATTTATAACATATTAATCTACACATCCAAGATCAATAAACTCCACATAGAACAAATTCAGAAAGTCCACAGCTAGAATGGTCAGAGTCAAATGATGTAATTCAGAGACTTTATTTTTTTTTTCCTTGAAAATATTAAGAGAAAATTTACATCAATTATCTGGGATCTTCAATAAGATTAACAGCTGATTTCTCATGAAAAACTATGGATGTCAGGAGACAGTGGGTAGTATGTCCAAAGTGTTGAAATAAAAATACTGTTAATTGAGAATTCAGCTAAACTCTCCTTCATAAATGCGTATAAAATTAAGACATTCCCAGGATTTTTAAAAAGAGGAATGGAGATTATTTGTTGCTAGAAGATCTGCTCTACCAAAAAGGTTTTTGAAAAGAATCATTCAGGCTGAAAGGACACTTGAAACCACATGAATTAATAAAGAGCACTAGTAAAGTATACTATATAAGTAAATATAAAACAGCATAAAAATATTTATTACGGTATTAGTTTGTTCTCACATTGCTATAAAGAATTACCTGCGACTGGGTAATTTATAAAGAAAAGCAGTTTAATTGGCTCACAGTTCCACAGGCTGTACATGGCCAGGGAGGAAACGTACAATCATGGCAGAAGGTGAAGAGGAAGCAGGCACATCATACATGGCTGGAGCAAGAGGAAGAGACAGTGGAGGAGAGATGCTGTACACTTTTAAATAACCAGATCTCATGAGAATTCTATCATGAGGTAGCACTAGGGGGATGGTGCTAAACCATTAGAAACCACTCCCATGATACAATCACCTCCCACCAAGCCCCACCTCCAACAGTGCAAATTACAATTCAAAGTGAGATTTGGGTGGTGATACAGAACCAAATTATATCAATAACCCTTTCCTTATCCTATCTGTTTTATAAAAATAATTGCATAAAGCAATAATTGTAAAACACCATTGATAGGTTTATAATGGGAAGATATAGTTTGTAGGACAATCACAGTTTAAAGAAGGAGAGAGAAATAAGAGCATATTGGAGCAAAGATTTGTATACCTTTGACATTAAGTTAGTAGTAACTTGAACTGGATTGTGTAAAGTTATGAGCTAACTAAGCACCAGGAAAATCACCTAGAAGATAACTCAAAAAATATAAGAAACAATGAAACTGAAAATAGTACACTAGGAAGTATCTGTTTAACATCAAAAAGGCAGTAATTGAGAAATGAAGGGACAAAAAAGACACAAGGCATATATAGAATACAAATAGCAAACTGTCAGATGTAAATTCTATAAAGTTGTTTAAATACTCAAAAGGCAAAGATTGGCAGAGTGGACAAAAATGCATGATCCAACTAAAGCAGTCTTCAAGAGACACCCTTTAGATTCAAAGACAGAAATAGGTTGAAAGTAAAAGAATTGAAAGATATGCCATGCAAACAGTACCAAACCAAAGCTTCACTGGATATATTAATATCTAGTATAATTAGACTTTAAGACAAAATGTGTTACTAAAGACAAAAAGTCATTCTATAAGATCAATTCATCAAGGAGATACAGCAATTGTAAGTATATATGTACCTAGCAACATGGTCCTAAAATATATGAAGCAAACACTGACAGAATAGATGGGGGAACAGACAATTAAACAATAATAATTAGACTTCAGTAACCCACTTTCAATCATGGATATACCAACTAGACAGAAGAGAAGCAAAAAAAAAAAAAAAAAAAAAGCATTAACACTATAAACTAACTAGACTTAAAAGACATCTACAGAACACTCAGTCCAACAACTGTACAATACACATTCTTCTGAAGCACACATGGAACATCATCCAGGACACATCATATTCTAGTCATAAAACAACATTCCTAAAGAGAATAAGCCTATGAAACAAAGCAAAAGAGAAATGAGAAAATATTTTGAAATGAATAAAAACAAAAACACAACATACCAAAATGTATAGAATCCAACTAAAACAGTGCTTAGAGGAAAACTTATACCTGTAAATGCTTACAGTGTAAAAGAAAAAAAAAATCAGTATGCTAACCTTCCACTGCAAGAAATCAGAAGACTAAACTAAATCAAAAACAGGAAAAAGGAGGAGATAACAAATATTACAGCAGAAATATTGATAATCAGTAGAGAAAGCCAATGAAACCAAAAGTTATTCCCGGAAAAGATCAACAAAAAATGACACATCTTTAGTTGATCAAGAAAATGAAGAAAAAGACTTAAATTATAATCAACAATGAAAAAAGGGCATTAATACTAGATTTGTATTAATAAAGAATTATAAGGAAATATTACATGGCAAATATTAGATAAGTTAGATAAAAATGCACAAAATCCTAGAAATAATAAACTAGATTAACTCAAGAGGAAGTAGAAAATCTTGAATAGACCTACAAAAAATGAGACCTGTAAAAATTAAGAGATTGAATTAGAAAATTTTGTAATCCATGAAGTAAGGCCCTGGCCCAAAAGGCTTCTCTGATTAATCTCATGAAACTGTTAAAAAGGTAATACCTGCCCTTCACAAATTCTTACAAAAATTAGCAGACGACAGAACATTTTCCAATATATTCTATAAGGTCAGTATTACCCCGATTGAAAACAAAACCAAAAATACAAGCAGGGATATCACAAGAAAACTTCAGACCGATATCCCTTGTAAACATAAATGCAAATCCTCAACAAAATACCAGCAAACAAAACCAACAAGATAATAAAAATAATTATACACCATGACCAAGTGTAATTTATCCCAGGAATGCAATGTTGGATTAACATCTGAAAATCAATCAATATACTGCAGCGTATTTTAGACTAAAAGACAAAAATGCTCATATCAATAGATTCAATTGCAACATATGGCAAAATCTAATACTCTTTAATGATAAAAATATTCATTCAGTATGAATACATAAAAACTCCCTCCACTTTATAAAGAGAATACATGAAACTGCACATGTGACATTGTTCTTAATGGAGAAAAACTGGATGTTTTCTCTCTAAGATCAGAAAAAACACAAGGGTATTCACTCTTGCCATATTTATTCAACTTTGTACTGGAGGTTTTAAGTGGTGCAATTAGAAAAAAAAATAAAAAGCATAAGACAAAAGAAGTAAAACTATTTGCAAATTACATAATCTCATATATATAATTCTAAGAAATTAACTGAAAACTGTAAAACTAATAAATGAATTCAGCAATGTGGCAGGACATAAGATTAATATGCAAAAATTAATTGTATCGATACACCAACAACACATGCAAGAATGAAATTAAAGCAATTTCATCTACAAGGCATCAAAAATAATGGGACAAAATACATTTAAGAAAACAAAATGTACACTGATAACTACAAAATATTATTTTTAAAATAGATATAAATGGAAAGACAACACACATTAATGGATTAGAATATTTAATGTTGTTTATATGAAAATACTTTCCAAATTGATCTACAGATTAAATGCAATCCATATTAAACTCCAGGTTGCCATTATATTGTTCCCAGAAAGTGATAGGCTGGTTTTGGAATAGAAGTGAAAATTTCCTTGCATGGAAATGTAGGGATCCCGAAGACAGCCAAAATTATCTTTAGAAAAACAATAGAATTGGAGAGCTTATACTTCTCAATTTAAAAACTTAACATAATTATCAGTTATCAAGCTACAGTTATCAAACCAGTATGGGTATTGGCACGAGGATAAGCACATAGAACAGAAATGAGAGTTCAGAAATGAATCATCACATTTTTGATCAATTGATTTTCAACAAAACAATTCAGTGGGGAAGAATTTTCATTTCAACAAATGATTCTGTGTCAACAGGATACCCATATTGCAATGATGGGTTTGGCCCCTATCTTATGACATATACAAAAATTAAATCTAACTTGGTGAGAGATGTAAATGTAAGCTAAAATTATAAAACTACTAGAAAAAAAAATATGGTTAAATCTTTCTGACCTTAGGTTAGATAAAGCATTCTTGGATATGGCACCCAATGCACAAGTGACAAAAGATAAATCAGCCCTGATCAAATTTAAAACTTGTATGCTTCAAGGGGAAGCATTAAGAAACTGAGAAAATGCACAGAATGGAAGAAATTATTTGCAAATCATATATCTGACCCCATATCCACAATATATAAGAACTTTGATAACTCAATAATGAAAGATAGATAACCCAATTGACAAATGAGAAAAATATTTGTACACACATTTTCCTACAGAAGATATACAAATGGCAAAAAGACACATGAAAAGATCCCCAACATCAGAGATTCAAATGAAAACCACAGATACCATTTCATGTCCACTGTGATGGCTATAATTACAGAGATGGAAAATAATGAGTGTTGATGAGAATTTAAAGAAATAAAACTTTCATACACTGCTGTTGAGAATGTAGAATGTTCTGTCGTAGAGAACAATGGAGAAGTTCCTCACAATGTTAACCAATGAGTTACAATGTAACATTGCAATTCCACTGTCAGGCATATACCCAAGAGAAATGAAAAGGTATGTTCACATAAAAACCTGTGCATAAACGAGGAAATAACATAAATATCAAGGAATAGATTTTTAAAATACAATGCAGCCATACATTGGAATATTATTCAACAATAAAAAGGAATGAAATACTGATGCTTGCTATAGCATAGATGAACCTTGAAAATATGATCATACTTGAAAGAATCCAGTCACAAAAGACCACTTATTATATGATTCTATTTACATGAGCTATCCAGAATAAGCAAATCTTTGGATAAGGAGGGTAGATTTGTTGTTTTCTGAGCTGGTGGTTGGAGAAGGGGATGGGAATGGGGAGTGGGTCTAATACGTGGGCAATTTGGTTTGGCATGAAGAAAATATTCTAAAATTAAATTTTATTGATAGTTGTGCAACTCCATGAATGTTTGAAAAACCAGAGCAATACACTTTAAATTGGCTGCTTTTATAATATATGAATTATATCTCAATAATGTTGTTTAAAAAAATAACCACCAGCATCCCCTCCAAAAAAATGGAAGAAAAATACAGTATGAAAACTCAGAGGAATAGTTTGTAAATCCTCAATATGTTTTTTTGTAATGGAATGAATGAATAATAAACTATAATAATAAACCGCTTCAGCATAAAAGATCCTATGGTTTCCTCTTAGTCCAATTCATCAATGTCACTTAAAATATTTATAGGGAAAAATAGACAGAAAGCATGTCACTAAAAGTGTCAATTACAGTAAGGATTTGACCTCAGGAGAAAGTTTATGCTGTTTGGTATTTTTAGAAAAGTATTTCATGCAAGAAAACTCTGATTGCTTTGGTGTATTGCATGTTGCTAAAATGCTGAGTAGCAAAGTTTTCATACCCATGGCTGTTTCTTTTCAAAAATAAATAGATCCAAATTTCCATTTCCATCATCCTTGTGATGGGAGGGAGCCCTCTGACAATTTGATTGAGTTCAGGACCGTAAAGGACAAACGAAGGAAACCCTGAAAGCCTTTTAGCTTCTGAGAATCATTTTCTATTTAAGTTCAGTATTGAGTCTAGAAATTGTGATAAGCCACCAGCGATCCTTTCAGAATGCGCGGGCATTGGCCTTAGTATGCATAGGTGATTTCCAGCTCAATTTCATTTCCAGGCTACATTAGAATGCTACAAATCTAGCCTGTGATAAATCTATCAGCTTTTGTAGTGTTTCCAGAAGACTTTTCAAAGAACAGTAAGGTCAAGTTGAAAGTAGCCTTACAGTGAGAAATACGAACAGGACAAATAGGAGGGTGTGTAGATACAATCTGAGTATAAAATCAACTGATTTGTACTCCCTGATTATCTCATTTGTTCTCTCACCTCACTTTTGCATCAAATTTTGAACTAAGTCTGTCAGTTCTTCCTCAAATAAAATATTAAAATAAATACATTTCATTTTCATTATCCTAAAGGACCCTAAATCTTTTCTCCAACCTTGTACCGATAATATACACCTGGGGTTCATTCATCACGTTGCTTGATACATTATGAAGATAACTAGGTTACAGATTTTTCTATAGAAATCAATTCTATATGCAGCTTATTTCTGTTGTGGTGCACAATAAGATAAGACATGCTTCTAATCCACAGTGGAACCATGCACAAAAGGGAAAACTGTTTATGGTCACCAGAAGTGCCCCCACCTATTAATGATGATGAAAATAATAATAGCCAACAATTATTGGGCACTTACTGTATGTCACAGCTTGTCATAAGTCCTTTAAGTAGAAGTTAATACAATAACTTTAGGAACTAGGATGACACGTTAGGAAGCTGAGACATACAGGGTTTCAGTAAGTTGTTCAGGTTGCTTAGTAGGTTTTGAAAGCAAGATTCCAGTTGGAGCTGTTAGTCTTGAGAGCCTAAGTTCTAAACCAGTATGTCTAGCCTTATATATCCAGAGCAGATAGTGTCAATTTCAATAAAGTTAATCTATTTTTAGATAATGTTAACCTATTTTTAAAAACCTATCAGTTGCAAATAATTGCATTTTTATACAGGATCACAGTGAGATATATATGATATATATATTACATATATATGTGAGATCGATATATAAAAGATTCATATTTTGTGATGTATTTGACATGAATATATGTCAAATATATTTGAGATATATATATTTATATATTATATATATTTATCTCATATGAGATCTATATATAAAAGATTCATATTTTGTGACATTTGACATAAACATGTCAAATATATTTGTCATATATTCATATATATTTGTCAAATATATATTTGACATATATTCATGTATATATATATTTGACATATAGTCAAATAAGTAACCTGTAGTGTTTAAAGTACTTAATGGAGAGTGAAAGAGTTTAACTTTTATATGCCTCCCTGGACTTTAGATTCCTCATCTATAAATCAGAGAGATTGACTTCAAATATCCCTAGAATACAATGGCCCTAAAATTGTTTTTATAATCTACTTCAATTTCCTACATACATATCCTGTGCCTATTTTTATAAGATTTTTATGAGAGGTTTATTTTTTTACAGATTTATAGTAGTACATAATATATTTAAAAGCATAATTATGTGTGATATGTATATTTCTCATCTTATTGTTAATATTTATTTTGTGCTTTTTTGCCATTTAAAAATTTAAGTAATTTCGTATGGTCAGGTTTATCATTTATTTTTCTTAAGTATTCTGATTTTCCTGTGTTATATTTCAACAGATGTTTCAAATATAAAATATTAAAATTAATTACCCTCTTCTACTTTATGGATAGAAATTTTTAACATTTTAATCTCTTATACATTTAGAATGTTTTATGCAATATGTAAATTAGAGATCTATCTAGCTTTTGCATAGCTAGCCAGTTATCCCAATATCATTTAAAGTTTCCTAGCTTCCTCTCAAGTGATTACCATTAAGAAAATACAATCTTGATCATAAATTCTGTTCCCAGATGAACTTAAGTCACTTTATAAACCCTTTATTCTGTCCTTTATCCCAACACTAGTGTCATTGTGAATAGTAAATAGAAAAGATCTTCATCATTACTTAGGGTGAAAGAAAAACAAATTAAGGCAACATTGAGATTTTTCTATCAGAAAAAGATTTATACGTTTAATAAAACAAATATGTCAAAATGAGTCACACCAAAAATTTTGATGAAAATAAAAATTGTGCAATGAGGCAGCGTCCATTAGTAATGTAAATGTTCATGCTGTACCCTCACAGTGATTTGAGGTCCCGCTAGGTATTCCCAAGATCCTTTCAAGGGATTTGTGAAGTTAAGGTGCTTTTCCTCATACTACTAAGACATCATTGGTCTGTTCTTTTTTCTCTCTCTCTCTGTAAACATTTGCATTGAAATTTCAAAAGCAATGATGGTAAAATGGCTTTTACTTTTAAGGGGAATGAAGGCAGTGGCAACAAGTTAAACTAATAGTCATTTTTCTTCATCATACACAGTTTCATATACAGACACAGTTTCACTCATAATGTCCTTGATGAAACACTAAAAATTATCTTATTAAAACTTGACTCTGGAGTACCTTGCTGTAATATTTTATGTGATGAAATATGAGGTACTCATTAAGCACCTCTGATGCTTACAGAAGTATGATGGTTGTTTTGAAAAAAAAAAAAAAAAAACACTGATGTTAACTGGTCCAGCCCCTTATTTCATGCAACATCATTTTTACTAGAAAGAATGACTGACAGGAAAACTATGATTATACCAACATGAATATTGGAGAGATACTTTTTCTAAAATGAACAAAGTGAACCTGTCATTTCAAGGAAAATAACTGATGCTATTTGTTGCCAATGATAAGGTTTGAGCTTTCAAGTAAAAATTAGAATTTTGGAAAATTACATCTATGACCCAGGAGCATGATAGCTTTCCAGTCCTGTAAAGGCTTTTCTGTGGTGACATTAACAAATACGAATTTTTTTCATATTATATAATGAAGCGTGTAAATATTTGGAAAACCTTATTAACCCAGGAAACCAATATTTTCCAAATACCCATGAATTTGGTAAGAGGACTATTTCAAATGCAAAACACACAACTACCTTTTATTGTAACTGAGTATAAAAAATTAATTTGATTTCAGATTTCACGTTGCAACTAACCTTTAAGAAACATCTGTTCATCAAGTTTTGGTGTACCATCAAAGAAAAATAACCAGTTTTCCAAAAAGCCTGCTTAAGCATCTCTCCTTTCCAATTTTCTAGCTATGCGAAGCTGGATTTTCTTCATCTACTTCACCAACATTAATACATTGAATGCAGAAGTAGATATCATGATCCAGTTGTCTTCTGTTAAGTCAGACATTGAGAAGATTTGCCAATGTTTAAATGATGCCACTCCTCATTTTTTTCATAAAGCTATGTTAACATGTGCCAGAGTTGTTATTTTAAATAAATTAGCCAATAAATAATTTTTTTAAGTCCCAGTTTTATAAAACAGCAAATATTGATAGACATAAGGGGACATAATGGGCTCCTTGCTCTTCTCAATAACTGATTAATATAATAACATGTAACTTAGGAATTTATAAAACTTCAAAAGGGGTCCTGAGAATTTTTTTTAAAAAAAAGGTTTTTTTTAAAACTTTGACTACTGAGTTAGAAAATTACTAATTAAAAAATCACCTCTGCTGAGTGCATAAAATTGCAAATGAACTAGTAACTGGTAACTATTTAACATTTTTTTTCTTTTTCTCAATGGAAACTTTTATTGTGGTTATTTTAATCCTACCCCACAGGTCTACACTGGGTGCAAGGAGAAGATAATCTTGTCTTTTGTTTTCTAGGTGACTAGAACCAGAAGATACCTTAGGATAGAAGAATGAGTATATTCAACATGTAGGGACATTTTGCCCAAGGGTAGACTGGGAGCAGAGGCTACCAGTTGTCTTCTAGTATCTGTGAGGTATCTCCCAATATCCTACCTTCTCAACAATAAAGTCCATAAACTCAAACTGGGCAAATGAGCTGCCAAAAATATGTTATTTGTCAACCATGTCTGGAGCTAGATATGACCCATAAATGTAAGCAACATAGTAGCATAAATTCTGTAAAACTTGTGATATATAGCTATTTTGCAAAATGAGGTGGAAACCACCTGTTAAAGATGTTAGCACATAGAAGAAGCTTGGGTCCCTAAGGATGATAGAGCCACCACATTAATCATGGTCTGCCAATATTTGTGTGAGAGGGAAATACATTTCTGACTTGAAATTTATCTACCATGAATGACTTGATACATAATGACGTGAAACTTACCTACCGTAATTTGAGATTTTCTGTTACGACTGATCTTAATTTTAAGTGAGAAGTGACTCAGCAGTCCTGTTAGAGAAATGGAACTCTATTTTCTTTGCTTATTTGTTGTCTTTTCCTAGTGTCAGTGTATTACATTCTACTAGCATAATCAGGGGAGTTTTTCAACATAAAAGATTATGTTGACGTTCAGCAAATATCCCAAAGTATGGTGCTTTGGCAAACTGAGTGCTTTGAACCAAAGAAGAACCAAGGTCTGCCTGATTTTCTCCTGTGCGCCTGTCTCTTGCTCCACTTTCTTTCTTGAAGTGTAGGGTGGGGATTTCTCTAAAGTTCCCTTATCGGTTGAATGATAGATCCTCAATTTTCATGAACCCACTCCCCAGGAATCTCATTAACCAGGGAAGAGTGAGTCCAGGGAGAAGACACTCCATGCCCAGGCAGATGTTGTCACAGGCTGTCACCTATTCTTTCAGTGGGCTCCTCTGATACCTGAAAGACTTTTCCACGCATAACAAAACAATCTTGTTCTCCATGCATTTTCTCCCCTCCCCCTTCCATAACTTGTGTCACTGTCACCACTACAAGCGCCCCAAACTCCTATTCCTTGCTGTACCTCGGGATGTTGTATAATTTCAATCATCTGGCCCTTCTTTGAGTCTCAAATTTTGCGGCGCTCCCATGCGTATGCACATAATTAAAATGATTTTTCTCCGGTTAATCTGTTTACTGTCAGGTTATTTCATAGACTCAATTATCAAACCTTCTGAGAGTAGAAGGAAAGTTTTTCTCTCCCCTACAATTACTATTGAAGGTGAGAGTGAAAACTCAATTTTGGGGGGGGGAATATTTGGTAATTCTATTTCTAAAGGACATGTCCAGAAATGTCCTACTATTTTTTAACTGGCTGGAAGATTTCAGAACTAATTCTCTCTCTCTCTCTCACACACACACACACACACACACTTATTTTGCTTGATTAAATAAGGCAAAATACTTTATAAGTTAATGATTACTCATTACTCTAGCAGTAACTAAAATTACAGAACAGGAACTGAGCTAGATATGATTACTTCACCATAAAACTCTGAAAGAAAAATAAATCTCAGGACCCCAAAATCACTAAGCCAAGGGAAAAGTCAAGCTGGGAACTATATCAGGCAAGTCTACCTCCCATTCTAACTCCTAAATAAGATAGCTAAAAAGATAAAAGAGCTACATACCTACCTCACGATTTATGCACAAGGAAATTCCTTATGGACCTCAAGATCTTTACCCTAAAACAGTTGTATTGAATTTCATCCTGGCCATGCAAACTAATAGCCTATCTTCACAGGTGTGGGACAGAAAGTCATCCCTCTGCTCTCCTGAGACAAATACATATCTGATTGCTTTCTCTGCCCTATTGTTTATGTTAAAAATGCAGATTCACTGAGCCAGACTAAATTGTGTATTCAGTGAAAGGTTGATCAAGGACTCAAAAGAATGCAACCTCTTTTACCTCTTATCTACCTATGACCTGAAACACCACCTCCTGACCTTTGAGTGTCCTGCCTTACTGGACTGAACCAATGTACATCTTGTACATATTGATTGATATCTCATGTCTCCTTAAAATGTATAAAAGCAACCTATACCCTGACCACCTTGGGCACACATCCTTAGGACTTCCTGAGCCCGTGTCACAGCTGGGTCCTTAACCTTGGCAAAGTAAATTTTCTAAATTGCTTGAGACCTGTCTCAGATATTTTAGGTTCACAGATAATCTATAAAATGTATCGTTAGAAGATATCTGGCCAGGTGTGGTGGCTCATGTCTGTAATCCCAGCACTTTGGGAGGCGAAGGTGGGTGCATCACCTGAGGTCAGGGGTTCGAGACCAACCTGGCCAACGTGGTGAAACCCAGTCTCTACTAAAAATAAAAAAAATTAGCTGGGTGTGGTGGCAGGCACCTGTAATCACAGCTGCTTGGGAGACTGAGGCAGGAGAATCCCTTGAACGCAGAGGGGAGAGGTTGCAGTAAGCCAAGATTGCACCATTGTACTCCAGCCTGGGCAACAGAGTGAAACTTTGTCTCAAAAAAAAAAAAAAAAAAAAAAAAGATATCTGAGTAAAACACAACTCATTCTTTTTTCCAGATGAAGATGCTGAAAGCCAAAAGGAGAAAAACAGATGATCACAAGATTATCAATCATTGACATGTAAAAGTACCAATTATTAATTTTCTAGCACAATGTAAGCAGTAAGACTCACTTAGGATACTGATGGCATTTTTTTCTCTCTCTCTCTTTTCTTTCCTTCTTTCTTCCCTTCTTTCCTCTTTTCTATCTTGTTTTTCATTCTTTCTTTACTCAAGCCCCTACTGCCTTTATTATTAGAAAAAAAGAGCAGCTTTCCTTCTGAATTGTTGTAGAATTACATGATCAGACTTAGTTCAAAGTGGTAGTGAGAAGATGAGCAAACCTGACCAGCTCACTCACTGGGGGTGCCACTTTTTTCTCTTCTTTGACACGCATATGTTTTCTTTCATGTATAGCTTTTCCTTGAGGATTGTAATGATATCAGTTTATTTAAAAACACTAAAATTTAGTGGCAAATCACATCTGAAAATGCAAAATTTTGTATTATGTTTAGTAAAACATAAGTTAAAAAATTATTTTTATTTAATGCAAACATAGTTTTTTGATTCTTCATTAAGATAAAAACAATTTAGATTTTGCTTTAAGGCTGATTTTAGGAGTCTCTGGAACCTTCTGAGATCTATCTTAATTAATTTTCCTAAATGATGTCTTTCTAAGTGATTGCTTTACCAAAAACAAAAAACAAAACAAAACAAAAAAAAACCCTACTTATGTACACAATCCTTTCAGTAGATGACAGTTACACTTTAATTTAATTCATTGTATCTCTGCCCACTACATTGATCTTTTGTCTATTTCTGTGCAAGGTAACTTATTTTGATATTTTATGTCATGAATCACTATAAGAATTCAATTAAATTGATATATTAACTGTGCTGTAATTGCCACTGAAGTATTATAAATGTCAGGCTACTCTGCTCTCATCTCAAATCATGACTGGAAATAAAATACTGTAACTGAGATTATTTTCTTTATCAAGAGAGGTATACACAAATAAATAACCCAGATATATCCATTTTGACCCAGGAACTGGAATTAGAGGTTTACCTGGACTTTTAGATAGAAATGATACATATTTTGCAGAATATTTGAGTAATAACCTGTAATGATTTCTTTCAATTTGTTCTGTTTCCATGCTTAGTGTTCTTCTGTGTTCATGACCTGATCATTAATAAATTGTCCGTCAATATTAATGCTGCTCAGTTTTTGACTAATTTATTCAGCTTTTAAAAAATATAGATTAGTTCCATTTCAGTTTTCACTGAGATTATTTTCAAAATCTTTAATTCACTTTAAAATTCCATATTACATGTAATCAATATAAAATTTTTATAAAAATAAAATGCCCAATTTAGGAAAGTCATCACATATGAAAATATAGTAGCTATGATTGTGCACCTAGAGGGATTTATAAATGTGGCAGCATAGATACAATATAAAAAATTCTAACTGAGCCATAGTAATTAAGATAATTAAACTTGCATTTAATAGAAGAGAGCATGTTCATACAGTATTAATGCTTTGGCTGAAACAGTAACATTTTAACTTGCTTAATAAATTTAAGTTTAAGTATTTTGAATATTTAATATTTTGTTATATTCAAAATTTATACCTTTGCAATCAGATACAAAAACAAAATCAAAATTCACAATAAGTCATATTAGTTTGAATCAACTATCCTACATTAAAATTCATACTGATGGCCGGGCGCGGTGGCTCAAGCCTGTAATCCCAGCACTTTGGGAGGCCGAGACAGGCGGATCACGAGGTAAGGAGATCGAGACCATCCTGGCTAACCCGATGAAACCCCGTCTCTACTAAAAAATACAAAAAACTAGCCAGGCGAGGTGGCGGGCACCTGTAGTCCCAGCTACTCGGGAGGCTGAGGCAGGAGAATGGCATAAACCTGGGAGGCAGAGCTTGCAGTGAGCTGAGATCTGGCCACTGCACTCCAGCCTGGGTGACACAGCGAGACTCCGTCTCAAAAAAATAAAATAAAATAAAATTCATATTGACATAATTATATCCAAAATTAATTCCTTCCAAAAATAAATGGAATACAATAAAGAATTTAGACATTAATAAGCATTAGTATATAAAAAATTTTAATTAGCCATTTAATAGTTTAAAACCATTTATTGTCTTAAAATTTTAGTTAGTTGGCATTTTCCTCTTCAACTTTCTGACAGGCCTTATTAATCTGATGATATTTCCTCTATCTCAACACCCAAAACAGTGAATTAACAGCTTTGTAAATGTTTGGGCATAAATGAAACACTAGATTGATGACTAAATACTAAAAATACATTTTTTTGTGTTTGAAGTTCTTTGAGAATAGTATAGAAACCTATTTGTTAAATTATTTTGGAATTCTTTTGTAAATTCTAATAAAGTTTGTCATTTGGAACAGTTTTAGATTTACAGAAAAATTGTGAAGATAGTACAGAGTTTCTACATATCCCATATCCAGTTTCCTCTATTGTTAATATCTTACATTTGTATGGTCACAATTAATAAATCTATACTGAAACCTTATTATTAACTCATGTCCATCCTTTATTTTTCAGATCTCCTTAGTTTTTACTGAATGCCCTTTTTCCACTGGAGGATCTCTTTCAGGATACTATATTATTATTTGTCTTTACTTCGTAACTCCTGTGGGCAGTGTTGGTGCTCAGAAAACAATACCCCCAAATGAAAACCTCAGAATCACCTCAGAAGCAAAAATTTTTCTCTGTCATCCTGTCCTCCTACCTCTCAGTCCCATTCTCCCTAAGCTACCTATAGAAACTAGAATCCCTCTTCACCAAGTCAGGTCTTAGAAACCAGAACCTCCTATCCCCAAAGTCAACCAAAATACCTAAAAATATTACTCCAAATATCCCTCCAAATTTGGCTAAAAACTGGCCATATAAAAGTTATCTTTTTAAGGTCAAACTACCTTGTTTGACTGTAGTTCATAAGCCTCCTTTGCAAGAGAGGGTCCAGCCCATCACCCAGAAGGAAGGAATGAATGCTCAGGCCAAGAAGAATCCAGACAGACAGCCTTCCTGGGTTTCCCCACTCAGTCTCTTAGGATTAGATCATACCATTTTTTTGTTCATTCATATTTCTGCATGGCTGTCCATATTTTGTTGAACCTAAGCATAAAAATGGACAATTTCCCCTGAATCTCTGGGTCTTCAATCTGAAGGCTCCCATGTATGCACATTAAATAAATTTGTATACCTTTTCTCCTATTAATCGGTTTCATGTCAGTGATTTTCAGTGACACTTCAGAGGGCCAAGCCCTTAGCTCCTACATCAAACAGTCCTTATTTTGTATGACCTTGATTGGTCTGGGAAGTACTGATCAGGTGTTTTACATAATGCTACTCCAGAAGTATCTGTTTGATATTTTTCACATGATTAGACTAGAGTTACATGTTTTGGGGAGACCACAAAAGTAAAGTGCCATTTCCATCACATCATATCAAGCATAGATAATATCAAAGTGATTTTTTTATTGTTGATATTGAACTTGATTACCTGGCTGAGGTGGTGTTTGTCAGTTTTCTCCCTTGTAAAGTTACTGTGTTTCCCCATTTTATTTTATACTCTGAAAGGAAGTCAGTATGTGCGGCGCAAACTTGAGTTGGGAGTTATGCTCCACCTACTTAAAGGCAGAGTATTTACAGAAATTCTTTGGAATTTTTTTGCATGGAAGACATATCTATTCTTCTCTGTGTATGTATTTATTTATATTAGTATGCAGGAAAGTTTAATTTAAATCAATAATATCTAGCACCAATGATAACTATTTTAAAAGGGGGGATCATTCAAAATTCCTTAAGTTTCAAAAGGCAATATGATTTTTCAGTTCTAGCATATGGTTTACCAAGTTGTCTCTAGGATTATTACATACTAATGCTACATACTTTTTTGAAGTCTTAGACTCCCTTTCTGTTGATTTTTCCTTTCATTTTTGAACAACATGTATCTTTACCGGCAAAAGAAACAGATTTAAAAATCCACCCTCAGTTCCTTTTTGGAAATCTTTCAGAAAAGGCAATTAGAGAAAGCCAGTTTTATCTAAGGGTAACTTCATTTTCTGTCTTCTTGACCAATATATTCAGTTTTTCTCCTTTCAGTAAACTATATATTTACTTTATTTACTCTTTATTTCTGGAGCCTTTAACATGTGTTCAGTGCTGAGTGTAATAGGTAAGTTTGCTAGGTTTGGTTCTCATATAACATTTATTATAACTAACTTTGGTTCATTCATAGTTAAATTGAGGAAAGAAGAGATTATAGTGAAATCTATTGCATGTTTTTAATCATGTGGCCACTCGGAAGTACTTCACTTTCCTCATTTCTTTTTATATGTATGTCAGGCACCCTAGTTCAAATACTACACATCTTCCAGAAGACTATAGAATGTTCAGTTCTAGACTCTAAAAGGTCATGAAAATCATAACTAGACAGTTACAGTCATCTGGACAGAAATCTAGAGATTTTTCTTAGGCACAGATATTCCAATATTCTTCAATCATAAAGTGGTATGAAATCAGACTTCAGTATTATTTGCACATGTAAAAGACTGACATATGAATAATAAGGGAAAGGTAAAGCAATCCTTTGAGATATGAGATATGCTTGCATCTTGGATATATTTGCAACCTTCACAAAAAAAGACAACTATAAGTGATTGTATGTGTTTGCCACCAGAGACCCCCATTTTCTCAGATAGCAATTCAATTCAAATTTTCCATATGTTAACAAATAATTTCTTTTGAAAAATGAGTTAAGGGTCTTCTGATTCTTGGCCAAAAAAAAGAACTCCTATATTAAAAATTTATGTTTCACTACTATTTAAGAATGTACAAAATCATGCTGTGACATATGGTTATTAGTATAGACTTACACTTCCAAGAATACTCAACCACAATTTTTATGAAGATGAGTAAATGTAGTATTTCCAGCACTTCAATGTTATTCAAAAATTAGCCATCAACCAATGGGTGAACCAATCTGCAGCAAATATAGATCAAATCAAAACTTCAAGTGTAATAGAACTCCAGAAAGATCCCACTAGAGCAAAATATTTGTAAATCAAATTTCACTGCATGTTGTCGAACCCAAACATTTTGCTTTTGAAAATACTATTGTATATTAACATCCTGATCAGAAGTGTTATTCCCCAATGCTGCTAGGTCTATACAGCACAATCTTATTTGGTTGTCTTTGAAATTTTGTGTGATTTGAATATGTAAGTGTCTCTTTTACTTACAGTAGTTCTATAGTCTTGTGTATTACTTTCTTTAGAAAAATAACATATTAGGTATCTAGGTTAAGAAAGTGTCAAAATAAGATTAAAAACATTTGAAGAATTAAGCTGAATTGCATAGACTATCAAATGAAGAAGAAAATACTTTACCTAAATACCCATGAAATCATTAATAAAACATTGTGGATGGATAGAAAATCATAGTTTCTAATTTTTATTTCAAGATCCATTAACTAAATAATGATATACTTCCTACCTATAGTAAAGTGAGTAATGTGATTTTATAGATTGCATGTAATGAATCAAATGGCAATAACAGCTATTTACATATTCTTGAACTAGTGTATGTTTAAATATTTCTACACAGTTTTGAAGGCATTCACATAGGTTAATTTGTAAAGGAAGCAGTCTTGAATCAGGATATGATTAGGAAATATATTTACCTATCTATCTAAATCCTGATGTTTGTTTCAGTTTTAAATTTTTATATAGTATATCCCTAATTATAGCTACAAAGAGAGAACAATTTACTCATCAAACAAAGACTATCATTCTATGGAACAGAATAGAGCCAGCAAGTTGACATCTGCGAATTATGCAAATGGAAGAGTAGAGAACAACTAGGGCCTAGTAAGCAAGCCCTATTCAGATGGAAAACGGGAGTGGAAGAAAGACTCTGCTCAGATAATTATTAAAGTTGGGAGGACACTTATTCCCATGGTGCATCTCAGGGAGAACTAGTCTGTTTTGGCTTGCCTCCTCAAGTGGAAATTTAAGTGTGCATTAAAAAATGGCATGCTGAGTTTGAGGAGCAGCTTCTTCCCTCTTTGCTGAAGAGTAGCATTGGTTAGAGGGCAACATGTCATTGATTTTGAAGCTCTGATCCACTTTTTATACCCTTTTGGTGAACAGTAAGTAGTTTAACAGTGTTTACAATAGAAACTTTATGAATAACATTAATAAAATAGAATGTTTGCACTGCTGCTCCTCTAACTTGGCAGCATGTTGCCACCTGCCCCTTAATACTTTTGATTAACACAAAACTAAAGTCCTTATTAAGGAATAGAGATAGCAAATTTATTCTCAAAGGAAACATTTGTACACATGTAAACTTATTGTACATATGTCAGATTTCTAAAGTAACTAAAATATGTGAGGTTCATAGTGTTTTGGAGACTTGAAAGATGTCATCAATATGACATCTTTCAAGTCCTATGTTTCATAATAATGCTTGATAAAATAAAATTTAATAGAGTTATTAGAAAATGGTCAGTTCAAAGTAGATCAGTCTGAATAATAAGAATAGCAAAGCCACTCCTAGAAACTCATGCCTATACTATGTGTGTGGTGCACTCAATTTATAGACCAGGTGACATCTGAATTTTCTACTGGTGATCTATATAATGTAATAAAAATGATAGTTAATCAGTTTCTGGAATCCATGAGCAAAAAATCCTGACTAAGCTTTTGGAATGACTGAGTCTAAGTGACTTTTGTGAAAGGTAAAAGGCAAATGAAATGTTTTTCTGTACAGATATGTGGGAAAAATCAAACCTTTAACATAAGATAGGAGATGAAAAAAAGAAAAAAAAAAAGAAGGGGAGGGGAAGGAAAAAATATACCTACTGTATGGAGTATTCAATGTGTGTCAGGCCGAAAGGACTTTATACACGTAATTTCTACTCCTTATAGCAGCACTACAAGGTAAGTGTGATACTCCTTTTTTTTTTATAGAGTAGTAAAGAGTGACTCAGAGGAAGTTAATTCATCCAGGAAAGGACAATATTCCACCTTTGTTGGGTCTGAACGCAGGTATATTTAAGAATTCAGTTGATTGTGCTCTCATAAGAATTCAACTCTTTCTCCTCAGTAAGCATAATTCGGTGACTAAACCAATATTCATGTCAAAATAGCGAAACAGTTTTTCCACTAACTTTAGAACAGTCAGAGTTTTAATTGTATGGAGTTCTTAGTTCTAATCTCAACAATTCAGAAAAATATGGAAAGATACATAAAAGATTCAGAAGAATATTCAAAAAGCAGTGAGAAATGATAAAGGATTCTTGAAGAGAAATTTAAATCATAGGAACTGTGTTGCCTCTATAAGATCTGAGTTCATAATGTTCTTTTGTAATAGCAGTAAACTCCAGTGCTTTAATTCCAAAATATGTGATATTCCACACATGACTTCTACAGACCTTTGTCTTAGGGAAGATATGGGTTTGTAAAAGAGAAAGAAGAAAGCTCTCCAGTACTTGAAGCCTAGATACACCCAAGAAATTGATTAGCAGCTCACAACACTGTGGTCCATGTGGACAGAAATGGAGAAAATTCTTTGAGCGCTGTTGACATGTTACTGTGTCTCTAATGGAAGCAAATTACATACTTTCTAAAGTGACAATATCACTCCAGTAATGTGCAGATAAAATGTTCCAGTGAAATCTAATAGCTCATACTTGCCAGAATCATTATGAAAATAATTACTTCCTCCTACCTTTTTTTCCTTTTTTGGGAAAACTGCTATCTCATGTGGCAGTGAGTTTTTAAAAACAGGGTAACAAACTATAGCAGGACACAGAAACTACAAAGGCAGTGCTTCCCTCTCTTTAATAATTCTAACGTATGACTGCTAAAATAACACTGTGTCCTGGAAAGCAGCCTTTTAATAGAACGTTTGTGGATAATTGAACTCCTGCTCATTGTTCAAAAGGTCATGAGGTTCCAGTGAGCCCTTTTTCTTTTGGTAAATTATTCAGCTTGAGTATTTATTGGCCTGTCAAAAGGAAAGTATTGTATGAACTGTCTTTGTTGCTCTTCAGTGTTTCCTAATTTGATTGTGTTCCTTTCTGTGCATAATGCCAGCAGAAAATTTCCATTTCTTCTTCTCAAATTCCAGTACATCTCTGCTGTTTGCTATATAGATCAGTCTCATAGATCAAATAGACATAAATTAAGTCAATGTAAAAGAATTATAATACTGATTGAATGCAGAGTTTTTGTTTGATTTGTGTTCTGAGCCTGATCAGATCTTTGTTTTTATTAATATTATTTCAGAGCATTCCTTAAAAGGAATCTACAATAGAAAGAATGGGGCAAATTTTAAGGAAATTGCTAGCTAGTATTAGGTTATCTATAGTCATCTATATTACAATAAAAGCAGTATTCCACATCCTTGATCTTACAAACTTAGTGTCTGCACAATAGCTACACACTTTACTATAGTGGATAGATCAATTGACTCCAGTTCTGAACAAAATCTGGGGCAAATTGGGTAGTTCCAGTGCTTGTACATCTAATCTTACTGTCCATACTTGTTGGCCCTTCTGTACTATTTTCTGTATCCAAAGCTGGTTGAAGGAGAATTACTTAAGTCAAGAAAAACAGCGTCACAAGAAAACAAAAGGTGGCTGAATTTCAGAAAACATATCCCATATACTGCTCTCATTTTCTTCTGACCACTACAATCCTTACACAAAACATGTAGGATTTTTGCTTGCTTTCAGATGACATGGGATAGTCTTTTCTAAATGCTCTTCTTTTTCTAAGTGAAAAGCTCTCTCTTCCTGTGGACAGAAATTGATCACATTGGGTATGCCTGGATGAGATGTCACTTTAGTTCTTCATTTAACTTTTACAACAGTCATATGGGTTAATCTTCTTACAGATGAAGAAGCAAAGATGCAAAGAATTTGGTCACTTTCCAAAGATATCATTTCTCATAAATGACAGGGCTGTGATTTGAACGCAGATCTGAATGACACCAAAGTTCAGATTCTAATTTATTTCCATTCCACATGAAGGAAGGGTTGCTTTAAGACTTAGTGAAACTGGGTAGGAAGAATTAGGTTCTGAAGAGTCAATCAAGACATGAGATACCACTGATTCAATTCATCTAGTAGGTAATGACTCCTGTGATAGCACAAAGGTCACCAAATGCCAACTCCTAATTCTAGTTCCCTTGCCCTTGTTCATTATACAAGTCCACTCTTTCCCCTGCCTTCCGATTTAGTCTTCTGTTTCTTTGTCTAACGTTATTAACTTGGCTGAGTTTCTGACTTCATTCCCTCTTTGCTTCTCGGGTTCTATGTTCCCAAGCCCTTGGCTGCCTGGATTTCTCTTTACTACTTAGCTAGAATAGTCACAAACAACTGTGCACTCCCAACGAAGTGTTCATATACTTCCTTGGCATTTCAAGCACTGGAGTTGACCCATTAAGGCCCAATACTCATTAATCAACAGAAAACTTCTGCCTGAACTCAGCCAAGTCACAGTTGCTGAAATTGCAAATATAATCTGCAATGTGTTTCCAAACCTATGGTTGGCAATATTTTACTCAAAAAACCTCAAAATGTATGTTGTAGGTATTCTAGTTAATCTGGAAACCAGCCCCACATGGTGTAAAATTATATTAACGGTTGCCATTTTGTCCCTGGGTTATCCTCTTTTTACTGGATTCCCATCTTTTCTCCCTTGGTACTTATAAATTGTGAAGCTATGCAGTGGAATATCCTTTGGACTTTCTGATTCTGACTTGGTTTACTAACCTTCACCTATTCTCCTGAGATCCCTGGGTTTGAATAAGCAATGTAATTCTAATTTCTGTTGAGTCTAAACTCCCTTTTCATTCTGGCTATCTATCGCTACAAAGTACTTCAAAAATTAGAATATTAAAAGCAACCATTTTTATTTTTTCTTGTGATTTTGTACATTGGGAATCTGGAGAGAGTTTGGTTTTGATTCTACTGTTTTGCCAGACATTGTCTGACATCTCTCGTTAGCTTTCAGCTAGTAGATGGGCTGTCTGGAGGGTCTAGGATAGCCTTACTCAGGTGTCTGTTGCCTTTGCAGCTTTGGCTGCAAGGCAGAGATCAGCCAGGACTGGTGATCAGGCTGTCTGCTCATGCCCTCTCTAGCGGGAGGTTCTCAGTGTATTTGAACTTCTAAAGTGGAGAATCACAGCTCCTAGAGAGAATGTTCCCAAGAGATACGAAGCAAAAGCTGCCTGTTTCTCATATCCTGGGCCCTGAAACTGCATTTCAGTGTCATTTCTACTGGTGTCTATTGGTCAGAGCAGGCATAAGCTCACTCAGATTCAAGAGGAAGGGACATAGATCCAATTTCTTAATGGGATGAGTATCACAACTTTTGTGGCTATATTTATTCTGCCTTACTTCTTATTTCCTGTGTCGGTTTTCCTCCCAATCTTGGTCTTTGCATTTCTACTTTAGGCCGGAAATCTAGACTCAGTTTATAGTAATTGATAAAATCCCTTAGTTCTAGTTTAATTGTATTCATTCATTTATTAATGAACCTTTTAAAAACAGATTTCATGGTTATTACTGTACAAAGCAGTACAAAAAAGTAATTTTCAAAATATGGATTTTGTTGCCTGGTTTTTAATCCTGCATCCTCCAATTGTAAATTGCAAAATCTTGAGCAACTTACTTTCACCTCAATCTCCTCTCCTGTGAAATGTAGATTATAATGCCTATATTATATGGATATTGTAAACATCAAGTGGGATAATCTATACAAAATACGAAGCATAGTGTCTTGTATGCAAAAGCAGTCTAGTAAAATAGAATAGTGGCTATGATTAGTAGCTGATATGGTTTGGCTGTGTCCCCACCCAAATCTCATCTTCGGTGGTAGTTCCCATAATCCCCATATGTCATGGGATGGACCTGGTGGAAAGTAATTGAATCATGGGGGCAGTTTCCCCCATGCTATTCTCATGATAGTGAGTAAGTTCTCAGGGGATCTGATGGTTTTATAAGGGACTTCCTCCTTCACTCTGCTCTCATTCTTTTTCTTGACACCTTGTGAAGAAGGATGTGTTTGCTTCCTTCTGCCATGATCATTAAGTTTCCCAAGGCTGCCTCAAACTTACTGAACTCTGAGTCAACTAAACTTTCCTTTATAAATTACCCAGTCTCGGGTATGTCCTTATAGCAGCATGAGAATGGACTGATACAATAGCTATCACTATCATTTACTATGTGAATCTGAATTAGCCACTTAATATCTCTGGACCTCCTCTTTTATATATAGCTTCTTATATATAAAAACTGGATTGTTTTTCTCTTGTAGTTATGGTTTCTTACAGTGAAAGGATACAAATTAAAGTCAGGAAAGGAAACAGACACATGAATGGAAGTTCAAAAGAAAGCAGACAGAAGTTTCCAGGTATATCTTCTCAGTGGAGTAAAAGAGGGACACATCATTAAGATAAACTAATCTGGTCATATTGGCATAGTATGGCCCAAGGCCTGCGACTCACAGAAACATTCGTATCAGGTAGAATATTCCAAGGGTTCAGAGATTATCTCCCAGGAGTATGAAAAGAGATCTTTCCTTAAATGTGCAGGTTTTGAGTAACTCAAGCCTGCTGAATTTACTCTTTGCTTGCCACACACTAATATAAAATATTAATAAAAGGGAAATTGAGTGCATGGCATGTGGTACATCTGTACATTTTTCTCAAATTTTATGCAAGTCTAAAATTGTAATTCTAAATCCAACTGGAGCAATAGGTTATATAAGTTGATAAATATTCAGGCTTAAAGTATTTTAACACTTTTCTTTATCATTATTTGTTTATAATCGAAAGGGATTGCATCGTAAGGGATATTGTTTTTTGCATTAGCCAATACATTTAAAATTTTTATTGTCTTTGTGATTGAATTTATTCTCAGGAACACTATTCATAATAGTCAAAAAGTGGAAAAAATTCTAAATCTTTAATAACTTATGGATAAATAAAATGGAATGTTATTCAGCCACAAAAAAGAATAAAGTACTGATACATGCTACAGCATGGATGAAACATGAAAACGTTAAGCTAAGGGATAGCAGCCAGTCATATAGTACCAACATATTGTATGGCTTACATGAAATGTCCAGCATAGGCAAATCTAGAGACAAAAAGTAGATTAGTCGTTTCCAGGGGAAATAGGATTGATGAAAATGGGAATGATAAAAATATTCTAGAATTAGACAGTGGTGATGATAGCATAGACTTGTGTACGTACTAAAATCATTGACTTGTACACTTTTAGAAGGGTGAAACTTTAAAAATTATTTCTGTATATTGCATATGTAAAAATTATATTTCCATTATATAAAATTATATTTCAGTTTTTAAAACGTAGCTTTTACAAAATTTCAAGTTAAATTTTCATAACAATATGCTCTGGTTTTTGTACACTGGATGGGAAGACATATCTATTATTTTTTTAAAAAAACGTAATTCTAATCTAGTATACCCTTTATAAATCTTTCTAACCTCCTTTCTTATTCCATTCCACACATACTACATGATATTTTATAACACATCATAAAGATTAAGAAATTAGGAACTCTTCCTTTTCTCAGAAACTCTAGCTTTGCTGCAGCAGTGAAATTCTTACTATGACTATCATAATTTAGTAGGTATTTTAACTTGAGGATAAAACAGATTGAGTAACCCAGTACTATAGACAAGAAATAGAATCCAATTGCTAGATTTCTACACCTCTCTGGTTTACAGCTTGATAAGTTTTTGCTATTATTAGTCAGGCAATAAATCTTGACCTAATTGAAAACAACATGTTTGAATTTTTTGGTTACTTTTTTTTGTTTTGCATGATTACAGAATTGTGTGTAATCAGTGATATGATTATAATTACTCAATGTATGCAAGAAATCAACATTTTAAAATATAGAAAACATTGACAACCCCCTTCTTTAATGGAATTTTATAACATATATTGTGTTGTGACAAACATGCTTTATTCCTCTAACAACAAAATTTGGATTATCTCCCTGAAGTGAAGTACAATATCTATGTATCTTGATTTAGGGATGGTTTCATTTCTAATCAATTATTTGTATCTTAATTTTTGCTGGCATCAAAAGAATCTATTAAAAAACTTTAAAAGTTATTTCTGAATATTGCATATGTAAAATAGCCTTAATTGAGCAGCTTATCTTCCACTTGCAAATATGTGAAAATATCAGTATGTAAAAATAAAAAGAATTATTTATCATTAGAAGAATGTACTTATTATTCTGCATGTCATATGAAAAATCTTTTTTTGTTTTTAATTGTAGGAATCCAATCCAAGTACCTATGAACAGCTGCAGCATTCTAATCAAAACATGTTAGCTAGTAATATCACTTACATATAAGCAAAACAATGTTTGTCTTTGCTTTCTGAATTCAGAATGTTAGGCTATCTTGTTTAAACTTGTTTGGGAGAAGATACGGAGATTAAGTCTGTACATACATGTACATATGTTCATCTTCTCACAGGCCTCTGAGCTTTTGGTTTTCTTATTTCTTAGAATCTAGATTCTATTTGTAGAAGTAGATGCTGTACAGTAAAGAAAAAGGGTTAACCTTTGACTGTTTTGGTATGTTCCACCTAGTATTCTTAAATCACAGGCAAATTATCATTTCTGGTTTTAGTCTATCTCAGAAAAATAACATATACCAAGCACCAAGCTCAGTAGGATTTTAAGTAGTCAAATATAACCAAGTAAAACTACTTTCACCAAATCATGACTTGATAATTGACATGGATAATTGACTGTAGAAAAGACACGTTGTGTGTTCCTTTGGAAAAAGTTATCTGTGAATGTCCTGTTGTATTAAAAGATACTAAATACTTGATCATGTAGTGATTAGTAACACATAGTTAACAGCTAATAAGAAGCAAAGTAGATTTTACTTTCAACTTTTTATTAATGTCACCTCCTCTGCTTAACTCCTTTGAATCACCATCTCTGTTTATTTTTCAGTCTGAAATTCACCAGAATGGCCCATTAAATTTTAGAATATATAAGAGCATAAGTGGAATGCAAAATAAGAGTAGCTGTAACTTAAAGATTAAAGCGGAATGCTGTTTTTCTCTTAGATTTTAATTTTTGTTATATTTTTCCTTAAAGGTTAAAAGACTAAAAATATTGTAACAAGATACAATAATATGGAAAAAAAACCCTTATTCTTCCTCCCCTGCCCTGTTAAATATCACATATTGTTGGAAAAATGGTCAGTGTTAACAAGCTTCAGCACCACATGTGCACACTGTTACACTAAACTGTATTTGTTATTACCTAATTCAAGTAAATGGTTACATATCCATAGGTGTCCTGAGTAGCTTGAAATAATCTCCTTACCTCAGGATGGAGGTTCTACATAGAAATCCATGGCAGGGAAAGCAGGAAACAACTATCTTTCTTTTAAAGAAGAGAGTGTATTAAAATAGTATAAAGGTAAATCAAATGGAAATGTTATGACTAATAGTTTGGGAAGTTAAATAATCTGCTTTTCCTATTTTAGACTTATATAAGTTCAAAATAATCTTCAAGATATTCACACTGAATTTTTACCTATATAGTATCTTTTAATGCAAAAATATACAGTATAATTGAATATAATATCACTTTTATTGAATGTATGCCTTTCAATCTTTTTTAATAATCTCTTTAAATAAATGCTTACAAGGCTTTTGTTTTATGAGTTTTATTCCTCCTTGAGTTGAGAACACAGTTTCTTAAATTTGACCATGAACATTCCATTGAGAGACTGATGATAAATTCACACTTAGCCTCCCTTTAACTGACGGACTTAAACTTGATCCATGGATTTGCACCACGAACTTCAAAAGATGAATCACTGCTGTAGATGTGATGGCCTAATTCTTCCAGACGTGGCTCAGGATCACTGGTAGCAAACTGGGCAGCATCATCAATTTCTTTCTTCACCTCAGTCCCAATTTCCTTTAATTCTTCGACAGTGGCGAGCTTGCTGTTTACCATTCTATCTTGGAGAATCACTATAGGATCCCTCTTACTTCTTACTTCCTGAATTTCTTCTCGTGTACGATAACTGACTCCAGGATCACTCATACTGTGTCCATGATAACGGTAGGTCTGCAGCTCCATCAGTATGGGCCCCTTTCCAGACCTACAGTAGTCAGCTGCAAATTTTGTTGCCTCACGAACACATAGAACATCCATTCCATCGACTTTTAGCCCAGGGATAAAATTGCCCCTCTTGTAGTAATCAGTGCTGGCTGCTGCTCTCTCAGCAGATGTTCCCATTGCATATAGGTTATTCTCACAGATGAAAACACAAGGTAATTTCCATAAAGCTGCCATATTGAAAGCTTCGGCTATCTGCCCCTGATTCGCAGCGCCATCCCCATATAAAGTCAAACAGATCTCATTGTTTCCCTTATATTTACAGGCCAGAGCAATGCCAGCGCCCAGGGGGCCCTGCGCTCCGACGATGCCATTGCCCCCGTAGAAGTTCTTGGTATACATATGCATCGATCCTCCTTTTCCTTTAGCACAACCTCCTCTTCTTCCCGTCAGCTCTGTGAGAATGGATTGGACAGAAAGTCCCCGAGTATAGCACATACCATGAGCCCTATAGGATGTGATGAGGTGATCCGAGGGGTTTATTCCAGCCTCAAGGCCCACGCAGCAAGCTTCCTGACCATCGCACAGGTGACAGAAACCACGAATGAATTTCTGTTTGTACAGCTGATCTGCCTTCAATTCCATGCGGCGAACAGTCAGCATCATCCTGTAGTATTTAAGCCCCTCCGCCCTAGTGAGCACTGTAGTGACGGGGGGACCCTCCTCCAACAGGTGAAGATCACATTTCTCAATTTCAAATGTAGCGTCATTTGAGGAATTACGGGATGCCACCAGCACTCTGCGAGCTGACTTCTGGGCAACTCGCCTCAACACGCGGGAGATGAGGGCGGTCAGCATTTTCTTCATGGAGTGCTGTGGATGGCGGCGGTGTCCCGTAACGACCGCAGGAAGGCCTGGCCTGGGCTCCGCGTCTCCTTCCGGTGCTCGCGTCATCGGGGCAGTGCACACGGGAGACAGAGGCAAGTCCTGCACAGCACTGGGACGTGGGCCACGCAGCCTGAGCTGACTGATTTGTACAATACCTGCCAGCTGTAAAATGAAGACTAAAAGTGGTTTCCTTTTCTGGAGGACTTGGGCGAACTACAGGGCATCCTAATTAGCCGCCATCATTGCTGAACCTCAATAATCTGAGTCCCTTTTCCCTATTAAATCCTGGAGCAGTGCATCTCAAGCTTTCCCCCGAAGCGTATCAAATAGAAGAAAGGAACAAACTCGGTCCCTAAGGCACACAAGAGTTCTGAGAGTTAGTCCAAAGTTATTTCTTCCTACCAATATTTCTTTAATGTCTTGTTTTCGATCTTTAAAATAGGTATGAATATTTATCCTGCTCCATAATGTGTCATATGTATTTTAAGGTAACAACAAAACTGTAAATTATTTGTAGCTTAATTAACTTTAAAAGCAAAACAAGCATACGCACTAACAAAAGCCCCTTTTAAAGAAAAGTCAGTACTATCAAATAATATGCCACATTTATCCTAATGGCGTCTAGCACCTGTGACACTTGAAGTGGGCAGGGAGGATGTATACAAACCTAAGCCTGAGAATAACAATTTAAGCCCAGTAATAAACTTCCGTGTGGGAAAATTGGAAGCAGGGAGAGAGAGTTGAGGTGCAGATTGTGGTAAACAGTTTGTAGTTTGTGATATTCCACTTTTCCTTACTCTTTTTAATAATTCTGAATCCCTGTTTTACCTAGTTTTATCCCTGTTTTCTGACTACTTCACTTTTGTTCTTCCTTTTGTTTATTTCCTTTTTTTTTTTCTTTTTGATTTTCTACAAAGATGTCTTTAGCACGTTTCCATAGACTTTCAGGTGGTATTTATTTATTTTGCTTTCATTTCAATCAAACTGGACCAGCCTTAGTCCAGGAAATCTAGAAATGTGTTCTTATAGTGCCTTTTTATGTGGTAACCATTAGAAAGTGTAACTTCTTATAAAGTGACCCACCAGACAATACACGGTTTGGACTACAAGAGAGCAACAGAGTTTGCTTATGCCACTTGAAACCGTTCAATCACAAGAGAAGAGAAGCCTTAGACCAAGGGCTACAAAGATCACATATCACTTCTCTGTTTTTGTGCTTTTACCAGGAAGGCGATTTTGTGCCCCAATAAGCCAACTCTAACTAGGGATCCTGTTCTATTTAGAATATTAAGCCATTCACCTTAATGCATGCTCAGTTTTATATCCATTGCCTATTTGCAAATGATAAATTCTTACTCAGATTTCCCTATTACATGTTCAAAGCAGCTGCCTTCTCTATATCTAGTTGCAGGTGTTATTTTGGGCACTTCTTTTAATATTCAGGAAGAAAAGAGAAAATCGCTTGTTAAAAAGTTAAGATAACTCTTAAAACTTGATCCTCTCCCCACCTTCTGAACCCAGCCATCATAATAGGCCTCATCCTTTCACTCAGTTAAAATTCAACTGTTGGAATTCATGGTCTTGCTGTGTTGTTTGCTTCCTCTTTGATAGTCTGTCTGTCTGTGCTGTTCTCTTTCATTCCTCCAGGTACTGGAGATCTCCAGGGAGCATTATCTCCATAAGAATGAGAAAAATGACACTGCAGGAAGGAACGGTAGTGTTAATGGGTCAGTGAGTGACAGCTGAGCCTTCTCTCAGAGGTATCAGCCAGGCCAGTGCTGCCAGAAACACAAGAGCTGTACAGCAAAGTGTGCCAATTTAATCTTGTCACATGTAGCCTGGACTGCAAAGATAGAGCTCCCCTTAAAAGCCCAGTGTGTCAAGCCTAAACCCGACTCATGGCAGAAGAGAACATGCAAAGATGCTAATTGGAAAATATCAGTACTATGGGTTCCCACAGAAGATGTCCTTTAAAAAAAAATTCTCAACAGGCTCTAGTTAGTAAATAATAAAATGTGAAACTCCCATGGACCTCTTGGTCATCAGTTACCCTATATATCCTAAATTCAACTTAAAAATAGACTTCTGAAATCAAACAGTGTCAAAGCATTTCAATTAAACTGATTAATCTTGATAATGACTTTTTGACTCTTATTGCTATCCTTCCAAATCCATCTACAATTTCAAAGAAATAATGAAATTCCAGACATCAGGGTACACGTTTATCCTGAGCTGTTGAGTTTCTCCTCTTACATGCCCCCCAGCTAGATAGGATTCATAGAGCCAATGATGCTGTTCTTTTCTTCAAATGATTTATTTTTTGTCCTGTGCTTGCTCAATACCATGTTGATTACCAAACAGAACTAAGAAGTCATCTAAGTACTCATCACTGAAATGTTGTTTGCAATTAGAATCCCTGTAAATTCTAAGATTTTAATTAACACCAAATCTCACGTTTAATCTACTTGAAATTAAAGGAAAACAGGTGAGATCTTTTATAAGGCCAATGGCAGACTTTACATTTAATTTAAAAAACCCCTATAAAAGAAGAGCAAGTGATTATAGTAGCAGTCATTCATGCCAGTGTGACAGAATTTCACATTTCATGTCTAATGGTTGATCTTACAGGGGCATTTCTGAATTTATCTTAAAAGTGTCACTCCCATTGCATCAATAACACATAGTTTTTAAATAAGAGACAAGGAAATGTGAAAAAAAAGAACAATGAGCATGTTTGAAGGATATTTACATTTCTTTAGTAATTATTGCACTTTTTCACCAAATGTTAAGTGAAGAAAATATTAAAGAGTGAATATTTTCTAGATAAGCAATATCAGATCTCATTATATGATTAGTGGCAGTGTATTTTTTTTTAATAGCTCTAAGATTTGCCAATTAAGAGTGATGAGTAAGAACTTGGTGCAAAAATTATGAGTTATGTATATAACTCTGAGAAGAATTTTTCCCATTTAGTGTATTACTTTATCTCCCTTGGAGAAAAGACACAATGTCAGTACCATATATTTTGAAAAATAATGACAAGCGAAGTTTCTCTTTAATATTACAATAAGCAAAGCTCTTCCAGAACACTTCAGAGGCTTGGGCAAACAATGTTTTTTCTTGTATAATCATACCATATTTGAAATGTGATCAAAATAAAAATCCAGGATACATTAATTCAAAGAGAAGACTTCATTGGAAATGAGAGGTAAAGTAGAAGTGCTTCTCATCCTACCCAGATAATGATGGTGTGAGAAAAAGGAAGACGTTATGGGTTAATTTTTAGTAGTAACAGATGGAGTACCATGTTTATCCTGATAGATGACCAGAGTCATCTGAGTCATCATACTCCTAGTACGAAATCCACTATTTCAAGAGTTTGTGAGGGTCTAACACATATGGTAAAAGAGATCATGATGCAAAACTGTAAAATAAAACTTTCCGAACATGTTAATAAAATTTTATGTATAAACTCTGTTATCAAGATTTACTACAGTCTAGTGTCTCAACCAGTAGAGGACTACAACATGAGTCAAGAGTTTTGAACTGATTTCTGCTTAGTATTTTGAGTTGTTTTGTAAAACCACAATCCCCATTCAAAAGACAAACCATTAATTCAATAAACGTTCCTGACAAATCACAGCAATTTTAAGAAAGTCCAAGTCAAAGTTAAATCTATTTGCATGTTCTCCAAAAATCTTTACATTTCTTGGGCAAATCTTTTCTTTAGCAGATTTTAATTCTCACATACTTAAAACCCCATGTCTCAAATTTTTATTCTGTAAATAAACACATTTACCCCAGTAACCTGGATTTTATTATACTAGTAATAAAGTATACACAAAATATGCTAGCCAAAATGAATGCTGTATATTCAATATTGCAATGAGGGCTTCTCTCCTCTGTGCGGTGGTTTTAATACATTAGTTTTCTCTTAACTGTACCATGTTATGTTTTCTTTATATATGCCCTCCCACAACCCTTCTAATGACTTTTGGTGGAATATTAACTGTTTCTAATATCAGTATGCCCATGTAATAAAATTAGTAAGAATATTTCCTTTGACTTTGCCTCTTTGAAGAAGACCTAAGTCACTGAAGGAGATTTAAAGAGAGAGGAAGGAATATTGGCAAAAATCCAGGGCACTGCTGCCTCCTAGAAGGAAGTTTGAGCAGCACATTTGACCAACACTGACAAATCTTAAGAGAAACAGACTTTGAGGAAGCTTGCTAATCATGCACCCCACTTTAAGAACCTACTGTTGACCACATCTTCAGTTTTCTTTGCCCTATCTTATGTCTAAGCTTCAGCACAGTGTTATCTATTACATCCTAAACTTAGACCTGTATAGATTCTGTCCACATAGATTCATAGGAGATACATGTGAATATGGTCAGACATATAAGCACTTTTTTCTTGGCAAATAATATTTTTTAAATAATGAGAATGAATTTTTTGGTTATTACAAGCATTAATTTGAGACTTAAAACAACATCATAAATATTTCCCAGGTATGTGATAGAATAGACTTGCATCTCTTTCTTAGAGATAAAAAGTTAACAAAGTTTGTATCTCCAGGAAATACAGTCTGCTCATTTGACCCTCATATAGTTTAGTATCTCATTCCCAATTTCTAGAAGAAGAAACTGAGGCCAAGGAATTAGGTAAATACAAAGCTAATTTTAAAAAGTAAAATATTTATTCTTCGTTTATTCATCATGTATGCACGAAGTGCCTTTCTTTCATGTATCCCATTTCTGTATTAAGTAGTAGAAGTACAATGATAACATACAATTAAATTTTCCTCTGTTTAATCCAGTTTATATGTAGGTGTTGTGTTGTGAGCTCTTCCAGATTTCCTGGCACTGCCTAGAGAAAAGGACAAATCATCACTGAAAGACAGAGGGAGGGACACGTAAGCAGCTGTTATAGATGCAATAAAACGAATGTATTGCATTCCAGGCAATGGTTACAATGACAGTTTGTCTTTATTAGGATCAATGATGAACAAATTAAAAATAAAGTACTGTCAAACAGCAACATACAAAACAGAACACTCTAATTTTGTAAAGTTGTGTAGTCTCCTTTAATTTGGTTATACAACAGAGCTGAAAAGGCACACTGGGAAATATGAAAATCAGGATCTCATAATTATACAATACGTTATGAATATGAATGCAGTTTCTCCAAGCAACCTAAGACAATGCTGTAGTAATTTTATGGAGCTTCTCATGCATGAGAATCTTTCTGTTCCCACGGACCCACTGTGCATTTAGATTCTAGGATATTTCCATAGTACCCAACACTAAATCTAAAAGGCCAATATGGGGGAGTCTTAGAGACAATTTCAATTTAGAGGCCCAATGGTAAATGAAGATAGCGTCCAAGAAGAGCTTTTAAGCTTAAACATATTAAGCACTCATCAAAGCATCATAATCAGGCAGCAAGATTATTGGGGTTCATTAGGAATTTAACAAGATCCTGTCAGGGCTACCAGCTGGTCATGCTGCTTCCATTCTTCTGAACCCTGAATATCCCACTGAAATTTATGGTGTATTTCTCCAAAAGCTTTTAACTTTTCTGTACTTTCATCTAGCCCTCTTCCCACTTCATTTCATGATAAAAATCACCATCTATTTATAAGAATGCATTACAACTTTTCCAAGGGATTTTCCAAGTTTCATGTAACATGGAATTTCATATAATATGGAACTTTTCTATATTATATGAAAAGTCATACGGACTGCAATGGATCCTGACACTGATCAGAGCAGAAATGAACTCAGCAAAGGTAGTAAGCCCAGTAAACACTGGGCATGTCCTCAGCTCATGCATCTGATTCACAGAGAGTCAGACTCTTCTGTTCTGATCCATTGCTTCTTCCATGCATGCCCTACACGGCTCCCCTGCCCCAGCTGCCTGTCTCCTGAAGAATTTTTACATCTATCAGAGCTTCCTTCCTGCTAATCTCAGCAGAAGAGGAATCATATTCTTATCTGGAAATCTAACTCCTCAGCCTTTGCTACAGAACTTGCTATTCCTTCATAATGAGATACTGTTCTCCTGTTCACCCCACTCCCACACCCCCACCAGAGAATCATCAATTTTGTCGTCTTCTTTGGCTTTCTTTCATGCTCAGATTTCCTCAGCTCTGAAAGAAGATATCAGAGTCCTCATTGCCTCTTTTAGATCTCATCCTATATTATTCCTTTTATCTAGTCAAGCTCCACAAATATGCAGCCTGCACCCACAGTCTCCATTTACTTTCTTCTAATTGCTTCCATATGCTTCTGCAATCTGTGTCGTCAACAATGAACTGAAATTTCTCACATCAAGGACTTGGTTAAATTTAATGACAATTTCAGTGCTATCACTCTTTGGAACTCTTCACTACATTAGTGTTTCTCCATGGATATTGCCTTATCCCAACTTAAAAATTAAAATCTTTTTTATGCTGCTTATACCCCAGACTTCATTTCAACCTCCACCCAAAAAGTATGTCAACCTCCACCCAAAAAGTAAGTGGGGGTCTAAAGTTTAATGATATATGCTTTATTCTTGCCAGCTTAAATGATTACCCAAAGGGACTCATGTGATTTATTGGTTTAATTCTCACCAGTAAGGAGATGCCAACTATATTTTCAACATTAACTTCCTTCATTCTCTCTAGTCTACCAGAAAAAGTATGTTAAAGCCCTGTAGCTATTTAAACTTGAAAATTTCCAAAAAGAAATATTTTCTCTCTTCTCCCCATTTAAATAAAAAATATCTGTTCATCTTAACTTTCTCATCATTAGAGACCTATTTCTGGTTTATAAACTTAATAAATATATATTTTTTGATTATAGTGTCTTTAAAAATTCTACATTATAAATACAGAAAAGCATAAAGACAGAAAAATTAAATCACCAAAAGTTATCTGCTATTAACTTTTGATTTATGTTTATCTTTTTATTTCTAATACAATCAAGGTTATATGTTTTATATATCTTGAATTTTTTCTTAGCATCATATTATAATTATTTTCAAAACTATCAAAAGCCATTTCAAAGATCATTTTAATGGTTACAAAAAATCTACATTACATGAGTTTACCATAACACTCTAAAATGTCACCCTATGACTGAACACTTGTATTATTACTGAATTTCTACCACGTGCCAGGCACTGTTAGTGAAAGTACTGATTTTTAAGATTCACTTTGTAATATTTTAACACAAACATTGAATGTGTTCAATATATCACTCTTCTCCTTTATGGTTTTGTTTGCACACAATCATGTACTTATAAATATTGTTTTCTTTTGAAAGATTTTAGTCTTTGAGACATCTGGAGTTATTGGATAATACAGAAATTACAGTTTTATTTTGTCTGCTCAATTCTTCTCACTTTCATGTACTGAGTAGTCCATATCTTTATTGTTTTGGAATGCTCACTTTGTATCTATATCTAGGTCTACATCTTCATAAGCTAAAACTTTTGTTTCTGAGTTCGTTAGTTTTATTATCTGTTAGTTGATTCTTATGGGAGCACTTCTAAGTTCTGATTATTATAGCACCGTGTAATTATATATTTGATAGTCCAAACCCTTTCTCATTATATTTTTTAAAAAATCTTCTAAGATTTTATAGCCTGTATAATATTTCCTATGAAGACCAGAGTAATTTTATTACATTAAAAAATAATTTGGAATTTGGATTAGAATTAAACATGTAAAATAAAGTGAAGAGAATTCTGTCTTTACAATGTTTAGTTTTGTCATCCAAGAATATGCATCTTTTAGCTTACTCAGAATTATATACACTGACATCGTGTGGTTTCCTTAAGAATATACTATATACTGTTAAGTTGTTTCTCAGCTTGGGTGATGGTGATTTTAATAGACAATTATTTATTTACTTCCCATGTTCCAGTCACTTTGCTAAGTGTATTGCAAGCAATATTTTACTTAAACTGTCACAACAGTCCAATGACAGATAAGATTGACTTTCTTATTGTTACTGATAAGAAAGCAAATGCTTTAATAGTCAGTATTTTTAGGAACTAAAAGCCAGCAAGTGATAGAAACTGGACTCAAGTGATGGAAACTGGACTTCAGGTCTGTCTAACTCCAAAGTTCCTAATGTTTCATCAATGATTAGTTCTAAGACTGAAACACTTTGTCAATGAAATATTCTACATTTGACTTTTTACTACATTTTAAGCAAATGTGTTAAAACTTATCAAATATATTTTCAAGAATCATGAAAATAGTCATATCACATCTTTTTATTTGACTTAATATGTTGGCATTCAAGGCCACCCCTAGGTGTGTGGGGCACTGGAAAAAAATATTTTTGTGGAGCTTCAAGCTGTATTAGAAAATTCATGAGTCCATATAGGGTATAGTGATTTATTGAAGATTATTTAGAATAATGAATAGAAAAGAGGTAACACATTCATTCGTGGTCTAATTAGAGCTTGTGAAGATTCTTGATAGTATCAACAGGAACAGTCTATTTTTATTCATGCCTAAGAACCATCTCTTCCTGTTTTTTATTGCCAATGCACCATTTCTATCTCATTTCATGTCTACTTCCTCAAGAAAGAGGTAGTACCTGTTATTTAACTACAAGCAGTGGTGATGACATTGTGGAGCAATGTCCTGTTTACACTGAAGCCATTTAGATTGTCTTGACTCCGTAGCCCCCTAATTTATTCTGGTTACATCATTACACATGATGCTGTCATATACATTCTGTCACTCATGAACACTAGCTTCTCAAAGGTTGTTACTGTGCTTTCTTGATGATGACCACAGATGCAAGTTTCTTCCATAGTATGCAGGGAAAAATAACTGATAATTCAATTTCTGGCCACATTCAACTTACCTTTAGGGTATCTGTGGCATAAGTTTAGAACAATACATTTTCCAACTATGTCTTCTTTTGAGATGTTTAGGCTATAATCATAGCATTCTTTTGATGTGATTTCTTTCCTTGTTGATTGTGCTCCTGCCTTCTGCCTATCACTACTAGCTAGAAGGGCCTTGGAAAGAATGAGAAGAACACTTCTATTCATGTAAGGAATGATTTTCCCTCCTGTGGCACAGCTTAAGACCAACCAAGGAGACCACAATGTCACAGCATCAATTAGAGGCAAAAGAGGAAATCTATAATAAAGGCCTGATAGCACTGTGGAGCAATAGTCTCATGTGTCATAATAATAATCACTACCTTTTATTGATTGCTTAGCATATACTACTGTGCTAAACTTTATCATTGGTTATCTAATTTAAATATCAGAAGCACACTTTTATGTTAAAATGTAGTTTATTGAAACATTTAACTTAGCCCACATGACAGACCTGTAAATACTGTAGCCAGACTGTGAATCAATTTAGTTTGGGTCCAGAGTTCTCCCTTTTTTTTTTTTTTTTTTTGAGACGGAATCTCGCTCTGTCCCCTAGGCTGGGGTGCAGTGGCCGGTGCGATCTCGGCTCACTGCAAACTCCGCCTCCCGGGTTCACACCATTCTCCTGCCTCAGCCTCCGGAGTAGCTGGGACTACAGGCGCCCACCACCACGCCTGGCTAATTTTTATGTATTTTTAGTAGAGACGGGGTTTCACCGTGTTAGCCAGGATGGTCTCGATCTCCTGACCTCATGATCTGCCCGCCTCGACCTTCCAAAGTGCTGGGATTACAGGCGTGAACCAACGCGCCCGGTCCAGAGTTCTCACTCTTAATGGTTGTAGTCTGGTTCTCTGCCCTCAGGAGCATTGAATTCTTTTGCAGATCTATGAGAGGCCCAGTCAGATTCCACTTTTTGCCTAGGCTCTAAAAAAAACTGACATATAAGGTAAAGGATTCACAAGTGAAAGACAAAATATCATCTGATTTCTGTAATTTCCATTCAAGAACAGCTTAGTGTGAAAGCAGAATCCGTTTGCTAACCCAAGATTAAGTGGACTCACCTACTTGGTTACAGGCAATGCTTGACCAGGAGGGTAGAATCAGTGAGTGGGGAGAGCAGAGAGGAAGTACTGCCATGCATGGGAAGCTGATTCTCAAGAGGAAGAGAGAGGACCTGAGCCGAGCATTCCATTTTTACTTCCTAAATTTGCCATCTAGATAAGGCACTAGCCTCTTTTAGGTGGAACAGCTGAAAGGATGGACAAAACCCAGAAGTGGTCTGTCCAATCCCCAGTACTGATGAACTCCTCCTTTCTCTCTCACTTACATGTCCAACATCTCCCGTCCCCCAACAAACCACTCTTTTCAGGCCAGCCTATTGTTGATCTATTCACTGCAACTGGGAAACTTTATGTATCTTGCTCCTTCTGTCTAATTATTTCTAGTTTTTCTTTGGTTGCCCAGGGGTGACTCAGTTCTCACAGTGTGGGTGGTGAATTCTGTGAATTGTTGGTTTGGGAGTAGAAGAAACACATTAATACTTGGAAATCATATCCTCCTAAAAAGCTAACCTTGGAAAACACATGAGTGTTAAACAATTTTTGCAAAAACAAAATAAATGTTAATCATGGAATAAGCACACAGAACATAATAGATTTACATATAAAAATATTCAGGTAAGAATACAAAGGGAGAAATGATTCATTTTATAATATTAACAAAAATAACGAGAGCTTAGAAAATGTTTAGTGAGAAATGTTCCTATATGAAGAAACATAAAATTTCAACTAAGGAACATACAAGATATGAAAAATTAAAAAACACATCTGTTTTACAGGTGTAAAAACATTATTTTAGCTGTGTTCTTCTGAAATTAATATTATCTAAAAATAATATGATGAAGGAATGAGGGGGGGAATAATTAGAAAAATAGCAGTAAAGTTGTTATAAAAAATAACCAAGGGAGAATTTCTTTTTTTTACTTTTTTTTTTTTTTTAAATTATGCTTTAAGTTCTAGGGTACATGTGCACAGTGTGCAGGTTTGTTACATATGTATACATGTGCCATGCCATGTTGGTTTGCTGCACCTATTAACTTGTCATTTACATTAGGTGTTTCTCCTAATGCTATCACTCCCCCCTCCCCCCACCCCACAACAGGCCCCTGTGTGTGATGTTCCCTGCCCTGTGTCCAAGTGTTCTCATTGTTCAATTCCCACCTATGAGTGACAACATGCAGTGTTTGGTTTTCTGTCCTTGCAATAATTTGCTCAGAATGATGGTTTCCAGATTCATCCACGTCCCTACAAAGGACATGAACTCATCCTTTTTTATGATTGCATTATATTACATGGTGTATATGTGCCACATTTTCTTAATCCAGTCTATCATTGATGGACATTTGGGTTGGTTCCATGTCTTTGCTCTTCTAAATAGTGCCACAATAAACATATGTGTGCATGTATCTCTATAGTAGCATGATTTATAATCCTTTGGGTATATACCCAGTAATGGAATAGCTGGGTCAAATTGTATTTCTAGTTCTAGATCCTTCAGGAATTGCCACCCTGTCTTCCACAGTGGTTTGACTAGTTTACACTCCCACCAACAGTATAAAGGTGTTCTAATTTCTCCACATCCTCTCCAGCACCTGTGGTTTCCTGACTTTTTAATGATTGCCATTCTAACTGGTGTGAGATGGTATCTCATTGTGGTCTTGTTTTGCATTTCTCCGATGACCAGTGATGATGAGCATTTTTTCATGTGTCTGTTGACTGCATAAATGTCTTCTTTTGAAAAGTGTCTGTTCATATCCTTTGCCCACTTTTTGATGGGGTGGTTTGATTTTTTCTTGTAAATTTGTTTAAATTCTTTGTAGATTCTGGATATTAGCCCTTTGTCAGATGAATAGATTGCAAAAATTTTCTCCCATTCTGTAGGTTGCCTGTTCACTCTGCTGGTAGTTTCTTTTGCTGTGCAGAAGCTCTTTAGTTTAATTAGATCCCATTTGTCAATTTTGGTTTTTGTTGCCATTGCCTTTGGTGTTTTAGACATGAAGTCCTTGCCCATGCCTATGTCCTGAATAGTATTGCTTACGTTTTCTTCTAGGGTTTTTATGATTTTAGGTCTAACATTTATGTCTTTAATCCATCTTCAATTAATTTTTGTATAAGGTGTAAAGAAAGGGATCCAGTTTCAGCTTTCTACTTATGGCTAGCCAATTTTCCCAGCACCGTTTATTAAATAGGGAATCCTTTCCCCATTTCTTGTTTTTGTCAAAGATCCAATGGTTATAGATGTGTAATGTTATTTCTGAGGCCTCTGTTCTGTTCCATTGGTCTATATATCTGTTTTGGTACCAGTACCATGCTGTTTTGGTTACTGCAGCCTTGTAGTATGGTTTGAAGTCAGGTAGTGTGATGCCTCCAGCTTTGTTCTTTTGGCTTAGGATTGTCTTGGCAATGTGGGCTCTTTTTTGGTTCCATATGAACTTTGAAGTAGTTTTTTTTTTTTTAATTCTGTGAAGAAAATCATTGGTAGTTTAATGGGAATGGCATTGAATCTATAAATTACCTTGGATAGCATGGCCATTTTCATGATATTGATTCTTCCTATCCATGAGCTTGGAATGTTATTCCATTTGTTTGTGTCCTCTTTTATTTCATTGAGCAGTGGTTTGTAGTTCTTCTTGAAGAGGTCCTTCACATCCCTTTAAGTTGGATTCCTAGGTATTTTATTCTCTTGGTAGCGATTGTGAATGGGAGTTCACTCATGATTTGGCTCCTGTTTGTCTGTTATTGGTGTATAAAAACTAAGGGGGAATTTCTAGAGATGTTTCAAAAAAGATTATTGAGGGATTTCTTCCTAATCTATATTTAAAATATTTCAAAAGTAACAATAAAGTGTTTAGTTCTTTGTGGAGTGAGAAACCAAAGACTCAGAGTCAAAAAATAGACAGATATGGGAATTTAGTATATGAAAAATATATAATACCAAGTTAGTGAGGAAATGTGGATGTTGGCACATGATGTTGGAACAAATGGCTAGCAACTTAGCAAAAATTATTAGTTTCTTTCTTCTTCATTGTTTTCAGAATTTATATCAATTTTCTTATCCACTGCCCACTATTTCTTCTAGAATTTTTATGTTGTTATTTAAAATTAATATTTGTATGACTGTATAGTTGGTTTTGGTATAAATAGTAAGTTAAGTAGCCAAATTCTAGAAAATGTACAAAGTAAGAAAAGTACTTGCAATACATGAGATTCAAAGAGTAAATTACCTTAGAATGCAAAGAACAAATAAAGAAAAAGAAATATAATAAAAGGAAATGTAGCAAAGGAATTATAAGTAGTTCATAGAAAAAGAAAGTGCCAAGAAACAATTTAAAAAGTTCAATATCATTTATTATTAAAAACATAACAAAGACAGGGAGGTATCATTTTAACTTCAGACTTTCCAAAAATTAAATTAAATAATGAATAATATCTAAAGTGTAAGAAGCAGAACCCTTGTGACTGCAGATGGAAGAAGAAGCTGTTGTCAATGATTTTGGCACTTGCCATCTGACTGATTGCATTTTTTTCTTGCGTTATTTATCATTTTTCTCTCTCACTAGACTACAAAGTCCAGTTTGCAAATACAAGACCCAGTCTGTTTTGTTCACACTAATACTGCATGAGTTAAAACATTGTGTTTTAACTATTCTATAAAATTCTGTAAATTCTATAAACATTTATTAGAAAAAAACGATTGGGTATACTTTTCTGAGAATCACCGTCCTCAAGCATAAAGGAAAAATTGGGTCATAAAAAATGTTGGCAGGGAAGCATTAAAAAAGACATATGATCTATTGAGAATAATTGATCTGTTACAAAAATAAATGAACATATGTTTAAAAAAAAGTTCTCAAGGGATCAAAATAATGGAATCCAGGTACTTAACAGCTCAAAAAATAAATATGTTAAGGAAAAGACTCTTTTCTTATTTACCCTATGAAATTGCACTGCTTGGTAAAATAATAAAAAATAAACCAAAGATAATAAATATTAGGAAAGCCAATATGTGAAATAATAATCATTTATTTTTTTCAAAGGAAGACAACCAACTTATCAGTAGTATTTTGCATTATATTAAATGCCCTATAAGCTCAACACTTATACAGAGAGTTTACTGCATATATTTGCGTTACTAAAAGAGCATGAATTGACATGCAGTTATGAATGAAGAGGAAGCATATGGGACAAATGTTGAAGGGGAACTGTATATACATTTGGTTTAGTAATTCAACATCATTAATTTGTGGTTGAAATGCAATACATAATTAAATCTTAAAAATAAAAGATTTGGGGCCAAAAATATGCAAATTACATGGCTTCATAGAATTGACAATAAATAAAACAACGAGAGACAATACACTAAAATGAGAATGGTGCTAAACCAAGAGTAATTTGTGATAGAAAGGAAGACTATCAACTACTGAACACCAGGTGCACCTCGAATGCTGATTCAGAGACTTCAGGAAGGGATTTGCTAATTTTGGATTATAAATAGTACATTTTAGTAACCAGGAATATTTTAATTAGGAGGTTAGTGATAAGTATCCCCTTAGACACATGTAAAAAAATGGGTCTCTGGAACTTTGTTCGTTCTCAAGTAGAATAAAATAAAATTTGCATCTTTGGATCGGTTCCCAGTCGATCAAGAAAATCCTTTGTGGCTTTCCAGTGAGCAGTTAAATCATAATGTAAGCATCCTAGCTGAGGGGTAGGGGCCTCAAAAAAGAGAAAGAAACATGCGGACTGTTTCACTACTGTAGACCTACCCAAGTATTAGGCCTGGAAAGCCAAATTTTTCACTATGAAGGTCATTTTTTTAATTCTCTCAAGCTAGCTTGGGAAATGGTTCATAGGGAAAAAAGCAAGGGAAAGAAAAGAAAGAAAAGAAAAAAGAAGCCTATATTAGGAGACACTGCAAATGCTGTAAAAACCTCCATGCTGGGCCAAATACCCTATCATCTGCCTCCCAGTACTGACCGGCTGCTAAACAAATGAATGTTTAATGAAGTAGAGCAATATAAAGGGAGAATGGAAGCAGTTATCTTTGTTACTAAGAGCAGGGAGAGGGGTAAAATTCAGTGGTTCTCAACTCAGGGTGATTTTGTTCCCCAAGGAACATTTGGTAATGTCTGCAGACATTCTTATTTATTCCAACTTGGGGCGTGCTATTGGCATCTAGTGGGTGGAGATTAGATACACTGCTAAGCATCCTACAATGTACAAGACAACCTAGCTATCAAAAAATATATATATTATCCAATCCAAACCATCAACAGTGCCAAAGTTGAGAAACCCCAACACACACCTTTGTATCCATCTCATTGAACGAACTGAACTTAATAAGGTGCATATATGTAACTTTATTCATTTTCTCCATTGGGCACAATCTGTGGACTGGTTATTTTCCTGCTCACAGATAATTTGTCAAATTAGTCTAATCATTTTTTGAATCTCTTGTATTTAAAAGACAGCCTCATTTCAAAATGCAAAAAGGCCAATCACTGTAATAGCAAAATGTATCCAATTCAAGGCTTCTCTCCTTTGGGGTTATCTGTGATGGGCCTCTTCTGTTTGCCTCTCCAGTTCCACACCACCCTTTTCTCCATCCTGCCCTGGCCCCCATCCACTGACATGCATGGACTATATCAGAAGGCTCCAGTGCCTTCTGACTACTGTTTGGGTTTGGCCAATAAGGAGCTCTGGTAGGTGGACACAGGGAGCTTACATCCCAAGTTCCTCCCTACTGGGTGTCCAAAGGCTCCTCTTGAGCATACAATTCTCTCCACACAGCATTGTCTATGGCAGGTTCCTGTAACCACTCCCTCCCTTGCCTCTGCAGAATAGGGGTGGTAACTGCCCTCGGTTACTGACATCAGGACACTGCACCCAGCCTAGCGTCTTTATTAGTCTCTCAAAATTTTTCTTACCCCATTTAGTCTGCATCTGTGTCCTACCAGGTTTCTGAAACACTCCACTTGGGATTATTTGGGGCCTGGGTACTTACAGAGTGGGAGAGGAACAGGGCTGGGTTCTTTAATATTTGTTCTCCCAACTCTCTAAAATTTTACTTCTGGCCTCAATTCTCAAAACTTTTGAGTTTGTGTCAAATATTCGCTTCTGAAGCAGACCCAAATAACAACAGCCTTTTTCCCTCCCTAAGTTCTCAACTAATTGAGAAATGTGGAAAAGGAATAGAAAGTGAAGACAAAGCAAATATCACCAAAATTATTGACAAAGAGTAAGTTACAAGTTAAATAGGTCTGCTAACTGAACCCCCAAATTAGGCAGCTCTCCAATGCAGTCATGGAAAAGGTTTCTTCTTGGAGGAGCAGGAGACTCTGGTTTTCTGCAGGCAGAACTTTCCGAAGAGAAAGAAAAGAGAAGTGGGGAGCTGAGCTAAGCAAGCCATTTTTTACCTTGCTTCCCTGGATGGAATGAGGAGAAGGGCAGAGAGGCTAGGAATGACTAATGAATGCCCACCAAGGGGCAGGACAAGGCTACTGTAGGGAGAAATCATTGTCTCATGGGTTTTCTTTTGTTGTTATTTCCTTTTGCTTTGTTTTCCTTTTTTCTTGAATGCATAACTCATCAGGCTTTACCGTCAAATCTATGATCAACAGATCAACAGTGACTTTTTCCTTTAAGAAAAAAAAGATAATAAACTTCATTAAAGTAGCTTTATCTTACCTTTATTAGACCATTCCCCAGCCACTCTTCAGAGTTTTACTCAGCTTTTGTCCTTAAAAGGCTCTGAAGTGACTTAGAAGTTATCAGTTAGGGTTAGGTTTGTTGCAAGCTTCAGAAATGTCACTTAAGTGCTTGCTTGTACATTAAAACTTCCTTTCTCTCAAAAGGAACACATCATCAGGAATCCAGGCTCCTTTCATGTCTCTGCTCCTCTATCCTTCGCACGTAGCCCTTGTTTTCAAACCTAAAGGTGGTCGCGAGATCTCCAGCCATCACGTCTGCTTCTCAGGGAGCAAGATGGAAGGAGAACAAAAAAGGACAAAAAAAAAAAAAAATGCAGATGAAAGTCATATTCAGAGTTTTCCTTGAAATCACCCAATGCTCTTTCTACTTACATTTCATTGTCAATTAGTGAAAAGGCCACACTTCATGAAAGGTATGAAAGCTGGGAAGTGTAGTCTTTCCAATAGGCACATAAATAAAATAGGGAATCAGTTACTATAGAATAACAAGAGAATGAATTTTAGTATAGCTAATTACCAGTTTGTCACAGAACAAATTAAATTAACACTAAAGCTGCTCTGTTACCAGGGCTAATTTCACTCATCCCAAATTATGTCCAGTCATCTTTCTCATGCAGCACATGAGAGGTTTTTGTGATTGAAAGAAGACAGAAACTCTGATAATAAAATATGAAACAAATGAGGATAGGGTGAAAAACCTTTCCCTCAATTTTGGCCAAACAATGCAGAAGAACCTCAAGTGTCTCTTTGAAAAGGAGAGTAAATGGGGAAAAGTACTGGGGCATAGCCTCATCGGAACACTAGTAAGTTTTCCAGAATACATAACCTATAAATTTAACTTGACAGACACTTCTAGCTATTTAATTTTCGTACTATACATTTGACATATTGGGGCTGGAAGTAGGGCAGGTGGGATTTTCCTATGTCTACCATATTCTCTCTCAGAGAGTAGATCTCAAAAAGTTTAAAAATGGTGATAGAAGCTGAACACAGTGGCTCACACCTGTAATGCCAACATTTTGGGAGGCTGAGGCAGGACAGTCACTTGAGGCTGGAAGATCAACACCAGCCTGGGCAACATAGAAAGACCTTGTTTCTACCAAAACAATACAAAAGCAAATTACCCAGGTATGGTGGTGTGCATCTATAGTCCCAGCTACTCTGGAGGCTGAGGTGGGCAGATAGTTTGAGCACAGGAGTTTGAAACTGTAGTGATTCAACATCATGCCATGCATGCCAGCCTGGGCTACAGAGCAAGACCCTGTCTCAAAAAAAAAAAAAAAAAAAAGATGATAGAACAGTCAAGTGGTCTTACATGTATGTTTTTCTTTTCAAATCAGCATATTTCAAAATCTTTTAATTTCTATTTGCTCTCAGTATTCGGTCCAGAATTTGTGGTGAGGGTTGTCTATACATAGCCGCCACCATTTCTTGTGAATCAGCACCATAGACCTGTGTTCAGTTGTTTCTGCCACTGACTCTCTTTAAAGAATTCCTGAGGACTAAGAAAGCTGTGGCCGAAGAATTGTTTTCTATTCTGTACTTATATTTGTTATAGCATATACATCACCTTCTGAGCTGAACTGAAGGTTTCTGTGTTGAAGCTGCTGTTGATGCTTCAATTGCACAGGCCCATGCTTCTGCAGACTGCCGTTTCTCCGTTTCTGATTTTCATCAAGTTCTTGGGAATGTTCCAACAGAGCAGAAGCAGCACTTGCAGGCCCAGTTCTAGTAACCGAATCACTTTGAACCACACCCAGCTATTATTTGAGTAGTTTCCATTCCTGATCCAAATGATGAGCTACATTAGATTAAAAAATGTCAATCCAGATTTTCTTTATTGGCTCTGAATTCAGAATGGAATTTTGGAGAACCAACCTAGTGCAACTTACCTAGGCCTCCCTCACACATGAAACTTTGCTTCACCTGTGCCTATTTAGGAAAAGCTCTGCCTGCAACATCGTGAACCTTGAAGGTATCCACATGGTTAAAAACCAGCAGTTTTGCTGAGGCCCGTAGTCTGCCTGATTCTCTTACCTTTGTTGAGGACTGTGCCTTTGCTGAGGTCACTGTGTTCTCATTTCTGCTTGCCAGGCTACCTGTGCCTGCCCGTTGGCCAGTGTTGGGATGTTTTTATTTTGCTCCCTGAAATTTTTCTCTCTGTGATTTATTTTTTAACAAGTGGCCTAGCCTAAAAAAAAGTTGAGATTTCCTAGGGGGACTAACAAATTGAGAGTTTAAAAAGGAATGTTAGATGATAGTCAAATATCACATTTATTATTGGTGGAAGATGGAGTTGAGGGAGAAAGTCAAATTCACTTGCCGATCTTACCCCACAAATAGGCAGATTTACCCACCAAGACACAAGTAATACTGTGAAGTTTCCCACAAGGCAGAGTGGAATGGCAGGCAGCCCATTAAAAAGACATCAAGTATGCTAAAGGGGATTCCTGGGTTATATTTTCCAAATTTACAAATCAAATAAGTTCTTCCCCTCAGGATGAATAAAGGGACGGGGTAGGTGAAGAACGTTACAAATTTGAATTCTCTTTATATGGAAGGAAACATCAGGAATAAAGATCTCTGCCAAAATAAAATAAATAATTTTATTAGTCCTAATATTAAATAACTAATAAAAGTATTTATTTAAGATTGCAATAAAAGTAGAGATCAGGGAGCTACTAGAACTTTTAATAAAGGACTTGGTCTATTCTCTTGATCATCATTTCTCTAGAGGGAATCATTATTTGCATTTTGAGAGAGAAAATATTTTTTGTGCAAAATCAACCTTGCTTTGTGGACAGTTTAGCATCCCTGGTTGCTGAGCATTCAATGACAATATCACTTTCCTGGAGTCATTCTTACAATAAAAAATATTTCTGCATGTTCTTAGGCATTTTCTAAGTGGTGGCAACTTCCTCAATCGCTAACCACTATTCTAGGTGATCCAAAAGAATTCTCATACTTCACTTGGAATTCTGAAATAGGAGCAAAAATTGGATTAGCGAAGAGGGAAAAAATTGTATCTCAAGCAGAGGAAACATGTTAGATGGTGGGAAAGCGCATAGCCCATTAAAGTGCTGAGAAAACATCTTTGAGCCTAGAGCCCAGACAGTGGGATAAGTATTGGCAGAGGAGGCTGGTGAGTCAGATGTTGTTAGTGTAAGCCACTGAAGTGTTTTTTTTGTTTTTTGGTGTTTCTTGTTGTTGTTGGTTTGTTTGTTTTGAGTTGGAGTCTCGCTCTGTCGCCCAGGCTGGAGTGTGATGGTGCGATCTCGGCTCACTGCAACCTCCGCCTCCTGGGTTCAAACGATTCTCTTGCCTTAGCCTCCCGAATAGCTGAGATTACAGGCTCCTGCCACCATGCCCAGCTAATTTTTGTATTTTTAGTAGAGATGGGGTTTTCACCATATTGGCCAGGCTAGTCTTTTGGCCAGGCTGGTCTCGAACTCCTGATCTCGTGATCCACCTGCCTCGGCCTCCCAAAGTGCTGGAATTACAGGTGTGAGCAACTATGCCAGGCTGAAGTGCTTTAATAAGGGAATGGCATGTTGACATTTTTTGTTTTAAAGTGAATCATTTCATTGCATGATTCTTATTTGCAATAAGCTTATTTTGAATTGATATTCATTGTTTGCACTAACATGAGCACCTTTCTAATTCACATGATTTGTGTGTGTATGTGTGTCTGCTTTTTTCTCGTTTGTTAGATTGGCGGGATTTTTTTAACAGAATGTTTCATATAAAATGAAAATGAAACATTTTTTAATTACCCATGCTTTCACTCCTCATTGATTTCCATATCATGTTATTACATATAAGATGAAAAGAAATTCAATTGTTCCATACAGAACATACTGCACATCAGCCTCGTTTTCACGTTGCCTAGTCTTTAAAACTTTGGGAAAGAAAGTTTCATAGATCTGGTGATGAAGATGTTCAGTTAACTAGTAAATACTAAAGTAAGAAAGACTTGTTTTAATTGCTCATTTGCACACTACCACCCTGAGAACAGGTCTTTCTCATAAAAGAACATAGGCGCTGACAAAAAGGGGAAAAATAAACCATAAATGATATAATGACTCCAAAGGAAATGTGAAGAAATAGACTGGATATTGCACATTTCTTCGTTTAAACATTTAATCGAGATGGAAAATTTATTTTATTTTTAAGACGAGAGTCAGTGATTAACCAGGTAACAATGTATACCTTTATACAATATGTATACCAAAGTCCTAGTTAATGCAGCTTATAGAATAAAGTCATTATGCTTAATCAAGAGACTATAATTTCGATATATCTAGTATACTATAGCAAGCCTAAGGTTAATTTTTTTGCCTCCATTTAACTAAATTTATCTTAATTGCCTGTAATATTCCTTTTGGAGTTTCAGAATTTGTGCTTTTACTAAGTGATTAGCTAAACTAAAGAATTTCCCAAAGTGTACAATGCTATTTTCAAATAAATACCTGACATAGCCTTCAGTATTCATTATATCAGTTTCTAGAAAACCAAACATATAATTATGCCATAAATTTAGAGTCTAAACTTAAGTTAAAGTATTTTAATTCCCAACATATGCTTTCTCCATAGTAATTACATAGTGCATAGGAAATTTACAAAACATGTATTTTGGAATTCTTGCTTTGAGATGATTTTTATATTGCAAAGGAAATACCTAAGACAGCATGATGCTAAATAGATGCCTGAAACCAGCAGCAAATGAGATCCTTGGAGAACATGATCAATTATCATTTTATCCGAGGAATGCCTCAGTACAACTCCATACATAGCCTTCCTGAGAATTCCAAAAACATATTCAAAAGTTTATTCATTCCATAACATGTATTGAGAGGATACTATGTGGAAGGAGATATAATCAGAGAGGGAACAGGCTGGCACGAAACACTGCAAAGACTTTGGATTTTAGTTTTAATAAGTTGGAGTTACTAAAAAGTTTTAGGAGCAAATCTACAAACTAAAAATTAAAAAAGTGTATGTGAACTATTCCTTATAATAAATTTTAAATATAAAACATAAATTAATGTCAATTTGAAAAGAATTTATTCATCAGGCACAGTGGCTCACGCCTGTAATCCCAGCACTTTGTGAGCCCGAGGTGGTCAGATCATGAGGTAAAGACATCAAGACTATCCTGGCCAACATGGTAAAACCCTGTCTCTACTAAAAATACAAAAATTAGCTGGGCATCGTGGAGTGCGCCTGTAGTCCCTGCTACTCAGGAGGCTGAAGTAGGAAAATCAAATCACTTGAACCCGGGGGGCGGAGGTTGCAGTGAACTGAGATCAGGCCACTGCACTCAAGCCTGGCGATAGAGCAAGACTCTGTCAAAAAAAAAAAAAAAAAAAAAAAAATCACTAATTACATATTTGTGCTGAATATATAATAAAGAGCTACTACTTTGTTACTCTTGGAACTAAAAATAAATCATTTCTTTCTTTAATAAAAATTAACAAATGTCATCGCCTAGACCTCTGCCATCTATTTTAAATAGAACTGTTTTAAAAAAAAATTTTATAACAAGTTCTTCTAACAATACTTAATAGTTAGAAGTACCAATGTGAAGTCTTTCTACGTATCAAGAACTGTTCTAACAACTTTGCAGTTTAGAGGGAGGTATAGTAAAATAATAAAAGCAGTTTATTAACATTCACTGTGAAAATGGCTTTAGAGGAAGTATGCACCTGATAGTGTGAGTGCTTAATAGACTCTCCAGACTTGGGTGGCTTTGTCATTGGATAATCTTCATCAAGACTTTGAGCTAATTTTGAAGAAATTGAAGAAATAATTATATTTATCCATGTATTTATTCAATGGTATGTATATATGTGTGTATTGAAAACAGGTGGAAAGAGAAAGTTAATGAAGGTGAAAAAGGAAATGGGAACTAGATGACTGAGCAATGTGTGCAAAGACATGGAGGCCAGGATATATGGGATTGTGACATTGTATTTATGGAAGTAGAGCTGAAGATGCTGGGTGGCCAGAAATTAAGGTAGAGTTGTAAACTGGATATGAAGAGGTTTCTATTACAGACTAATGACTTTTGGACTTATCCTTAAAGATTTGATGACCCATACAATATGAAAAACAAAGAAGTGGGATGATAATATTTACATTTTAGGAAGATCATTCTGGCATTATCATGTCTTGGAGTGAACAGCCTAGAAGGCTGAAAATATTCAATCAGCCAAGTAAAACATTATAAAGACTTTAATTAAGGCTGTCTGGTAAAGGGGATGGAAAGTAATGGACACAAATGAGAACCATCAAAGATGCAAAACTGATGAGAGATGGTGCCTGAATGGTGAGGGCAGGTGATGTCAAAGCTGCACGATTCCAGCTTATTCAGCTAGGTGCATAGTGGTTTCATTAATTGAGATAGGAAATAAAAAGAGAAGGAAAAGTGTCCAGCTATAAGGTCAGTAAAATTAAGGATTTGATTTTACATATATTACATTTGAAGTGTTGTGAAGCAGTTAGCTTGTCCAGTAGGCATCAAGTCTCAAGAGAAAGATTTGAGGTGAAAATACAGACATGAGTTTAACAGCCTAGGCATGAAAACTGCATGAAAGTGCTTGCCAAAAAAAAAAGAGGAGAAAACTGGGGCCAGAAACTTGGGACAACTAATATCAAAAGGTCATGAAAAGAAGACAAAATCCTGAAGAAAAGAAAAACAAAAAAGAAAAAGGCCATGCATGACAAAGGTAATATCCTGTAGCAGAAGGATATATTGCTTTATAAACCAAAGAAAATATCAATAGGGAAGAAGAGGATCAAACACAGTCACATGCTATAGGCAGATTACAAGCAGTTGTTCTTAAATCAGAATCTTGTATTTCCAACTGAAGCCTAAAATTCTGCTGGTGGCCAGGGATCTTGTTTTTATAGCTTCCTTTTATCCTACAGAATGCCTAGTGTATTATGTATGTATTTAAGTGCTTAACGTGATGATAAGTGTAAGATAGTCTGCATCTTTTTAAGTAAATATTTTTAAATGCTTTATTTAATGATATCACTTTTGTGTATATAAGTATATATGGCATAAATACATTAACATTTTTAAGATATTTTAAATCTATAAATATATGTGAGTTATATGGCAGAGCAGGCTCATTACATTTATCTCAATAATAAGTTGTTCCTATTAGTCATGATTCTTATTGATACATTGAGTATGGTTTCTCATATTTACTCCTTATATTCAAATATACAGGGTTCTTCATTTTGCGGTTCAAGTATGGTAATTTTAGAAACAGAATATATTTCTACTTACTGAATATTAACTACAAATTGGCAATGATTTGGGCAGACTTCCCTGCAGATAATCAGGAAGTTATAATTCATCAAGTTCACTTGTAATAACAATTTAATATCAAATAGAATGCTAGCTAATAAGTCTAGCAAAAAATTCACTAGCATTTTAAAATTAATATTTAAATTTGCATGGCTTATTCCTACAGATAATTATTGTTAACAGGATTAAAAGTGACTATTTAATATTACTTTCAGACTTACTTTGTTCTCAATATTGCTGCTCTTGATTTGGGTAATGGAAATGCACAAGACACTTTAAGATGGGATTGCAATCATAATTTGTAATCTCAAATGCTCAAATGAATCTTCTGAGAACAAAGCAGGTTGGGTTTAACACAACAGGCTGTGGATCCAATGTGCCAAGGAAGTCATGTCTAGCTGACGAAGGAGCTACTGTTCAGCTGCAGGCAATGTTTTTGTCCCCATGCTATGTTTTTAAAATGCTGTATATAAAATACATTCACTAATGGTTACCATGGAGAATAGGAGTATTTCTTTGGGGTATAATTCATATTTATATATAACGTCAAGTATTAGACATGAGATTTTGTCTTTTATCCTCTGTACTTATGGTATACTTCGTTTTTCCTCATGGCATTTGGTATTTTAATTAAATAATGCCTTTCTTCTTTCTGTGCTAACATGAGATAAGTCTGACTATGTAATTGCAGGGTTCTGTTTTATTTTCCTTGTTTAGATTACCACTTTATTTTAATTGTATATCTTGCAGAAATAATTATAAGCATATGTTTGAGATGGTTATAATTATAGTGGCACTTAGGTTAAATAGTGGAGAACATATTTTCCAAGTTTAAAAGCACACTTAGTTCTCCTAGTTTGGCGATTCAGAGCATTAGACCGAAATGGGTGCTGCACTGATTGAGTTGTTATATTTTTGCTCAAAGTTTTTAAAGGACCAACCAAATAAGCTGTGTTTCTGGAAGAAAAGTTTTTGAGCACATAAATTTAAAATGTTTTTTAATATGTAAAGCCAAAATGTTGGAATATCAGCAACTTCTAAGTCACTCGTGTGTGACTTTAAATGCCTAGTACTCCTCAAGAGCTCGTCTGGTACTTATCTGTACAGGAGCTCTCAGCTCCTTGGTGAAGGACAAAGGGGAAAGTGCATTTCTATTTTAGCGAGTCTGTTGCTGAATCTAATTGGTAATTGATGGGACAAAGTTCTGCTTTGTAGTTCACAAGATGGGGTGGGGAACTGTCTACTGGGAATTGTAGGTAAGGCTAGAAGGAGTCTTATTCACCCATTTTGCCCCTTTCTTAGATTGAAGTTAAAAAAATAAAAAGGCTGTGCTTTATTAGAAAATAGTGTCTTTAGAGATTTTCCCCCCAGAGCATTTCAAAGTTCAATGTTTAAGAATTTGGTTTTTGCATTTGTGTGAACTTGGGTTATTTTCAGCGTGTTCCAGTACAAAATGTAGGAAACATGTCCTTGGATACTATCCACATTATTTTTCAGCCCAATCCTTGATGTACCCTGTATCTTCCTGGTTTTCCTAGACTTGCTCAACTCCAGGTAGTTATAAAAAAAATGCATGTGCTCAAACTCTTCAAACTTCGGCCTTTGTCCTTCAGAATTGTCAGAGATAATCATATTCACACTTGGGACATTGGATGGATTTTGGAATTAATCTCACAAGCCCAGGCTACTCCAAACCCAGAAAGCTACAGGCATTTGTGACCCACCCTTCTTTCTCCCGTCCTTCCAGTAATGAGGACCTGCAAGATAAGTGGGTTTCTTCCCAATCACTGATTAGTATTTCAATTCCCCTGCTAGGACAAGAAAATTCCTATGAAGCTGAGGCTTTTTGCTGTGGCTTTCACAACCTAGATTCTATCTCAGTTTTTCTGTGAGGAGCATTTATTATGCCCATAGTCAATGCCACTGGGTTTGCTTCGAGCAAGAGTGAATTCCTGGAAGATAAAAAAGTACTTGTTGCCTGACTCTTCCGTATTAGATAAGTGTGTTGCCAGGAGATTCCTGTCATAAAGGCCCAGCCCCCAGATCAGATACTATGATTAATAATATAAGCCTGGAAGATTCTAAGTTCATGCTGCCTTGTCAGCCCTCACTTGAATTGGTAGCACCCCTGCTCCCACCAATGCCATTCCTATAAGTGAGGTAGACCCCTCATCACTGACCCATGCCCATTCCTGTTTAATCTGCATATCATCTGCTGAAAATATACCCAGGCTATTGGCTGAGGCTTCACTGACTATGACACTGTCAGCCACCTGAGATTTTAATAAAAAATAAACAACCAGCTAAAAGAGCAAACTAACAGGACACATAGATATGAACACTCCGTCAATAGGCAGAAGTCAAAATTATAGAAATATACATAATTTAAGACTCCAGAGCTCTTCAATATACCAGTAAAGTCATTATCTTCCCTTCCAAATTATCTCCATCTTCCCTCATTTCAGCTGCCAGGGGATTCCTCAGCTTCGCCTTCCATCCCAAATCTGAAGTGATTTTACTTTTTCACATGCTTAGTACACATAGTGTTTCTCTCCTATCACAAATTTCTACTCTAAAAGCAACGGACATAATAAAACCTAGAATCTTCTTTGGTTCCCATTTTCAAACCTTCCCTTCCACTGAGGCATCCTATTTTGAATAGAGAAGTTTGCCTTTTGCAAATAGGTATGGGTCCAGAGAAACTGATTGCCCTCTTTAGCTGATTGCAACCCATGCTCCTAATTAAATTCTGCTCGTCTGTGTTCATTTTTCACACGGCAGCATCACAAACTCAATGGTGAACTGAATTGAAGAGAACACTGCTTTATTTGGTACAGAAAACAGAAATAAAGCAAATTTTAATAAGTGCCTTAAAAATATCTGTGTATCTGTATTTATCTAAATCTTCATATTCTATATCTATTTAATCTATATGTCTATATCAGAATCCTCTAGAAGAATATGTAGTTATTGTCCATTATTAGAAATAATAGTGTTCACAGTCCATAATCACAGCCAAATTCAGAATCCAAAGGATGGTGCAAAGTAATTAGTTACTGATCCCAATGGATTGCCTTAGAGTCTGGACAGAACCCAACTTGAATGAGTGCCTAGGAGCAATTTCCCCCTTGGTCTCCATTCCTCTTTCTTTGGCTAGTCCTCTACTCTGACCTCTGTGTCATTATTCCATGTTTCTGTAATCCCTTGAAATCAAAGCTGGAATGATAAATTTGTAGTTTTATCCTGACATAATAGTAGTAGGTTCCTACATTCTTCAGATTGGAACAAATACTAGAAAACTGTGTCAATACAATAACAACAAAACACAAAGCACCACCAAAAACAAACAAACAAAAAGGTTCTCTTTTGGTTATACTGATCACCTTCCTCCTATAATGTTGCAGTATCTTGGTAACTTATTGTTCTAAAAGGCCACCTTGGTGGGGGAAGGGGAGAATGTGTGGAAAGAGAGTGAGAGAGTGAATAGGACAGAGGGCTCTGTCTTGCTCAGTCTCTTTCTCACTCTTTCTTTTCTCTCTCCTTTTTCTCATCACTGTATCTCTGCATCTTTCTCTGTGTTTACATGTAAACAATACATCGACCAAGCACGCAGTACAGATTATAATCAAGTTACATTTTGCTTTTGTCCTCCTCTGTCCTTTTAAAATATAGTCAATGTTAGTAATCTTCCTCTTCCTCCCAGTGACCACTGCAGCATGTCAAATGACTTTTTTTGCCCACTTACAGATGACACTATGGTCAGGAACAGAGTCTCAGTTTGAAAATTATAATGTCCATTTTATGATATGAATAAAATATTTGACTTTAATTTCCTATTAATCTTCTCTCCAGAGTCTCCGTAAGCCTATATGGTGTCTCTGTGCAAATTAGAAAAAAGTGCCCTTTCCTCTGAGCAGACCCAGAATCCCCAGCCAGGTGAGAGGACTTAGCCAATGTAACACTGGCTGAATTTCAGCCCCATTTCAAAAGTTCAGGGGATTCAGAGAACACTATAGTCAATGTTGAGGGCACACCCTGCACAGCCATGTGAACACACCCCTTGTCCCTGCTCCTTTCCCACAGTGGCAAAGTGGGGGCACAGCCCCTTTGCCATTCACTCTCTTCCTGATCACCTCCTCCCCTAAGAAACTAGCAGTTGTTTAACCTGACAAGGTCAAAAGAGTACAGGGAGGAAAAAAGTAAGAGGTAATACAGTACTTCATTACCTGGGCAACTCTGCACCCTGACCATGATGGTAATTCAAAACAGACTACTCAACTCGTGAGTTGCTTTTGAGGGATCTTCCTAGGTTCTCTGCTGAGCACCTTTCTCCTGAAGCTGCTTCCATCTTGACAGATGCACCTCTCTTCTGTGTGGTCATTTGAATGCCAGGGCATCCCAGGACTATAGCCCCTTCTGCTGAGACCTCCTTGACCTTCCATGAGGCCGTATCTAGTGGGGCATACAATGTACTCCCAACACTTCTTTCATCCTACCAGCTCTCTCTAGTGCTCTGTTGACAAAAAGCATCAACCTGAAAAATATTTGAAGAGATTTATTCTGAGTCAAATATGAGTAACCATGGCCTGCGACACAGCCCTCAGGAGATCCTGAGAACATGTGCCCAAGGTGATTGGGTGCAGCTGGTTTCATACATTTTAGGGAGACAAGAGATATCAATCAAATACATTTAAGATAAACATTGGTTTGGTCCAGGAAGGCAGGACAACTCAAAGCAGGGTGGAGGAGGTACTTCCAGGTTATAGGTAAATTTAAAATTTTTCTGATTGGCAATTGGTTGAAAGAGTTTGTATTTTTGTTTTGTTTTGAGACAGAGTTTCACTCTTGTTGCGCAGGCTGGAGTGCAATGGCGTGATCTCGGCTCACTGCAACCTCCACAGGTTCAAGTGATTCTCCTGCCTCAACCTTCCGAGTTGCTGGAACTACAGGCATGTGCCACCACACCTGGCTAATGTTGTATTTCTGGTAGAGACAGGTTTTCTCCATGTTGGCCAGGCTGGTCTTGAACTCCCAACCTTAGGCGATCTGCCTGCCTTGGCCTCCCAAAGTGCTGGGATAACAGGCAAGAGCCACCGCACCTGGCTGAAAGAGTTATTATCAATAGAAAGGAACATAAATGTTTCTTATCAGACGTAAGGTCTGTGTGGATGTTAATGCTGGAGGGTATGATGAGGCACGTTTGGCCCCCACTTCCTGTTATGGCCTGAGCCACTCTTTCAAAAGGTTAAATTTTAGAGTGCCGTGCTCAGAAGGAAGTCCATTCAGATGTTTGGGGGCCCTTAGAATTTTATTTTTGGTTTATAGTTCCAAATATACAAATGCATCTCTTGTCCAGACAAATTGCAGGACTTAAGACCAGCAGATCCCAATGAAGTAGTGCTCTCCTCACTCAGCCACCAATTAGTATTTTTCTTGCTCTCTATATTTCCCAGACAAAAGTCAGATCCCAATCCACAATCCATTCCATCTTTCACAGGTAGGATTCAGGCCTCAATCCTTTGTGTCTCTCAACTTCTGCGAATACATTTCAAGGCATTCCAAGTATCCCTTCTTGAAGCTCTCTAGCTAGCCTTAGTGTCAGAATGTAGCAACACATCCATACCCCACCCCCCAGAAAATGTATGGAATGGGGCGGCAAAACACAGCAAGGCAACTGCTATCTCCAAATAAATCTCTTCATTGATCACGTCGCAAAATTATGCTTCCTTATAAATGATCTTTTAGCCAGGCACCTATAGTCCCAGTTACTAGGGAAGTTAATCTGGGAGGATCATCTGAGCCCAGGAGTTCAAAACCAGCCTGGGCAACATAGCGAGACCATATCAAAAAAACCAAATATATAAATAAATAATAAAATAGTCTTTTAGACTCTCCAAGTAGATTTAAGATTTAAAATATGAAGTAAGCTTTGGCTGATTTCTTTAACATTCTGCACGAATAACTTTGTCTCTTTCAATTGGTCTCTCATATTGGTAATATACTTATAAATGAGACAGTCATAAATGAGACTCTTTCTTAAATACTGTTTATAAAACTTGCCATGTGTGTCAGTCAGCAGAGATAAAAATAACCCAAACGTCTCAATGGTTTAAAGAAAAAAAGGTTTATACTTTGCCCCTGGTTTGTGATCCTAGGCTGAGGGCTCTACTCTGCATTGTCATCACCTTTACTCCATGACCCAGGCTAACAGTTCCATTATATGAAACCCTCACAGCTTCAGTGGTGGAGGAAACGAGGAACATACTGCAGGATATGCTAGATCTTATTTATCTAGCTAAAGAAAGTTACATGAACTCACTTGAGTTCAACTGATAGAAAAGCATCATTCTCTTGCAGGGAGGACACTGATTGGTAAATTCTGTTACACCACCCTAGGCATCCCAGTCTTGAGGAGAAACAGGAGAGAAGGCATTCAGTGGTTTAGTCACTGATTATATAAAAGAATGACAAATGATCAGATATGAGCCAGGAAAGAAAATTTCACCAATTCTGTCTTGGGGCTTTCCCACCAGGTAGAGTGACTATTTTAGGTTTCTTTTATAAAATATTCCTTTCTTTCATATGTTGTAAATATACTTTTTTCAGTGGTTTGTCATATGGGTACTTAATGAGGTTAGGATATAACATATAGGCCAGAGAAAAAATAACAATTATTAAACACCTTTTATGTGTTTACCTAAAAGTGTAGGCATGTTACATAACTTTATGTGGTTAACATAGTTAATTCTTTATGAAGGAGTAACTATCATCCCTGTTTAAATATAAGGAAACTGACATTTTAGAGATTATGTGATTGCTAAAGTTTAGCAAATTGGTTAAGGTAGAGACAGAATTCAAACTCAGTTCTTAATCCAAAGCCTTTGGCCCTTCCATTAGAGCACCAATGGTTGATTTCTTGGGACTTTCACTCCTTTTTAGTAATCTAATATTGTTCCTAGTGGACTCTTTAGGCTGAACTTCCTAATCAGAATTCAGTAAGTCAACTTAAGTAACAGCAAGGGAATTTTTGTTTTGGTCTGAGTGGTTGTTTTGTTTTAAACACTAGTTTATGAGCCAGCTGATGGAAATTTTATTATTCAAAAAGCTACTTATTGTGTACTGGAATATGCAGAACCATCACATACTCTGCTTTCCAAGAAAGAGTCATTGAACTGAATATAAATTAGTAAGAGGCTGAGAAATAGAGAATTCCAGCAGACTCTACCCCCCACTCTTTGAATATGCTCCCTTTGAGTGCCATAGGCCTAACCAAAAAAGAAAATCATGAAATTGTGGAGTTAGAAGGGAATTGGAGCTCATATGGTAAAAATCTGCATATTCAACAATTGAGGATACTGAAAGGTTGAAAGTCCAAAGACAGTTAGTGATTATGGTAGTCAACCTCCAAAATAACCATCAGTGATCTTTATCTCCTGGTATTATGCCCTTGAGCAATCCCTTCTCATACTGAATCAAGCTGGATTGTGTGGTCAATAGACTATGGTAGATATGACCATGTATGAAGTTCAACTCTGGCTCATAAAGGTACTGGAGCTTTTGGCTTACTGTCTGATCACTTGCTCCAGGTAAATTCAGCCACCATCTTGTGAAGACACTCAAAAGCCCTATGGAGAGGCTCACATGGAGAGTATGCACCTTGTTAGCACCAACTTACCAGACATGTAGTGGGATTCCTGGGAATGGATCCTGCAGCCCCAGTCAAGCCTTCAGATGACTGCCAGCCCAGCTGACCTCTGACTGCACCTCAAGAAAAACTGAGCCAGACCTCAACTCAGCTCCTCACAAATTTTTGGCCTACATATCCTGATGTTATGGGATAGTAAATGACCATTGTAATTTTAGGTCATTAAGTGTTAGGATACTTAAATAGATAACTAATATGAAGACTTACTCTGGGACAGAAAGATCATTGAAAGAGATATACAAATAGATTTCTGTTCACATTCTGAACTCCAAACATTCTGTGTTTTTTCCATGGCCAATGCCACCATTCTCACATAGTTATATCTGCTCTATTTAAGTTTCATATTGTCCTCCTCTCCAGCATATTTCTTATGGCGTAAAATTATCCTATCACTTTTCCTACTTAAATTAACAAAATAAAACTATTTTTCCTGTATCCCAACATTTTCCAGCTAGCAACTCATTTCCGGGATCTTCTTTACAGAAACACCATTCCTTAGAGTTATCTATAATAGCTGTTTCTCTTTCCTTAGTTCTAATTCTTTTTAAACCCACCTTACTCATTCTGTTATCCACACTTTTCTGAAAGCATTTCAGAACTTACCAGTGACCTCATGTTGCCTTCAACTTACCAGTGACCTCATGTTGCCAAACCCAATGGACAGTTCTCAAGACATATTTTACTCAACTTTTCCATAGTACTAGAGCTGATAATAGATTTCTCCTTGAAATTATTTCTTCACGAGGGCTGCTGGACACCCCGTATTCCCGAATGATCTCATTCAAGTTGCTTAATCTTCCTCCTACTGCTCACCTCTAAATGTCAGAGTGCCCAGGACTCAGTTTGGATTTTTCTCCTTTATCAAATTCACTCTCAGTGATTTCAGCAAGGTCCTTGGCTAACAACTCTGGAATACAGATATATATTCCCAAACTCTCCACCAAGCTCTAGATCAGTGTATCCAATAACCTGATTGATAGCTGCACTCAGATGTCTAATTGGCCTCACACATTTAATACGAACAAATCTAAACTCTTGATTTCCCACCCTAAGCCTGCTGTCCTCAGCCTTTTACACTTCAGCAAGTAGAGTAAGCAAATCTGGTCCTCTCCAGTCTTTTTCACCTCCTAGAGTGAGAAACAACACTGGAGTCATAATTATGTTCTATGGTTCTTATGTAATCCCACCCCCGAACCATCAACGACGTATGCAGTATCTACCTCTTAAATACCTTCTCAATAAGACTGCTTACTACTTCGATAGTCACTTCCCCAGCTAAGCCACCTTCCTATCTTCCTTGGAGCAGGGTGCTGGTTCCAACTGGTCCCCTTGCATGCCTTCTTACAACCTCACAGTCTATTTTCTGCACAGCAGTTAAAGGAATCCTTAAAACTCTCCAGAGGCTTTCCACCATGGGAGGAATAAAAGTCAAACTGCAGCCTAAAAGCCCCCAAATGAGCTGGTTTGTCTAACGCTAATCTCATTTTCCTGCCTTATCCCTCTCTGGGATCACTGGCCTTTCTGTATGGGAAACACACAAAACAAAACCCCACCTCAAATCTGCGCACATCACATTCCCGCTGCTGGAAATGATCTTCTTCCGTATATTCACATGCTTCACTTTCCAATTTCCATCAAACTCTCCTAAAAAAAAAATCCTCTTTCAAATGGCATTCATTAACCACTTTATGTGAAAATACCATCCATTTCTTTCACTCTCTATACCTTATCCTAATTTAATATTCTTCATGACATTCATAACCTTCTGTCATATTATATTGCTCATTTATTTTATTGTCTGTATTCCTTACCATAATATGAACTCCATGAGTACAGAAACTTTCCCCCGCTTTACCACTGTCTAAACTAGCACCTGATATATAATATGTTTTTGATAAATTACAGTTTTGAATGAATAAATGAAGGAAGGATTGCTTGAGTTCTCAAGAGTCCTATATTTTGAACTGTTCATCACTGTTTCTCTAGCACTGAGTCCTGTGGCACATATGGGTGTTCCATAAATATTTATCAAATAGCTAAATGGGCATATGATTGTCATAGAAACAGGTACACATCCAGAGTGAATGGGGAGCCCGTGCCTTGCCTGATGCCACAATACCGTTGCTCCCTCTGAGGACTGCCTAACTCATACAGTACTCTGTATGAGTTTAATTGTTCACTGGTGAAACATTTCTGAGGAGTACATGTTGAGGAAATGAATGAGTGTCCTAATGAACAATTGAAGGGAGATTTGGTCCCAGGAACTATTTTAAGAAGACATAGCTTCCAATTCTGCATATAGCAAAATAGTTAAAGGAGATAAGAAGTGAGAAGAGGAGTTGGTCACTAGGAAGTGATGAATAATTTCTAAAAGAAAAAAATGTAATAGAAAGGTCAAGGAAAAAGCAAACTCACATTAAGATTAAATGAGTTAAACGTCGTGGTATTAAAATCAGAAAAAATTTAGATGAGGTTAGCAGAAAAGGAAGAAAAAAAGGAGAGTTACTTAAGTAAACAGAAGATTCATTTAACATTATCTTATGTTCAGGACCGATGATTCCTAAGCTTGTTTCTATGTGGGGATTGCAATAACTAATAATCTCTATATTTTGAAATGAACGTATTTTTTCCTAAATGTTTACATGGTCTTGGGTAACAGATTCACAATATTTAACAATAGCAAAAGTCTTTTCTAGAGAAAAGTTGTGATCTAAATTCATCAGAGATTTTTGTCCTAATTTGTCTCAAGCTTTGTTCTGTTTAGATTACAAATCAATAATTGGTGAAAATTAATAATTACAATTTAAAAAGGGAATTTTCAGTCTACTTTAAAACTACTGATACTAAGCCAGGTAAATATAATAAATGAGAAGTAATACTTTGTAGTTACTATGTAGCTTTTATTTTATGACCAACAGTATTTCAGAAATATTACCTTACTAATTCTTCCAGTACCACCTCAATATTAATCACAGCTCCCGTAATATAACTTAGTGTAGGATATTTTTCTTATTAATTGAGTAATATGAATTTTTAAAATTAAATGACACAAAAAGTTGTCAAATATTAAATCTGTTATCATGCCCACAAAATAACATTTGTCATGCAGTAGAAAGTAATTTTTATGATGGTTTTTAATTTTTCACTGGTGAAGCATTTCTGATGTCCTTATTCTATTTTTTTCTTAGAAATAAATGATCAATTAAGCAATAGAAACACAAGCTTTTTGTTCTTAAAGATTTATTGAACATATAAACCTTATTGAAACAATATGCGATACATATATACTATAAATGTTATTACTAACTTGCAGAATGCTGCATCTAGAACTAGAGTCTAAGTATTAGGGGAAAGTCAGTGTGTTTATAAGCGCCTTAATTTATCTGTAACCCATATTTTGTATTTTTGTAATGTTATGAAACTTTAGTTTTTGATATTGTAAGGAAATGTGTATTATCTGCATATTTTAATATATACATATTCTAAATGTGCACATTTGTTGAACAGATACTATGAAGTTTCTATTAAATGTGGCTTCAGATTTGCTATGTTTTATTATGCATAATGAAATTACTGCACTTGTAGTAATTTCCCAAGTGAGGTCTGGGACAAAACACATCTTTTGCCTTTATTCTACTGCCATTTTAAATCTAGAGGCTTTCTTTTTTTTTTTTTTTTTTTTTTTTTTTTTGAGACTGTGTCTCTCTCTGTCACCCAGGCTGGAGTGCAGTGACAGGATCTCTGCCCACCGCAACCTCCGCCTCCCAGTTTCAAGCAATTCTCCTGCCCCAGCCTCCTGAGTAGCTGGGATAACAGGCGTCTGCCACCACGCCAAGCTAATTTTTGTATTTTTAGTAGAGATGGGGTTTAACCATGTTGGTAGGCTGGTCTCAAACTCCTGAGCTTGTGATTCATCCGCCTCGGCCTCACAAAGTGCTGGGATTACAGTTGTGAGCCACCGCGCCCAGCCTAAATCTACAAGTTTTTACATTAGCAAATAATGATTAAGTCAGAGCGGTTAGCTGAGTACAAGGTAAAGCTAAATGAGCAAAGAACCTCATATTAATGCTGAAGTTCTGAGAAACTGAGGGTCTACCTAACGAAAGATTCTAATACAGTAGAAGATACGTTACTTTAATTTTTTTTTCTTCTTCTTTTTGAGACAGAGTCTCGCTCTGTCGCCCAGGCTGGAGTGCAGTGGTGCGATCTCCGCTCACTGCAACCTCTGCCTCCCGGGTTCACGCCGTTCTCCCGCCTCAGCCTCCCGAGTAGCTGGGACTACAGGCGCCCACCACCACGCCCGGCTAATTTTCGTAATTTTAGTAAAGATAGGGTTTCGCCATGTTAGCCAGGATGGTCTCGATTTCCTGACCTCGTGATCCGACGGCCTCAGCCTCCCAAAGTACTGGGATTACAGGCATGAGCCACCGCGCCTGACCACGTTACTGTGATTTTATAAAAAAGCCTCTGAAATATATTTACCTGAAATCTTCAGATAAAATGCAAAAGAAATGTTTGTTATTTTTTCTTATTAAATGTATGGGTAAATATCTCAGATGTTCACATACTTGCTAGCTGACATTTGATCATTTTGTGGGGACAGATTGGCTGATCCCAAGTACTGTACTATCTCATTTATTCATTATTCAGTCAGGTAGAAACTGCTACCCACCTCCTTTTACAAACAGAGCAACTAAGTTGCCCAAAGATACATATTTGGTAAGAAGCTGAAGCAAGACTCAAACATGTTCTTCTGACTCTGGGTCTAAACTATTCAATTTTGCCCGGCTTCTCAGTTGCTTCATGATGATCCCAAAACCCTAATAGTAAGGCTGTGCACAGCTAGGAGTAAAATGCAGAACAGTAATGACTTTAACAAGATGGAGTGTCTTTATCTCTCTGTTGAAAGGTGCTCTGCTTGAGAGAGTCCCTGGCTGGAACAGCTAATTCTTTCAGTTCTAGAAGCAGCAGCCCTTTCTCCTTTATTACTCTGCCCGTGCATGGAAACATGATATCTTGATTTGCATGATCATGTGCCACGCTAAAAAATTAAAGAAAGGGCACTGAGGTAGGAAATCTGCAGTCTCTGATACACACATACCAAAAAAAGTAGATAGATAGAAGCATAGAAAGATAACCTGGAAGTTATCTAATTCCAAGATTTAAAATTTGACATCACTTCACAGTTAGGGTTGTAATGAAATAATAAGCTTGGCTACTTTCCTTTACCAAGACTCAAAATAATTTTTCTTTGAAACAAGTAAAAGTCTCCTTGTTTTACTTTCATTTTTATGTTGTTTTTCATTTTATTTGCTTGTTGTCTGGGAAGAATAAAGGAATGGCAATGCTCTGACCCACTGTGTATAGAAAAGCAGCCAGTATGGAGAAAGCTCACAGAGAGCACCACCTCCCCATTCAGTCCTTGCTTCCTTTGAGCTGTGACCAGAAATCCCGGAGGAAGCTAGTAGCCACCTCCAGGCTGAAGGGGCTAGTAGCGGGAAGACTGAGAGAGTGTAAATTGCCGTTTTACTCCCGACCCCAACTTGGATGCAAGATGGCCCCAACTTTTTTAAAATGTCGTTTCTGTTTCGGAACTGTTTATTACAATTTGTTTCTTAGTCCTAAGGAAACAGAAAAGTTAACTCCAAATAGCAAGGTATGTTTTAGGCCCTGTAGGAACATGTAGAGAAGAGAAATCAACAATTGTCATACCTAAAACACTTCTAAATTCATAATGCTTTTTCTTTCCTGCACCAGCTGATTTTTCTTCATTTAGGCTGCAGAACTCCGATGGTATTCCGGATATTGATAGAGCAACTTTTGTGAGACAGAGACTGTGTTGCCTTTTTGCAACACTCTTTTTTCCTATTAAATACCAACTCTTAAAACATTCCTTACTGGAATGGGAAGTGGATTAAAATAATCCAAAATAAATTAAGTAGCAAGAGCAAGTTAACAGTAGATCACAAGCTCTGCCAGACATTCTAATAAAGGTTTTATTCTATGCAGTCATGAAAATAATGTGGTCAAGAAAATTTTGTGCTAACTTCTACTTGCCACAGGGAGGCTTTAATTAACCTGTCTTACGAGTCACTGAGCCTTTATGAATTCCATTTATATGGCATTGTGGGAATATGACATTTACTTCTTCACGCTTTTTTTTTTTTTTTACTTTGCTTTTTTCAATTATTGCCATGAAGAAAGTTTATTGAGCAAATGTCGCTGCAAAAGAAGCCATGGCCTAGTAGTGGCCATACCTATTTGACTGCTAAAAAAAGCACCTTAATACCTAAGTGATGGATTGTTGGGTGCAGGAAACCACCATGGCACACGTTTACCTATGTAACAAACATGCACATCCTGCACATGTACTCCGGAACTTAAAAAATAAATGAAATAAAATAATTTTTTTTAAAAGAGAAAGGCTTGTAGTTTCCTAATGGGGCCTTTAATACCCAGAAATGGTATCCTGATCTTGTTAAGTGACTTGGAAAACAAATGCATCAAATTCAAAGGAAAAAGCCAGGTTGGTCATTTGCAGAAATCTGAGAATTAGAGGCTGGGAAGGGTAAGGGAGAAGAGGACAGGGAGAAGTTGGTTAATTGATACAAAAATCACAGCTAGATAGGAATAATGTTTTCTTGTTCTATAGCACTGTAGGGTGAATGTAGTTAATAATTCATTGTATATGTTCAGAAAGCTAGAAGAGAAGATTTTGAATGACCTCAACACACAGAAATGAAAAATGAGGTGATAGCTATTGTAATTCCCCTGATTTGATCATTAGACATTGTATACATGTATAAAATGATCACTGTGTGCCCCATAATATGTACAATTATTACATGTCAACTGAAAACAAAAGGACAAAAAGTCTTTGAATGCTTGAAAGTAGCACAGAGTTATTTTCATCTGTTAAAGACAAAATCCACACTTCCTTGATTTTGATATTCATACCATGATCTATTTCAAGCTTATGCTTGATCTCTCTTAGGTACAATAATATATGTCAGTGACCAGTAAAGTCACTGCGTCAAAGCCATCTGCACAGCTCCAATTCCCTCAGCACCTGGTACAGAGAAGGTTATTCTGTGTATATCCAGAGCCTGACAATCTTTCAGTAATTAGGACAACTTTTCACTGGTTTGTGACTACTGAGAAAAGAAAAATATTATGAGTGCTTCATGAAATGCACCATGACCTTGCACTAAGATAATTTTATTTTCTTATAAGATAGAAAAGGCAAATACAATTTAAAGAGGTAAAATAAGGGCAAATCTCAACGCAATGCATAAAGTAAATACCAGGTGAAATACAAAGGCTGGAAGAATTGATTATGCCACTTGGTTGCTCTTCTGAGGAAGATAAAAGAGGCAGGGACATGCTCTGTTACTCCTTGTGTGTAGAAGTCGGGCTTGGAAACAACACACTGACATCTCTGCCATGCAGATCACGCCAATAAGCTAGTGTGCTGAATCAACTATTATCATTTAGGAACTTCCTGGGCCCACTGATTGACAGCTACACAGTGTATCTTAATGGTCTTTTTGCAAGCCAATTTTAACGAAAAATAAAATTACATGGAAGAGAATGGGATCAAAAGTAAAAAAGAAAAAGTATCAAAAATGTTTCACCAGTCATTTAACGTGAAAATAGCAAGTGGATTACTCTAGTCCTAGTTAGATGATGAAAAAAAATCCTGTGACCACTCTCATGTGTTTAGACACTTTACCAGAAACGCTGGCAGAGTACGTGTAATATTAAACGTTTAGCACAGTGGTTTGTTTGTGACTGCTTTCATTAATAGATTCTTATCTTAAACTCTTTCTTAATGATCACAACTACTGTCATCGGCCCAGATATGAATATCATAGACCAGGACAACATCAGTTCGTTGACATTTGACTGATTATCAGTTCTCAGCACACACATCAGAAGTCAAGTGGTTAACAATTTTATTTGTATTTTACATACATTCTTGCTACTATTCCAAACTCAAAAGCTCTTCAGCTCACAAAGAAAGTTACTCTTTCTAGCATGTACTATTCTAGAATTCAAGGGCATCCAGTGCCTCATCTCAGCCCATAACAAGAGCCAATATTTAAACAAAACAAAACAAAACAAAACAAACAAACAAACAAAAAACCAAGAAGCTTCTGCTAAAGGTTCACAATATTTATGCATTTTAAGGAAAGTTCCAGATGCATCAGAAAAGGTAAAGAGTTATCAAACTTTCTGTAGATTTTTAACAATACTTCTATTTTAGTAATTTCAAATATTAAGAGCTTTTATGGGTCTTGATGAAAGAAGGGTTAACAGATTTACTTTAACAATATTTTCTGTAAAGGAAAAAAGTAATACTGATAATTTATAATTTATGTCTCACATACTTCTATTAATAATTTAATATGACTTCAAGAAATAGAGTCAGAGGTATATGTAAGAACAAAATAGGCCAGGTGCGGTGGCTCACGCCTGTAATCCCAGCACTTTGGGAGGCCAAGGCGGGCGGATCACAAGGTCAGGAGATTGAGACCAACCTAGCTAACGTGGTGAAACCCAGTCTCTACTAAAAATACAAAAAATTAGCCGGGCGTGGTGGCGGGTGCCTGTAGTCCAGCCACTCGGGAGGCTGAGGCAGGAGAATGGCCTGAACCCAGGAGGTGGAGCTTGCAGTGAGCCAAGATCGTGCCACTGCACTCCAGCCTGGGTGACAGAGCAAGACTATGTCTCAAGATAAGATAAGATAAGATAAGATAAGATGGAACAAAATATACTGTTTGAAGACAATAGAAGCCAACTGAGATATGGGTACTTGAAAGGCCAATATTTTGGCAATGTCTTGACAGTGGTGTTCTTTAAATATGTATTAAACATTCATTAAGAAAAAATGCTGAGTACTTTGTGGGGTAAAAGGTTTGATTGCAATGCTTACCTCCCTTTTCTCTCTATTGTTATCCTTAATTCTTCCATTCAAGCCCAAATTCACATGCTGTCTGTTTAGCAAAGCAAGACTAGAGGTTAACTGGTCCCACACATCTTAAGAGTTTACCATCTATTGTCACTTAAGAATCCTCCTTGAGTATCTCACTCCTTTCAAACCCCAACACCTTATTTATTATAAACCCATACACTACTCATCTGGTTTACCATAAGTCAAATTATTACTACGTCATTTTTGCAGCGAAATGATGTTTTGACACCATTTGTAGTATCTCCTGGGCAATTAGCCTTTGCCAAGTTCTTTAATACAGCTCTGGGTTCCAAACTACAGGAATGGCCACCATGAGGTTCAGGACATTTGACCCCAAAATATGGCAGCTTGCCATTTGAGAAGACAACAGAAGCAAGAAAATCTCTCTGACCTCTTACTGCCATTTTCCCCTGAAGCAGGTCATGAAAACATTCTCTGATCTTCCTCTAAAATGGGTCATAAACAGTATTGCATATGCAAAATAAAAAACTATAAATGCATAAAATAGGTCACAAGACCTTATTCCAGAGGGGCCCATTCCTATAGTCAGAGGAAAGGAATAAAGACACAGGAACACAGAGAAGAATCTGAACAAACAGACCTTGCTAAGTCCTCCGCTCTCCAGTTTATTACCGTTAGATCATACCCTATTTTGTCCAATCACTTCTACACAGCTGTCTTCTCCTCATGAAACCTAAGCATAAAAATACACAATTTTCCCTTTTTTGGGTGGTCTTCATTACTGAAGGCTCCTGTGTCATATAACTTATATTAAATAAATTTGTATGCTTTCCTCTTATTACTCCGTTTTTTATTATTGATGCCTCAGCCATGAGCCTTGCAATGGGTGTGGAAAGACACTACCTTTTCTCTCTTACAACACCGGTAAATGTTAATGGACTTGTTGACCAGAAAAATAAAGAAGCTATTAAAACAAGATATACATTTAAAAAGAAATCAGGTACATAAATTAAAGAAAGAAATTGAAATTAACCAAATAATAGAATGACCCATGTCGTACTTTGCTTTCTTCCAACAGCAGACTCTGAGTCAAGGATTCAGGGCCAGTGGTTCATTTGAGGGGTGAAGGGAACACCCATGAGAAAAAAGTGATAAAGGGATGTGAAAGAAGGAAGGGAAAACAATTAATAAAGGACTACATTATCTAGCCAGCCATCACTGCAGGTGACTAAGCTTAATCTTCAAAGGGACACTTGAGAGCCAATGGAAAATACATAATATCATAGTAAAACTCTCCAGGGAGCCAGAAGGGTGGGATAATAGTATATCAGCTCTTATTAGTCATTTGTTGAGGGCTGCTGACAGAGGTATTAATTCCTCTGCACTTTCAGCATGCCAAACAAGAGAGGATGCAGGCCGTAGATGCACAAGAAAGCCTACAGGCCGAGGAATGCTGCCCAATAGAGAAGAAAGGGCACCAAATACTGATGAGACATTAAATCATTAAATGCCTCTCTACAGAGGCCTTATGGGGCTAATGAAAACATAGACTAGAGATACAAATAGATTAAATGATCGAATTTGAATCTATAAAAGTAAAAGACTAATCAGCCATACCACGGCTAGGTTATGTCTCTAAGCCACTGAAAACACATTCTTTATTTTTCCAAACTGTCTTTAATATTTACTGAAATGAAAATATATGCCTCGTCAGAAAACATGGTGCATTAGATGTCATGCCCTACCTTAAAGGAAATGAGGTTTTTAATAGTTCAGGGAGACGAGAGACTCAATTCAAATTCCCCCATCACAGCTGGATAAAGAAAATGCATACAGAGAAAGTAGCCACTGACTCCTCAGCCTTTAGGCGTACAGCTGTATGAATTGGGGGTCTAACTTCAATTCCTGGGGGATCAGAAGTCTTTAAATGCTAAAATAAATGTCTATTCTTGGAAGCCCCAGTGGAAAGCCAACAGTGGGGGAATCCCCTGAGGAAGAACAGTTCCACAGGATGTTCAGAGCCAGCCCCGTGTGGGGAGAACAATTCACACCCCAGCGCTGCATCTGCTCTCGGCCTAAAAACAGAACCACACCTACCACTTCTGTCCATCTGCCACCCACAACAACGCTTAGTTCATTTCAAAATAAAGTGTACATGCTCACATTATAGAAACAATTTAAAAATAATCAGAGAAAAACACATTTCCTTAATATGATTTTACTTTTCTGAGACAGAATTTTGGAGGCTAATACATACAAGTATATCAAACTAAAAGATCGGATAATGTGGTCAGTGAAATGATTGAACTTAAAAACTTGTGTTAAAAATATGGTATCTGACATTCTTGCCAAATCACTCACTATAAATTTCTTAATAATAATAGCTTCAGACTTATTTTTGGTTCAGTAACTTTTGCATCTACTATAAATAATTTAAGGACAACTATTAGTTTGGATTTTAAAAATGTATTCAAGAAGCTAAAACTTAAAAAACAAAGAAACAAACACAATGATTGTTTGGGTACTGCCAGAAGAGTTATCATTGCCATTCTAAAACCAGAAGATAAATCAAGGTGTCCTCTAAATTTATTGGTAGCCATGGCTGGTAGCCATAAGTGCCTGATTACCACATGTATTAGTTAGCTATTACTACCTATCAAATTAGCCAAAATATTAGGTGGCTTAAAACATTAATAATTACTTATTTTCACTCATAATTTCTTTGGGCCAGGTGAGAGGTTGGGGAGGAAATTATGCCTCCCCATCAGCTAAAAGACTTAAAGTCTTGGCATTGGATCGAGTTTTTTTAATTCACTGCATGTCTGATAGTTGATATTGACTCTAGGTTCCAGGCCTACCTGGTGCTATTAGCCAGAATACTCACATGTGGCCTCTCCATCTGGCCTGAACTTTTTTGCAACATAGTGGCATGTGTCTGAGAGAGAGAAAGCCAGGTGGGAGTTGTGTTGCCTTTTAAGAACTGGCCCTGAAAGTCATGCAGCATCATTTCTACTGCATACTATTGACTGAAGAAGTGACAAAAGTCTTCCCCACTGTGTTTCTAGTGGGGAAACATAGATTTTCCCTCTCAACAGAGGAGCATTTCGGTCACATTGGAAGAAGAAATTGTGGAATGGAATATATATTGATGTATTCATTTTTGGAAAATGTAATTTGCCACCCTACAAAATAAGGTCTCTTGACCCCACACCTGAAGGATCTTTCCCCCATAGTCAAACTGTACTCAGCATCTATGTTTTATAAAGACAGCTTGTTGTTTTTGATGAGTTGGGAAGTTTTCAAAGAATTTTTATTGGAATTGATTACTTCCAAACACTTGAGGGCAAAAGAAAACAAGGAAACTGAGGACTAAGCACTGATTTTTTTTTTTTTTTTTTTTTTTTTTTTTTTTAAATCTTGCCCAAATTCCTGTCTTAGGGATCTGGGGCGCCATGACCTGCAAACCATGAATTCTCATCAGATGGGTTTTATTTAACCCTATATATCGTGACTTACTTTCCAACCTAACTCTGGCATAACATTACATGACAAAAAGAAAATCAAAACATTTCACTCCACATGTTTCTTTGCCATATTTTGAAATGGCCCTGCAAAGCTGTCTTTTGTGAGAAAGAATTTGCATCTGTAAAGAATCTTTACTAACATAGTGAGATCTTTTTCTTCCAGGCTCTCTCCTGAAGAGATTAACTGAGAGTCTTGCATATTTTAAAGGTCTGAATAGGAAACAATGTGTCATCTATTGTCTCTAAGGACAACCACTATGAGAATTCCAAAGAACCTTGCCCTCCACAATCTTTTACCTTAACCTGAACTTTTCCTTTCTGCTAATCCTAGGTCTTCAGATGAACTCAACCAATTGAACCAACTGTAAACCAGAAAATGTTAAAATTTACCTGTAGCCTGGAAACACCTCCCCATCTCACCTCCCCCACCCCACTTCAAACTGTCCCACCTTTCTGGACAAAACCAATGTATTTCTCAAATGTATTCGATTGATGTCTCATGCCTCCCTAAAACATATAAAACCAAATTTCACCCCAAATACCTTGGGCACATGGGTACCTCCTAAGAGCTGTGTCACGGGCCATGGTCACTCATATTTGGCTCAGAATAAATCTCTTCAAATATTTTACAGAGTTTGTCCCTATAATTTAAATTAAATAACTTATGCATTTGATGCTTTTCCCCTCTCCAGATTATTATAGTATTTCAAACAACATCATCCCTTTAAAATTATTATAGAGTCCAAATAATTGAATTAGTGTGTTTCATATAATATTTAATTTGAGAAGAAGACAGCATAAGCAATCTTAGCAAAAACCTCAGAGAAATAATATTTCATTGTCTGAATTCCTAATAAGGAGGAAAACCCTTCATCTAAGGGAATGCCCAATTTACTCATACCCCTCCAGTATGATCGATAGTTCATTATAACAAGTCAATCATTTTTCCCTCTTTACTGGATTTACTTCCCACCATTTAAAAAAATTCTATGGCTTAGATGCCAACCATGTTTTTGATTCTTGAATGAATTTAATGGTGTTAGATCAGATGTGCTGTAAGTCTAGAAAGCACATTAACTAGAAAACATATTAATTCAGTTGATCCTTGTTGGTTATATTTGATACCAAATACAGTTGTCCTACTTTTAAAATTTCCTGTTCAATATTTCAAAATGATAATAAATCTCCCCAAAATATAATCAATTTAAATGAAGAGTGTTGTTTTCTGAAGTCAATAAAATGCCGAATGCTGAAGAGTTAGCTTCTTTAAAAAATGTTAAAGCATTAAAAATAAGGCAACTGTTAATGTTCATATAAAAAGGAAATCATTAACCAAATTATTAATAGGTGAGAAAATAAAGAACAATTAACACATTCATTAAAATTTATTTCATCTAAATAGTATACAAATAAAAAGTATTTGCAACAGACCCAGAAACAATGTAACAGGCTCTGAGAAAATGGGCTGTATAGGATATTTTCTCAGATTTTTCCTACCTAATTCATTTCATTCCTGCGTTCTGGACTATTCTCATTGTTTTTTATTTTCTAGGCAGATTTCTCTTAGTCTCATTACGTGTTATACATTACCCTCATTCCTTGAATGAAAATTATTTTGGACGTTTCATATTGCTTTTTAAATCCTCACTCACCCAGAGTGAAGTTGTCAATACTGCTGTAAAGGCCATTATTCTTGGTAATCATGAATGTTCCCCAACCTGGGTTCCTTTTCTCCCTCCCTTTCTTCTCATTACATACAATTCTCAAACTATTTCAACGATCCCCTTAAAGGTGACTACTACATGTTTTCTGTTTCATATTGCTTCTTACTTTCTAATTGAGTCTTTGAGCGTGGTCTGCTTTGTTAGGATAAATGTTACATTGCTGTAAGCAAACCAGAAATGTTGTGTTCATAACTCTGGATGGGGAGTCCAACACTCACGTGGCAACCTGATGGAGCCAAGAACCTAGCTTATCTCCTGACTTACCCCCCTGCCATCCTGAACACTCAGCTTTGATCTCAATGTCCAAGTGGGCTTTGATGGCTCCCTCCATTATAACTGTATTCCAGCTAGTGGCAAAGGCGAAGCAATAAGGGAAAGCACTTTCTTCCTCAATATGGTCTTGGCCCAGAAGTTGTACCACCATGTCCATCAAGTGGTGGAACCTAGTCACATGGCCTCTTCTTGGAGCAAAGAAAGCAGTTCATACAGTTGCTTATATGAAACTTTCATTATTATAGAGAAGGGAAGGTCAGATATTGGGGAGCAATCAATTTTCTCTCATATAACTTTAGATTCAGGTAGATTTAGCTTTAATTCTAGTTTGGCGATGGATTAACGATTAGGCCTAATATTAGGCCGCACAAAAGTCTAAAAGCTTCATCTGATCTTCATCTTTGATCTGACCTACTTCAAAGAGATATTGAACGTATTGCATGGAATAATGAATATTAAATGTTTAGCCCTTTGTTTAGGATAAAATATCTGCTCAATAAATGAGAGGGACGAAAGACCGTAAAAGAGTAGTAACAAAGAAATGTGCTGTTGAGGACTCTGAGTTGGTTAGGATTTATACTCATTGAATGCCTATAGGCAGGAATTGTGATTGAGAGGCTAGGTCGGAAAAATAAAGGCATGTAGAAAAGATCTTGGTTATTGGCTGGGCATTGTGGCTCAGGCCTGTAATCCCAGCACTTTGGGAGGCCAAGGCAGGCAGATCACAAGGTCAGGAGATCGAGACCATCCTGGCTAACACAGTGAAACCCCATCTCTACTAAAAATGCAAAAAGTTAGCTGGGCATGTTGGTGGGCACCTGTAGTCCCCACTACTCAGGAGGCTGAGGTAGGAAAATGGCCTGAACCTGAGGGGCGGAGCTTGCAGTAAGCCAAGATCTCACCACTGCACTCCACCCTGGGTCACAGAGCGGCGAGACTCCATCTCAGAAAAAAAAAAAAAAGAAAAGAAAAGATCTTGGCTATTTAGGTCATAAGTAAATATGCCAAGAACATAAAGATTGAGAGTAAAGCAGATAAGTAAAATATTGGGACCGAAACTCAGGGTTAGCTAATTTCTTTATTGATTTAGCTAATTTCTTTATTGATTTTTGTTTTCTTCGAGTCATTTGTAACCAGTCATTGGAGGTCAACATTTTTCCCACTTATGTATATTAAATGAAACATTCTGCATTAATCATGATTTCCTTATATTGATTGAATGGAAAAATTGCAGCAAGTTCAGGAAGAGTCAAAACTTGGACCAGTTATTCTCCTCCTCTCATAGCTACTAAATTGTGTTGAACACTGACTGACATAAATCTTCACCATTAAATAAATTAAGGCAGGATATAGAAACATATCATATATGGTACCCAGGGTTAGTAGTCAATAGAGGTCTTCCCTAGAGTTCTTAACAGATGGCACAGGAGAAATTCTAGAAAAAAGAAAAAGGGCAAGTAGGCAAGATTTTTCCCACCCTTTCAAGCAAAACCATTCTGCTTTAGCATGTACAGGTCCTTCTTGGTTTTCTGAGGAAAAGCCTTTATTTTCCTTCAGGAAATAACATGAAATATTTTTTGGCACAAGATTCAGGTTCTAAGTGCTAAATAGGCTCATATAAATTATTATTTTTTTTACTTCTAATCATTTATCCACATCAGCTACAAAGGGTAGTTTCCTCTACAGAAACATTTTTTATCCCCTACCGATAAATTAATTTCTCCCTAAATTGTTCAAATGTTCCTCTGTTATACCTACTCTGCTTAACACAGTGTCTGGCATATAAGAACCTCAACACATTTTATTAAACAATTGAATCTAAGAATAAATGAATATTATACTACTGAAAAAACAATTCTCAGAGGAATCTCAGTAAGAATCCTGCCACCACTAAAATGATTTAGAATTATAGCAAGACCTTGAATAATGTCATTCAACATCATTTTGTTGTAACATTGATGAGAAAAAGGGAAAGATTCCTGGCTGGGACTACTGTCTGTGTGGACTTTACATAGTGTCCCCATGTCTGCATGGGTTTTCTTCGTGTACTCTGGTTTCCTCCCAGAGAAGGAAATATCTCAAAGATATGGACATCAGGTGACTTGGCATGTCTAATGGTCCTAGTGTGAGTGACTGTGGGTGTGTTTGAGTACACCCTGAGATGGAAGGGTGTCCTGGCCAGGGCTGGTTTCCACCTTATACAAGGAGCTGCTGAGATAGGATCTGGCCACCCATAACCCTGAACTAGAATAGGTGGGTAAATCATGACCTTACTTGTTTTTGTTAATTATTCTTTCACGTATGTATGGCGCACATGTATCTCAATGTTTCATATTAGAAATGTTTTGGGTCATTATTTAGGAGTCTAGTGACGTTTTTGTGACCAGGAATATGTTGTAGGAACTTAACTCTTGTTTTTATATCAATTAGCCAATGGTAAAATTGGTTTTCTTATACTTCATTTCACTTAAAGTCACAATTTCCAAGAAGCTAACAAGTAAGTGAGGACTTACTGTATAAATTAAAAACAACCTGGGGTCAAATTAAAAAAAAAAAAAAAAAAAAAAAAAAGCAAAAATAAAACTTAAAAAAAACTTTGCCCTTTTTAAAAATTTATGAGTTTTGCCACTACAAAAAAAATCCTGGCAAAGCTTGAAGTAACACTAAGGCTCACTGTCTTTTTTTTTTTTTTTTTTAAATAAAATACAAAAGATACCTCCTATAAAAATCCAAATAAGATAATAAATACAAGAACATTTTGTTAATTACAAGGTGCAAAGCAAAATTAAGATGTTGTTATTAAATCCAAACTGGAATCCCTTTCTATTGGGGTTGCATAGCTGTTATACTGCTGTAGTACAGTAAGATAAAAGTTTTCCTTTACTAAAAGCCTGTGTCTGTGCTCAGTACCAGGATGAGCATGTGATAATATTTCTGCTGTAGATACATTTTTTAAATGTCCGTGCAGATTCTTATTTGTGAAGAATTGGTGCTCATACAATTAGACATATAAACATGAATCCAATAAAACCAACTGAAGAAGGGGAGGAATTATCTTATACTTGAATCATTGTTTCATATTCCTGAAGCTTCCAGTGGGCTCCAAATATGAGATTTTTGTCCCTCTGTGGCTTCCCCATAGTTCTTTTCCATAAAGAAAGCCTTTTGATGTCAGCATGGAGTATGTGAAATTCTTTGGAACTGAAAAGTTGGCCTTTCTTTCGTAGCAACTTCAGTTCTAAGCAAAATCTTTTATTGATACAATAAAATTAATAGGGGCACAAAAAAAAAGTTTCATTGCTAAGATTTCAATCATGGTTTGTTTACACAATGCGGAAAAATACTTCAGTTTGGCCGGGCGCAGTGGCTCACGCCTGTAATCCCAGCACTTTGGGAGGCCAACGTGGGCGGATCATGAGATCAGGAGATCGAGACCATCCTGGCTAACACGGTGAAACGCCGTCTCTACTGAAAAATACAAAAAATTAGCCGGGCGTGGTGGCGGGCGCCTGTAGTCCCAGCCCCTCAGGAAGCTGAGGCAGGAGAATGGCGTGAACCCGGGAGACGGAGGTTGCAGTGAGCCGAGATCGCGCCACTGCACTCCAGCCTGGGGGACAGAGCCAGACTCCGTCTCAAAAAAAAGAAAAAAAAAAACTTCAGTTCTTTTCCAACATACGTGTATGCTATTTCTCTTAGTACTTATAAATGGGAGTCCCTGTGTGTGGCTTTGGTGTCAGACACCTAGACTCAAGCCTTGACTCCATCAAATGCTAGTTTTGTGATCTTGAGCAAATTGCTTATATTTTAGATCTTGTTTTCTCATCTGTGAAATGATTAGAATCCTACCTAGGCCACGATATCTTAACTAAAATTAGGCAAAAAAATTTAGTACATAGAAAGTGATAAATATAAAATAGTATTTACAATTATGTTCTGTAAGAGTGGAAATAAGAGCCAAAGGAAAAGCCATGGCAACAAAACCATGGGATTACAGTGAAAAACACTAAGTCTCTAAAATGTGGCCCTATTAGAACAACTTTATGAGGATTAGTATAACACTAGTTAAAAATTACCTCCCTAGAAATCGATCAGGCAGAATATTTGTGTTTCTAATATAAATACTATTCTCCAGGATTTAGTATCACTCTATGCCCAGAGAAACTTTCCATTATGCATATGATAGGTATCATACCATATTATACTACTTTTTCATGCCTTAATCTAGCTTAATTTGGATACAGCCCTTGTATTAAATCCCTCACTAAATTTCTCATCTTTTATGTGAAGATGATATTTATCCATGAAACTCATCAGACATAAACACAATAATTACAAATATTGCTAAGCACAATTACAGATGGGTAAGTATAATTGAAGTGTCTTAGATTAGCTTCTACTTTTGTAAACTCAGAAGACTCATACAGTCACTACATATGTCATCTTCTCTACCAACAATAATTTTGTATTCATTATGCATTCTTCTCTTTTAGACCCTACAAGGATCCTTAACATTTCTCAAATTTTACAAGTTTATTGCTACTACTTTCATTTCTACTTCCTTGGTTTGCTTATTATTAGTTAAAGTTATTTTTTAAATTACTTGATCACATCTTGAAATGGCTTGTCCAAAATGCTGGAAGAAGTTATTTTTGTGTATGAAACATTTGGACCTTGTAATAGCTAAACCTTTCTTTTCTCCTAAGATTCAAAACAATTTCTTCAACCACAAATCCCATCTTTCTATAAGTTATATTTTTGCAGGGCAAAATTCCCATGTAGCATGTTGATATGTGTTACCTTTGTACACAGGATATTTTGTGATGATGAGGAATTTGTTTATAATTACCAGTCCCAAATTTGGGCTAGACACATTTCTACATGTGTCTTAGATAATACCGTAGTCTCTGCTTCAGTCTCTGAATTTAGTTTATTTACATTATGTACGTCTGTTACAAATGTGTGAGTGAATTTGGATGGATGAATCGTAACTTTGCATGCAAAATACAACTCAAAGATCTGAGTATTTACAAAAAGTATGCATACCAAATGTTTTTATTTGATATCAGGTTCTCTCTATTGTGGAGCAAGCAGGGTGAAATATAATGCATACACTAAGATTTATTTTCCTTTATAGAAGAAAACAGACTCCCTTTGAAGTATTTCCTATCATCAGCAAGTTTGGAGGCAACTCCTCAAATATTTAACATTATATCAATGTTCAAAGATAGTAGAAGCAGAAAATGTCCAGCCTTTAAATGCAAAAGTAAGTAACAGCCTCTACATTGGAAAAGAAATTTTATCATCTGAAGATTTCATTTAGTAAGGAGTAAAGGATTGAATTTATGGGTGGATGAATTTTCTTTTCCTATAGTGTTTGAGAAAGCCTCTTTTTGTTTTTACAATGTTAAATTACTTCTTTAGTATAGGCCAAATGAACGACAGGTCTTCATAAAACTCATTAGTTGAATGACTGCTTGCAGGAGCAAAAAAGTAGACATTTTTAGCTAAGAATGGACCATGGAACTACGTTGAAAAATTGCTGAACTTGTCTGTAGGAGAGTCACTTAGAACTGTGCTCCACAATAGCCTTAACTACTATGTGTTCATTGATTTATTTACTTGTAAAAAGAAAACAGCTATATCACGATTGCAATCAGTTGCAAATGGCTATTTCTTTTATTTTTATCCATTTTATGATAGATCAGTTATCAAAGAAACATCACCAAAGTTTTGATTTTTCATATAGTAGCTACCTTAAAAAAGAAATAAACAAAACAGAAGAAATAAGTCCTTTTGATTTGAAAGATGGTTCTTGAGGAATTATGTAATTTTCCCTCCATCACTACTAGGTGGTTCTGAACAAAGAAAGAAATGCTTGTAAATTGTTTTGAAGCTTATTGCCAGCAAAATAGGACAGCTTATTATAGTACCATGTTTCACAAAGAGTGCTTTGCAGTCTTAGAACACAATACATATATTTTTGTTAGCTGAGTAGGTATCAAGCCAAATTGCACAACCACTTTACCCAATGAGAAGCGTGAAGCCAACGAATGTGTCTTTCCCTCCCACCTCTCTTTATGACCACAAAGCAATAAGGCCTTCTTTGCCTGGTTCTCTTGATCTTTCCTTTGTTTCCCTCTTCCTTTTCTACTGACTTCTGCAGTCTAGGGAAGTGCCCAGACATATAATTGGGCCAATTTTCTTAGAAATCCAATGACAGCAACCCCCTTTGCAAGGCCTTGGAAGTGTCCTGTTCTTCTTGAACTCACTGGAGATCCTGGAGACCTGGCACAGAGGAGTGAGAAGAAAGACAGAAGTTGGTGACATTTCTTTTTTTGGTTTGATGATTGCAATTTGACTCATCTATTCACAGCGAGCTATGGCCATTTTTGTCTTTATAGGATATGAAACACAAATTATATTCACAAGATTTTCAAAATAACACATAAATTGTCTGTTTCCCTCAATATTATAAGCTTACATGGAGAACACAATACACGTATGGACTCTTATAACAAAAATTAAGTTAAAGTGCTGATTTCATTTCACTCATAAAATAAGCTCTCCTTTATGTACCATATACTTTATTAATCACACACTTAATGTTCTTACCGAAAATGGTTTATATTTTCTAAAAGGAAATAAACATTTTATGAATTATTTCCTCATTTTAGATGCTAAATGATAAATTAATGACAAACCATCACCAAATGTCTTTTAAAACTATAGATAATGTTAAATAAAGAAAACAAGGCAAATGGATACTGAGATAACATACAGGAATACATATTGATGAGAACTAAGAATTCTAATAATGGAAAAATATCGGTCTTGCAGGTGGCTTCTGGTCTCATTTTTCAACCTGTGGACTAATATATAAATATTAAAAGTCATAAATATTTTATCATGCCTTTTAAGAAGAAATAAACCACATGCTACAGTAAAATGCATATATAAGATCATTATGCTCACAGTTTAAGGTCATTTAGAAAGTTGTTAGTGTAACTTAGACTTCTCAGATTCTCAACAAATCCTTCTACATTCTAATTATCCTACCAAGACTAAAAGCCATTGTGCTGAGAGCCTGAACCACATGCTTATTCTAATTCCCCACTCTGCTCTGCATTCTGCTGACTAAATGACATCAACATATATTAATCAAGCACTTTCTTTTGCTTTTGTTAGATCATATAAAGAATCAAGTAAAATCGTATTTTGTCCATAAGAAGTTTATGATATCTCAAGGATGTTGTTTCCTTACTTTTTTTTTTCTGGAGATGATCAGTTTACAAAAGACCAGGGACACCTGTCCAAAGAGAGATAAATAGAAGCAAGCTCAAGTTTTATGTTGCTATTATGTTGCCTGGCTTAGGACATCCAACCTCTACTTCCTGCAACTCATCAATCAGAGAATTCTCTTTTGTTTCACCAAAGTACAAAAACATACAATATACATTCCATCATAACTGTGACAGCTTCCAGCCAGTGTAGCAACTCTGTTCCTGATTTCTAGACCTACCCTACTTTGTTGATGCCATTCAAATGGAGCAGTGGTATCCTTTTTTTTGTTGTTGTTAGTAATAAAAATGACTCTTCTTGATTTGTAAAATATTACATAACTTGAATTTGGCGGCCTTCCCTTTCCCAGGTCCTCCCCTTATTTCTAAGATTTTATATGTAACAATTATAGTACCTTAAACTGGCATCTTCTTCTTTTTAGATTCTGATGAAAAAAAAAATCCTTCCAATACCTTCTAAGAATTCATCTTTCTCTGTGACTATCTATAGAGTGTTGGGTTACAGAGATACATAGTTAAATAAAATAGGATCTCTACCCTGTTTAGAATAGATGTGGCTGGGGACAAGTAACAAGCGATTTAAAAGTGAAAAATGAATCCTAGAATCTAGGCCACATAACAAAAATAGCAAAAGCAGGAGTGAAGCCTGGATTTGAGCTCAGGAAGCCTGGCTGTAAAGCCTATACTCACAGGAGCGCTGGGAGCACCAAAGTAAAAGAGTTAGAGAAAAGTTTATTGTCATATGAAATATTAGAGATCTAAAAATTTCAAAGCTGAAATATTTCAAAATAAGACACGGTTCATGTTCTGGTCACAGAGATTGTTTTGATGAAGTAGGTTATTTTGAACCAATAATTGTTGTAATAATGATCATTGACAGATTTCCTAGTATTTGTAGTGGTAGTACAACCATTTATTCTATGTTTTTAATTTTCCCATAAAATGGAATGTTCACCAGGATGGGTTTGGGGACTATTTTACAGAATAAGAACCTGAGGATCAGAGAGCTTAATTAACTTGCTCATAATTCCAAAACAAATACGAGGTAGAGCCAAAATTTAAATCTAGATCTGTTTGATTTTAGAAATATTTTATTGAAGTATACAATACATATATTAAAGTGCACATACAATAGGTTTTTTGCTTGATTACTTTTCAACAAATTAACACACTCATATAACAAGCATCCAGGTTAAGAAATATAATATTGCAGTGCCCCGAAATACCTGCTGGTACCCCATTCACTTTTCTGACTTCTAATCTCAAAGATTAGTTTAGTGTGTTTTGGTTTAAATGGAGCAATAAGAGTATATGCTTTTTGTGTCTGGATCCCTTCCATTAATATAAAACCTAGATCTGTTGATCTTGACCATCAGTCTTTCTTCAAAACACTACCAGAAGTGATAATTTTAGAGATGAAAAGCTTAAGGAGCAGAGGCTACTGTACTAATTGAATCAATAAGAATATTGAAATAACTCAAGATCAGGATGTGAATAATGATGGAGAAGTTGTCTCATCTGGGCCAAATCTAAGTTTATAGGAAAAATATCAGGAAATTGGAAGAAGACAATAGTACTGAAAAAACTAAACTACATAATCTGATAACAGAGCATTAAATGACACCTATTATGCATAGGTAGAGGAGTATTCATTTAGAAAATCAATGGAGAGCAAAATTGTTGCCATTTCTTCCTGCCTCTATGGTAGGTGGAAAGTGAGAGAAGCAGTGTTTCCAGAGAAGACTCAGGCTTTAGTTATGACCAGGAAAGGATCATTCAAAAGGAGCTAATCTTCATTAACTCACAAAATAAAATATATACATATATCTAGGAAGATTAATATGGTACAAGAAGATTCAGTTACTTGGAACATTGAATTAACTTACAAACCCCTCATTGTTCAAATTCACCCCATTCCCACAGGCCCTGAAATAGACAGGTTATATATGGCTCTGATCCAGAAGTCCCTGGTCTGATACTCTCTCTGCTCCCTTATGCCAGACATTTTTTTTTTTTTCCATAGCTAAATGGTATTCTGTTGTGATATACACCCCATTTTCTTTATTCAGTCATCCAATGTTAGACACTTAAGTTGATTCTATATCTTTGCTATTGTGAATATTGCTGCAACAAATACACAAGTACTGCTATCTTTTTGGTATATTAATTTCTCTTCCTTTGGGTAGATATCCAGTAGTGGGATTATTGGATCAAATGGTAATTATATTCTTAGTTCTTTGAGAAATCTCCATACCATTTTCCACAGAGGGTGTACTAATTTACATTCCTACCAAGAGTGTATGAGTTCCCTTTTTCTCCACCTCCTTGCCAACATCTGTTATTTTTTGTCTTTTTAATAATAGCCATTCTGACAGGGGTAAGATGATACCTAATTGTGGTTTTGATTTATATTTCTCTGATGATTCATGATGTTGAGCATTTTTTCATGTATCTGTTGGCTGGTTGTATGTCTTCTTTTGAGAAAAGGTCTATTCATGCCCTTTTTCTACTTTGTAAGGGGATTATTTGTGAGTTGTTGTTGTTGTTGTTGATGTTGAGTTCTTTGAACATTCCAGATATTAGTGCCTGTCAGATGAATAATTTGAAAGTATTTTCTCCCATTCTGCAGACTGTCTGTTTATTTTGTTGATGAATCCTTTCACTGGGTGGAAGCTTTTTAGTTTAATTAAGTCTAATTTATGTATTTTTGTTTCACCTGTGATTTGGAGGTTTTGGTCATAAATTCTATGTCTAGATCAATGTTCACAAGAGTTTTCTTTAGGTTTTCTTCTAGTATTTTTGCAATTTTGGGTGTTACATTAAAACCCTTAATCCATCTTGAGTTGATTTTTGTATATGGTGAGAGATACAGGTCAAGTTTCATTCTTCTGTATATGGCAATCTAATTTTCCTAGCACCATTTATTGAAAAGGGTATCCTTTTCCCAATGGATGTTCTTATTGACTTTCTCAAAGATCAGTTGCCTATAAATATGTGGCTTCATTTCTGTGTTCTCTATTCTGTTCTGTCAAACTGTACATCTATTTTTATACTAGTACCATGCTGTTATGGTTACTAGAGCTGTATAGTATAGTTTGAAGTCAGGGAATGTGATCCCTCCCACTCTTTTTGCTCAGGTTTGCTTTGGCTATTTGGACTCTTTTTTGGTTCCATCTGAATTTTAGGATTTTTCTTGAATTTTGTGAAAATTCGTGGTGGTATTTTGATATGGATTGCATTAAATGTGTAGATTACTTGAGGCAGTATGGTCATTTTAAAAATATTAATTCTTCAGATCTACGATCATGGATGCTTTTCCATTCATTTGTATCGTTTGCAATTTCTTTCATCAGTGTTTTGTAGTTTCCCTTGTGGAGAATTTTCATAACTCTTTGGTTAAACTTAGTCCTAGGTATTTGTTTGTTATTGTTGTTACTATTGTAAACGAAATTGTCTTCTTGATTTTATTATCAGTTAGCTTATTATTTTTTAACATTTTTACTTTTATTTTAAGTTCTGGGGTACATGTGCAGGATTTGGAAGTTTGTTACATAGGTAAACGTGTGCCATGGTGGTTTGCTGCACCTATCAACCCATCTCCTAGGTACTAAGCCCAGCATGCATTAGCCATTTTTCCTAATGTTCTTCCTCCCCTCACCTCACTCCTCAACAAGCCCCAGTGTGTGTTGTTCCCCTTCCTGTTTCCATGTGTTCTCATTGTTCAGCTCCCACTTGTAAGTGAGAACATGAGGTGTTTGGTTTTCTATTCCTGTGTTAGTTTGCCGAGAATTATGGCTTCCACCTCCATCCATGTCCTTGCAAAGAACATGATCTTATTCTTTTTTATGGCTGCATAGTATTCCATGGTGTGTATGTACCACATTTTCTTTATCCAGTCTATCCTTTGTGGGCATTTGGGTTGATTCCATGTCTTTGATATTGTGAATAGTCTCAGCTAGATTATTACTGGTATATGAAAATGCTACTGATTTTTATATGTTGATTTTTATCCTGAAACCTTACTAAGTCCATTTATCAAATCTAAGAGATTTTTCATGGAGTCTTTAGGTTTTTCTAGATGTAAGATTATATCATCAACAAATAGTGATAATTTGACTTCCTCCTTTCAATTTGGATGCATTTTATTTCTTTATCTTGCTTGATTCCTCTGGCTGGTATTACCAGTACTATGTTGAATAAGAGTGGTAAAAGTGGGCCTGGCACGGTGGCTCACGCCTGTAATTCCAGAACTTTGGGAAGCCAAGGTGGGCGGATCACGAGGTCAGGGGATCAAGACCATCTGGGCTAACAAAGTGAAACCCTATCTGTACTAAAAATAATAAAAAATTAGCCAGGCGTGGTGGTAGGCACCTGTAGTCCCAGCTACTTGGGAGGCTGAGGTAGGAGAATGGCATGAACCTGGGAGGTGGAGCCTGCAGTGAGCCAGGATCACACCACTGCACTCCAGCCTGGGTGACAGAGTGAGACTCCGTCTCAAAAAAAAAAAAAAAAAAGAGTAGTAAAAGTGGGCATCCTTGTCTTATTCCAGTTAGTTCAACTATTCCCCATTCAGTATAATGTTGGCTCTGCTTTTTGAACAGTTCATGTTAATGTATTCATTGTTTGAGGTTACAATGAGGCTTAGAAATAATACCTTATGTAAACAAACTAAAAAACAAGCAAAAAGAAAACTAATAAAAACTCTACACTTTAACTTTATCCCGTGTATGTCTTGAAAATTTTGTATAATAGTATCTTTGATAGGTTCCTGTTTTAATCACACTCAACATATGAGTACTTTACACATCACAATTACAGTATTACAATATTCTTTGTTTATCTGTGTACTTAATATGGCTAGTGAGTTTTGTACCTTCAGATGATTTTTTTCTGATTATTCTTATTTATTTATTTTGTTACATTTTAATTTCTAGGGTACATGTACACAATGTGCAGGTTTGTTACATATGTACACATGTGCCATATTGGTTTGCTGCACCCATTAAGTCGTCATTTACATTAGATATTTCTCCTAATGCTGTCCCTCCCCCAGACCCCTTCTCCACAACAGGCCCCGGTGTGTGATATTCCCCACCCTGTGCCCAAGTGTTCTCATTATTCAATTCCCTCCTATGAGTGAGAACATGCAGTGTTTGGTTTTCTGTCTCTGCAATGGTTTGCTCAGAATGATGGTTTCCAGTTTCATCCATGTCACTACGAAGGACATGAACTCATCCTTTTTTATGGCTGCATAGTATTCCATGGTGTATATGTGCCACAGTTTCTTAATGCAGTCTATCATTGATGGACATTTGGGTTGGTCCATGTCTTTGCTCTTGTGAATAGTGCCGCAATAAACATACGTGTGCATGTGTCTTTGTAGTAGCATGATTTATAATCCTTTGGGTATACACCCAGTAATGGTATCGCTGGGTCAAATGGTATTTTTAGTTCTAGATCCTTGAGGAATCGCCACACTGTCTTCCACAATGGTTGAACTAGTTTACAGTCCCACCAACAGTGTAAAAGTGTTCCTATTCTCCACGTCCTCTCTAGCACCTGTTGTTTCTTGACTTTTTAATGATCACCATTCTAACTGGTGTGAGATGGTACCTCATTGTGGTTTTGATTTGCATTTCACTGATTACCAGTGATGATTAGCATTTTTTCATGTGTCTGTTGGCTGCATAAATGTCTTCTTTTGAAAAGTGTCTGTTCATATCCTTTGCCCACTTTTTGATGGGGTTGCTTGATTTCTTTCTTTACATTTGTGTAAGTTCTTTGTGATACTGGATATTAGCCCTTTGTCAGATAAGTAGATTGCAAAAATTTTCTCCCATTCTGTAGGTTGCCTGTTCACTCTGATGGCAGTTTCTTTTGCTGTGTGAAAGCTCTTTAGTTTAGTTATATCCCATTTGTCTCTTTTGGCTTTTATTGCCATTGCTTTTGGTGTTTTAGACATGAAGTCCTTGCCCATGCATATGTCCTGAATGGTATTGGTCTAGGTTTTCTTCTAGGGTTTTTGTGGTTTTAGGTCTCACATTTAAGTCTTTAATCCATCTTGAATTAACGTTTGTATAAGGTATAAGGAAAGGATCCAGTTTCAGCTTTCTACATATGGTTAACCAGTTTTCGCAGCACCATTTATTAAATAGGGAATCCTTTCCCCATTTCTTGTTTTTGTCAGATTTGTCAAAGATCAGATGGTTATAGATTTGTGGTGTTATTTCTGAGGCCTCTGTTCTGTTCCATTGGTGGATATCTCTGTTTTGGTACCAGTACTATGCTGTTTTGGTTACTGTAGCCTTGTAGCATAGTTAGAAGTCAGGTAGCGTGATGCCTCCAGCTTTGTTCTTTTTGCTTAGCATTGTCTTGGCAATGTGGGCTCTTTTTTGGTTCCATATGAACTTTAAAGTAGTTTTTTCCAATTCTGTGAATAAAGTCATTGGTAACTTAATGAGGATGGCATTGAATCTATAAATCACCTTGGGCAGTGTGGCCACTTTCATGATATTGATTCTTCCTATCCAGAGCATGTAATGTTCTTCCATTTGTTTGTGTCCTCTTTTATTTTGTTGATCAGTAGTTTGTAGTTCTTCTTGAAGAGGTCCTTCACATCCCTTGTAAGTTGGATTCCTAGGTATTTTATTCTCTTTGAAGCTATTGTGAATGGGAATTCACTCATGATTTGGCTCTCTGTTTGTCTGTTACTGGTGTATAAGAATGTTTGTGATTTTTGCACGTTGATTTTGTATCCTGAAACTTTGCTGAAGGTGCTTATCAGCTTAAGGAGATTTTGGGCTGAGATGATGGGGTTTTCTAAATATGCAATGATGTCATCTGTTAACAGGGATAATTTGACTTCCTCTTTTCTTGATTGAATACCCTTTATTTCTTTCTCCTGCCGGATTGCCCTGGCCAGAACTTCCAACACTGTGTTGTAGGAGTGGTTAGAGGGGGCATCCCTGTCTTGTGCCAGTTTTCAAAGGGAATGCTTCCATTATTTGCCCGTTCAGTAAGATATTGGCTGTGGATCTGCCATAAATAGCTCTTATTATTTTGAGATACGTTCCATCAACACCTAATTTATTGAGAGTTTTTAGCATGAAGGACTGTTGAATTTTGTCAAAGGCCTTTTCTGCATCTATTGAGATAATCATGTGGTTTTTGTCTTTGGTTCCGTTTATGTGATGGATTATGTTTATTGATTTGCATATGTTGATCCATCCTTGCATCCCAGGGATTAAACCAACTTGATCATGGTGGATAAGCTTTTTGATGTGCTGCTGGATTCAATTTGCCAGTAATCTATTGAGGATTTTTGCATCAATGTTCATCAAGGATATTGGTCTAAACGTCTCCTTTTTTTGTTGCATCTCTGCCAAGCTTTGGTATCAGGATGATGTTGGCCTCTTAAAATGAATTAGGGAGGATTCCCTCTTTTTCTGTTGATTGAAATAGTTTCAGAAGGAATGGTATCAACTCCTCTTTGGACCTCTGGTAGAATTCGGCTGTGAATCCGTCTGATCCTGGACTTTTTTTGGCTGGTAGGCTATTAATTATTGCCTCAATTTCAGAGCCTGTTATTGGTGTATTCAGGAATTCAACTTTTTCCTGGTTTAGTCTTGGGAGGGTGTATGTGTCCAGGAATTCATCCACTTCTTCTAGAATTTCTAGTCTGTTTGCATAGAGGCATTTGTAGTATTCTCTGATGGCAGTTTATATTTCTGTGGGATCGGTGGCGATATCCCCTTTATCATTTTTTATTGTGTCTATTTGATTATTATCTCTTTTCTTCTTTATTAGTCTTGCTAGCAGTCTATCTATTTTGTTGATCTTTTCAAAACATCAGCTCCTGGATTCATTGATTTTTTGAAGAGGTTTTTGTTCTCTATCTCCTTCAGTTCTGCTCTGATCTTAGTTATTTCTTACCTTCTGCTAGCTTTTGAATGTGTTTGCTCCTGCTTCTCTATTTATTTTAATTGTGATGTTAGGGTGTCAATTTTAGATCTTTCCTGCTTTCTCTTCTGAGTATTTAGTGCTATAAATTTCCCTCTACACACTACTTTAAATGTGTCCCAGATATACTGATATGTTATGTCTTCATGCTTATGTCTAATATTGACAGTGGGGTGTTAAAGTCTCCCATTATTATTGTGTGGGAGTCTAAGTCTCTTTGCAGGTCTCTAAAGACTTGCTTTATGAATCTGGGTGCTCCTGTATTGAGTGCATATATTTAGGATAGTTAGCTCTTCTTGTTGAATTGATCCCTTTACCATTATGTAATGGCTTTCTTTGTCTCTTTTGATCTTTGTTGGTTTAAAGTCCGTTTTGTCAGAGACTGGGATTGCAACCCCCGCTTTTCTTTTTGCTTTCCATTTGCTTGGTAGATCTTCCTTCATCCCTTTATTTTTAGCCTGTGTGTATCTCTGCATGTGAGATGGGTCTTCTGAATACAGCCCACTGATGGGTCTTGACTCTTTATCCAATTTGCCAGTCTGTGTCTTTTAATTGGGATATTTAACCCATTTACATTTAAGGTAATATTGTTATGTGTGAGTTTGATCCTGTCATTATGATGTTAGCTGGTTATTTTGCCTATTAGTTGATGCAGTTTCTTCCTAGCATCGATAGACTTTACAATTTGGCATGTTTTTGCAGTGGCTGGTACTGGTTGTTCCTTTCCATGGTTAGTGCTTCCTTCAAGAGCTCTTTTAAGGCAGGCCTGGTAGTGACACAATCTCTTAGCATTTACTTGGCTGTAAAGGATTTTATTTCTCCTTCACTTACAAAGCTTAGCTTGGCTGGATATGAAATTCTGGATTGAAAATTATTTTCTTTAAGAATGTTGAATATTGGCCCCCACTCTCTTCTGGCTTGTAGAGTTTCTGCCAAGAGATCTGCTGTTAGTCTGATGGGCTTCCCTCTGTGGGTAACCCGACCTTTCTCTCTGGCTCCCCTTAACATTTTTTCCTTCATTTCAACCTTGGTGAATCTGACAATTCTATGTCTTGGGGTTGCTCTTCTTGAGGAGTATCTTTGTGCTATTCTCTGTATTTCCTGAATTTGAATGTTGGCCTGCCTTGCGAGGTTGAGGAATTTCTCCTGGATAATATCCTGAAGAGCATTTTCCAACTTGGTTCCATTCTCCCTGTCACTTTCAGATACACCAATCAAACATAGCTTTGGTCTTTTCACATAATCCTGTATTTCTTGGAGGCTGTGTTCATTTCTTTTTACTATTTTTTCTCTAAACTTCTCTTGTTGCTTCATTTCATTAATTTGATCTTCAATCACTGATATCCTTTCTTCCACTTGATCAAATTGGCTACGGAATCTTGTGCATGCATCATGTAGTTCTTGTGTCATGGTTTTTCAGCTACATCAGGTCATTTACTGTCTTCTCTACACTGCTTAGCCATTCATCTAATCTTTTTTCAAGGTTTTTAGCTTCCTTGTGATGGTTTTGAAAATCCTCCTTTAGCTCAGAGAAGTTTGTTATTATCAACCCTCTGAAGTCTACTTGTGTCAACTCGTCAAAGTCATTCTCTGTCCAGCTTTGTTCTGTTGCTGGCAAAGAGCTGCAATCCTTTGGAAGAGAAGAGGTGCTCCGTTTTTTAGAATTTTCAGCAATTTGCTCTGGTTTCTCCCCATCTTTGTAGTTTTATCTACTTTTGGTCTTTGATGATGGTGACCTACAGATGGGGTTTTGGTGTGGATATCTTTTCTGTTGATGTTGATGCTATTCCTTTCTGTTTGTTAGTTTTCCTTCTAACAGTCGGGTCCCTCCGCTGCAGGTCTGTTGGAGTTTGCTAGAGGTCCACTCCAGATGCTGTTTACCTAGGTATCACCAGTGGAGGCTGCAGAACAGCAAATATTGCAGAACAGCAAATATTGCTGCCTGATCCTTCCTCTGGAAGCTTTGGGAGGTGTCTCCCAGTTAGGCTACACGAGTGTCAGGGACCCACTTGAGGAGGCAGTCTGTCCGTTCTCAGAGCTCAAACACTGTGCTGGGAGAACCACTGCTCTCTTCAGAGCTGTCAGACAGGGACATTTAAGTCTGCCTAAGTTTCTACTGCCTTTTATTCAGCTATGCCCTGCCTCCAGAGGTGGAGTCTACAGAGGCAGGCAGGCCTCCTTGAGCTGTGGTGGGCTCCACCCAATTCAAGCTTCCTGGTCGCTTTGTTTACTTACTCAAGCCTCAGCAATGGCGAATGCCCCTTTCCCAGCCAGGCTGCTGCCTTGCAGTTTGATCTGGGACTGCTGCGCTAGTGGTGAGCAAGCCTCAGTGGGCATGGGACCCACTGAGCCAGGCGCAGGATATAATCTCCTGGTGTGCCGTTTGCTAAGACTGTTGGAAAAGTGCAGTATTAACGTGGGAGTGTCCCGAGTTTCCTGGTAGTCTGTCACAGCTTCCCTTGGCTAGAAGAGGAAAATACCCTCACCTTTTGGGCTTCCCGGGTGAGGCAATGCCACGCCCTGCTTCGACTTGCCCTCCCGTGGGCTGCACCCACTGTCCAGTCAGTCCCAATGAGATGAACCAGGTACCTCAGTTGGATACGCAGAAATCACCCGTCTTCTGCATCGATCACACTGGGAGCTGCAGACCGGAGTTGTTTCTATTCAGCCATCTTGTCAGATGATTTCTTATTGCTCAGTAATGTCCTTTTCTTTCAGATTGAAGAACTCCCTTTATAATTTCTTGTTGGACAGGTATGATGTTGATTAAATCCCTCAGCTTTTGTTTGTCTGAGCAAGTTTTTATTTCTCCATCATGAAGGATGTTTTCACCAAATGTACTATTCTGGAATAAAAGTGTGTGTGTTTTTTTTTTTTTTTTTCTTCAGCACTTTAAATATGTCAGGCCACTCTCTTCTGGTCTGTAAGGTTTCTGCTGAAAAGTTTTCCACCAAATGTGTTGGAGGTTCTTTGTATGTTATTTTTTTCTTTTCTCTTGTTGCTTTTAGTATCCTTGCTTTAACTCTGACCTTTAGAAATTTGATTTTTAAATGTCTTAAGATAGTTGTATTTGGGTTAAATCTTCTTGGTTTTCTATAACATTCTTGTACTTGAATATTGATCTCTCTCTCTAGGTTTGGGAAGTTCTCTGTTATTATCCGTTTTATAAACTTTCTACTGCAATCTTTCTTTCTCTCCCTACCTCCCTTTCAGTAACTCTTAGATTTGAGGCTATGCTCTAGACCTTGTAGGCACACTTCATTCCTTTTTGTTCTTTATACTTTTGGGTTCTTGGGCTGTGTATTTTCAAGTAGCTTGCGTTCAAGTTCACTGATTCTTTCTTCTATTTGATCAATTCTGTTATTGAAAGATTTTGATGCTGTCTTCAGTATACCTATTGCATTTTTCAGCTCCAGAATTTGCCCAATTCTTCTTAATTATTTCAATCTCCTTGTTAAATTTATCAATAGGACTCTGAATTCCTTCTCTATCATTGAGGTTTCTCAAAACAGCTATTTTGAATTATCCTTCAGAAAGGTCACATATCTATCTCTCCAGGATTTGTCATTGGTGCCTTACTTAGTTCATTTGGTGAGATAATTTTCCTGGATGGTCTGAACGCTTGTAGATGTTCATTGGTGTCTTAGCATTAAGGAGTTAGGTATTTATTATAGTCCTTTCAGTCTGGGCTTCTTTGTACCTGTCCTTCTTGGGAAGGCTTTCCAGGTATTCAAAGGGACTTGAGTGTTGTGATTTAAGTTTTGGCCACTGCAGCTATATCTGCATTAGGGTGCACCCTAAGTCCAGTAATGCTGTGGCTCTTGCAGACTGATAGAGGTACAACGTTGGTGATCATGAGTAAGATCTAGAAGAATTCCCTAGATTACCAGCCAGAGACTCTTCTTATTTTCCCTTACTTTTTCCCAAACAAATGGAGTATCTCTCTCTGCTGAGCTTCCTAGAGGTGGAAGAAGAGATGACGAGTACCCTTGTGGCCATCACCACTAGGACTTCACTGGGTCAGATATAAAACCAGCACAGCACTGGGTCTTGTCCAAAGCCCACAATGACCACTGCATTGCTACCACTGATTTCACTCAAGGTCCAAGGGCTCCTCAGTCAGTTTGTGGTGAATGCTGCCATTCCTGAGCCTCTCTCTTCAGGACAATGGGCTCCTGTTTGAACTAGGGCATGTCCAGAAATGCCATCCAGGAAATAAATCCTGGAATTGGGTAAGCCGACTTAGGGCTCTACCCAACTGTGGCTGAGCTAGTACCCGAGCTGTAAAACAAACTCTCCTTTACTCTTCCCTCTTCTTTCTTCCTCTAGCCGCCACAGCTGGGAATGTGCTGGCTCACACCTGAAGCCAGTACAGCTCTGAGTCTCACCTAAGGCCTGCAGTAAGTACTGCCTGTCTACCACTGCTGATTATTCAGGGCTCCAGGACTCTTTAGATAGCAGGCAATGAATTCTGTCAAGAATGGGTTCTTCACTTCAAGGCACATCCTGGCCTAGGATGTGTTTAGAAATGTCATCTGGTAGTGAGTGCCTGGAATGGGGACTTCAGGACTCTCCCTGATGCCATATTCTACTGTGGCTGAGTTGGTATCCAAGTTGCAAGACAGAGTCCTCTTTTTCTCCTTTCCTGTCTCCTAAACCAGAAGGAAGGAGTCTCTCCAGTAGCTGTGAGCTGTGCCTTGGTTTGGGTGAAGGGTGATGCAGGCACTCCCTTGGACACTCCAGCTGGTATCTCACTAGTTCATGTATACCCCAAGTCCACTGACTATAAGCCTAGCACAGCACCAGTCTTTGCTCAGGAATTACAGTCACTGTGGTCTTCACTGCTTTTCTTTTCTTTTTTTTTTTTAGAATGAGATTTATTTATTTGTGTTTATTTTTTAAATTTTTTTATTATACTTTAAGTTCTAGGGTACACGTGCACAACGTGCAGGTTTGTTACATATGTATACTTGTGCCATGTTGGTGTGCTGCACCCATTAACTCGTCATTTACATTAGGTATTTCTCCTAATGCTATCCCTCTCCCCCCTTCCCCACCCTACGACAAGCCCCGCTGTGTGATGTTCCCCTTCCTGTGTCCAAGTGTTCTCATTGTTCAAGTCCCACCTATGAGTGAGAACATGCGGTGTTTGTTTTTCTGTCCTTGTGATAGTTTGCTCAGAATGATGGTGTCCAGCTGCATCCATGTCCCTACAAAGGACATGAACTCATCATTTTTTATGGCTGCATAGTATTCCATGGTGTATATGTGCTACATTTTCTTAATGCAGTCTATCACTGATGGACATTTGGGTTGGTTCCAAGCCTTTGCTCTTGTGAATAGTGTTGCAGTAAACATACGTGTGCATATGTCTTTATAGCAGCATGATTTATAATCCTTTCGGTATATACCCAGTAATGGGATGGCTGGGTCAAATTGTATTTCTAGTTCTAGATCCTTGAGGAATCGCCACACTGTCTTCCACAATGGTGAAACTAGTTTACAGTCCCACCACTTTTTAAGTTTATTAAGAACCCCAGGGCATCTTAGCCCATGGTTGCAGGGTTTGCCAGAACTCAGATTCCTACCTCTGGAATGGACGACTGGCCTCTGGCTAGGGCTGGTCCAGCTGCTCCCTCCATGGATGCTGGCTGAGTTCTTCCCCATTTTGCTTTCCACCATGACAGGGAAGCCCCAAGTTCCAGTGCAGTCACGCTATCAGTGCACTCTCCCTCTCTTGAGTGTACTGATTCTCTCTCTGCAAAATGTGGCCACTGCTGCAGAGTGGAAGAGCATGGTGGAGGCCATTTAGGACCATCTTTTATAACCTCTTCAGTGCCTTCTTCCTTACCATGATGTTAAAACCAGGTACTGTGATCACTCACCTGAATTTTGGTTCTTATGAGGGTGCTTTTTTTTGTGGATACTTGTTCAATGTTATATTCAGGCAGGGTTGGGGGACGATCATTGGAGGTTTCTCTTCAGCATCTTGCTCCACCTTCATCTCCCTAATCTTTGTTTCTGGTAAGAAGTCATTGGCTAATTGTGATTCCCTTATATATAATAGGTCATTTTTCTCTTGATATTATCAAGATTTTATCTTTGTCTTTGGCTTTTACTGGTTGACTATGATAGGTCTAAATTTAGTTCTCTTTTTGTTTATCCTGTGTAGAGTTTATGGAGGCTTTTTGAATGTGTAGATTAATTTTTATCAATTTTGGAATATTTCAGCCAATATTTCTTCAAATATTTTTGTGTCCTTTTCTTTTTCTCTTCTCATTCTTAAACTCCCATTACATGTACATTGGTACACTTAATGGTTTTCCAAGGTCTCTGAGGTTCTGTTAACTTGTTTGCATTCTTTTTATTTTTGTTATTCAGATTTAATAATCTCTATTGGTATCTTTGGATTTCCAATTCTTTCTTTTGCTTTCTCCAGTTTGCTGTTGAGTCTTTCTAATGATTTTTAAAATTTAAGCTATTAGGCTTTCAACACCAGAATTTCCATTCTCAAGTTGAGTAATTGTTATAACAATTTTTAAAATTATTTCAATGTGATTTCCTTTAGTTCACTGAACATTTTTTACAACAGTTGTTTGAATTTTTGTCTTCTGTCACCAAAATCTAGATGTCTAAAGAAACTATTGCTTTTGATTGCCATTTTTCCTGTATGTGGGTCACACTTTCCTGTGTCTTTGTCTGTTAATAATTTTTGTTAAATGGCCTGGCATAGTTGCTCATGCCTATAATTCCAGCACTTGGGAGGCCAAGGTGGGTGCATCACTTGAGGTCAGGAGTTCAATACCAGTCTGGCCAACATGACAAAACCATATTTCTACTAAAAATACAAAAAATTAGCCAGGCATGATGGTGTGAACCTGTGATCCCAGCGACTTGGGAGGCTGAGGCAGAAGAGTTGCTCGAACCTGGCAGGCAGAGGTTGCAGTGAGCTGAGATCTCACCACTGCACTCCAGCCTGGGCAACAGGGCAAAACTCTGTCTCTAATAATAATAATAATAATAATAATAATAATAATAATACATTTTTCTTAAGAATTGGTCATTTTAGGCTATATATACAATCAACTCTAGATTCTGAATCGCCCTCAGGGATTGTTACTGTTCTTTTATTTTTCTTTTGTTTGTTTGTTTAGTAACCATTTTGGACTAATTCTGTAGAGTCAATTCTGTAGTGTATTGCTACTGATACCTCTAGTCAGTGTTTTTGTTATAGTTGTCATCGTCATTTTTATTTTTAAACCTGGATTTCCTGGGGTCACACCTGGGTCCATACAGCTAATTATTCAGTCAGTGATTGGTCAGAAGTTATGCTTGAATGCCTTGAGCTATTATACCTTCTAACCTTTGCTGATGAATGTTTGGAGAATGCATACAATGTTTAGATATACAGTGTTTAGGTGATTTTAAAGGGTTCCCAAGCTTTGCCTTTCTGTGAGTATAAGTTCTGTCTAGGTAGTCATCCTCTCTGGTCTCTCCCCAGCATGTATGCAGCCTTTCTGACTACCAGGTATACATGGCACATATCAAGTTCTTATACAGCTAACTTATTCCCCGACTCTTCCTGTAATAGATGATCTACTGATCTAGTGTATGCCCCATGCCTATCACATTCTCAGAGTAGCTGCAATGTTAGCCTTCCCTGATTTTTGCCACCAAGGTCAAATTGTTTTTGATAGCTCTTTCAACAGTGAGTTTTTTCGTGCTCCAAATCAAGTCATCTCTCCAGCACAGGACCACTGTCTTCACAGTCTACCTTATCCTGGTAGAACTAGAATACCACAAATATGGGGATGATTTGAATTGCCCCAGGCTACAATGCCGCATAATCTATTACAGTGCTTACAGTGAGTCATTTTTCTTGAATAAATACTTCTCTGCCTGTTTTCATGCATTTGGCAAATTTCCAAACTTTTGGGGAAGATTTAGTCTTTTTTTTTTTTTGAAGATTTAATCACTGTATTTGGGGAAAATAATTTTCAGAGTTCCTCATTCAGATATTCTGGAAGTCCCAGCTCTAAATACTAAGTTTAATAAACTCTTTGAACATAGAGGCTGATCTTTTCTCAATGTCTCTGCAGTGAGAAAAATTTTTCATTCAGTTTTCTCATTGACCTTTATAGTCATCACTTCTAGATATATGTAAAGATCCCTCTGGATTGTTTATTCTTTCTTTATGTTTTGTCTCGGATCTCTGGCATTGGATCCTCTGGGATTTCAAGTGTGAAGATTTTGTTTCACTGAGGCTTGTGGAGAAGTAGTTTTCCCAACAGATGGGGAGATAGCTGCCTGAAAATAAAGACAACACTAGAAATATTATAAACTAATTATAGTTTCTAGTTAGAAAGATGCAGAGCAACGAAGACATAGCACACTGTTTGAGACTAAATCCAGTCACATGCGAAGCCAGACCTAACCCTGGACATTTTAGGTAAATTGGCTGATAAGTTCCTGTATTAGTCTGTTTTCACACTGCTGATAAAGACATGCCCATGACTGGGGCAATTTACAAAAAAAAAACAGGTTTCATGGACTTAGAGTTCCACGTGGCTGGGGAAGCCTCACAATCATGGCAGAAGGTGAAAAACACATCTCACATGGTGGCAGATAAGAGAAGCGAGCTTATGCAGAGAAACTCCTGTTTTTAAAACCATCAGATCTCATAAGACTTATTCACTATCATGAGAACAGCATGGGAAAGAACCACCTTCATGATTCAGTTGCCTCCCACCAGGTCCCTCTCACAACATCTGGGTATTCACTACGACATTCGGGTGGGGACACACACAAACCATATCAGTTCCTTTATGTTGCAAGCTAGCATGATTGGTAAAGGCTAGATTTCTGTCACTTGCAATATAAAAAAATCCTGATCTATTTTATATTTATTATATATACGCACATGTATATATGACAATACATACTACTTTCTTTAATTTCACTTATCACAGTTTTAATATTATGTTTATATCTGTGATAGTATTTTCTTCTCTCAAATGATAAGCTCCAAGGAGAAAAATATCTGTTTTATCCAACATGCCTATTTCTATAAGATATTTATCATTTTTTCTGTCCAGCTTCCAATAACCCCTGCCTAGTTTACTGAATGATGCACTGTGCCGTCTTGCACGGAGTCCTGTGGAAACTGAAAGAGGTTGGGGCAAATTGTCCCTCTTCCTGCCCTCCAAAAACCAGGGTGAAACATGTGACCTGGGTTTGGCCAATTAGACATTTGTATTCTCATCTTTGAGTTTTGCTTCAGTGACACAGACACAGAGTTAGAATCTAATTCACAGCATCAACAATGATGTTTTTCAGGCATTCTAACATCATCCTCACCCAAATCTTTTTGTTTACATGTTAGCTCTCAACCAGTCTCGGTTAATCTGATTATCTTTCAGTCTCACTTCTGCAACTTCAAGTCTGTTTATTCTGTGTGCCCCTGCTGCATTTCTGGAAAATTTCATTTTTGTCTTAGACAAAGTTTATTAGCATTGCCTGCCTCCAAAAAACCTGACTGATAAAGAAAATTCTGTGATTAGCACAGAATATGAAGTCAAAAAATAATTATTAGAGCTTTGATAAAGATAATGATTTGGGGGAGAAAATATTATGTTTTAATTTGGCTGGGGTTTTTTCTTTGCACTGAATTCAATTCCATAAATATGTATGAAAAGGCACTGTAATAGGCTCTATGAAGTATACCGACATGAGTAAACACAGTAATTTATTTCAAAATGTTTATGTTATAATTAAGGACTTCTAAGAGTGAAATTAAATGGATAAAAGATAAGGCAACTACTGGTTAGTTTTTTATAGAATTCTATTTTTGCCATAATTATTAATAACCAAAGGTGTAATACCTGCAAAGGCTCATCTGAAAATATTTACTGAGAATCTCCTAGTTGCTAGGCATGGGCTAGAGGCTAAAGATACAGCATAGTACAGGATAGGCAAACTCATGCTTTGTATAACTTTTATTCTGATGTTTTATTTATTTTTCAAAGATGCAAGTTAAATATATAAAATATTATGAAAATAACTTTAAATGGCAAACCACAAACTTAAGAAAACATTTGTAACTCTATGGGAGTAATAAAGAGTAACACTTTTAATATATAAAGAAAATTCAGAGATTCAAAAAAATGCTAATTCTCAAATTGAAGAAGGAACATTACTCAGATATAATTGACAGAACTATAAATTCCTAATACATACTTTATATCTCATTAGTAATCACATAATAAGATATAATTTTTATTTACCTAATTTACAATAACATTTAGGTAGTATACTAAATTTTTTTTGTCTTGGAAATTAGGTTTTATTTATTTATTTTTATTATGCTTTATGTTCTAGGTTACATGTGCACAACGTGTAGGTTTGTTAAATATGTATACATGTGCCACGTTGGTGTGCTGCACCCATTAACTCATTATTTACATTAGGTATATCTCCTAATGCTATCCTTCCCCCCTCCCCCCACCCCACAACAGGCCCCCATGTGTGATGTTCCCGTTCCTGTGTCCAAGCATTCTCATTGTTCAGTTCCCACCTATGAGTGAGAACATGTGGTGTTTGGTTTTCTGTTCTTGTGATAGTTTGCTGAGAATGATGGTTTCCAGCTCCATCCATGTCCCTACAAAGGACATGAACTCATCCTTTTTTATGGCTGCATAGTATTCCATGCTGTATATGTGCCACATTTTCTTTTCTTTTTTTTTATTATTATCATACTTTAGGTTCTAGGGTACATGTGCATAACGTGCAGGTTTGTTACATATGTATACTTGTGCCATGTTGGCGTGTTGCACCCATCAACTCGTCAGCACCCATCAACTCGTCATTTACATCAGGTATAACTCCCAGTGCAATCCCTCCCCCCTCTCCCCTCCCCATGATAGGCCCCGGTGTATGATGTTCCCTTTCCCGAGTCCAAGTGATCTCATTGTTCAGTTCCCACCTATGAGTGAGAACATGCGGTGTTTGGTTTTCTGTTCTTGTGATAGTTTGCTCAGAATGATGGTTTCCAGCTGCATCCATGTCCCTACAAAGGACACAAACTCATCCTTTTTTATGGCTGCATAGTATTCCATGGTGTATATGTGCCACATTTTCTTAATCCAATCTGTCACTGATGGACATTTGGGTTGATTCCAAGTCTTTGCTATTGTGGATAGTGCCGCAATAAACATACGTGTACACGTGTCTTTAGAGCAGCATGATTTATAATCCTTTGGGTATATATCCAATAATGGGATGGCTGGGTCATATGATACTTCTAGTTCTAGATCCTTGAGGAATCGCCATACTGTTTTCCATAATGGTTGAACTAGTTTACAATCCCACCAACAGTGTAAAAGTGTTCCTATTTCTCCACATCCTCTCCAGCACCTGTTGTTTCCTGACTTTTTAATGATTGCCATTCTAACTGGTGTGAGATGGTATCTCATTGTGGTCTTGATTTGCATTTCTCTGATGGCCAGTGATGATGAGCATTTTTTCATGTGTCTGTTGGCTGTATGAATGTCTTCTTTTGAGAACTGTCTGTTCATATCCTTTGCCCACTTTTTGATGGGGTTGTTTGTTTTTTTCTTATAAATTTGTTTGAGTTCTTTGTAGGTTCTGGATATTAGCCCTTTGTCAGATGAGTAGATTGCAAAAATTTTCTCCCATTCTGTAGATTGCCTGTTCACTCTGATGGTAGTTTCTTTTGCAGTGCAGAAGCTCTTTAGTTTAATTAGATGACATTTGTCAATTTTGGCTTTTGTTGCCATTGCTTTTGGTGTTTTAGACATGAAGTCCTTGCCCATGCCTATGTCCTGAATGGTATTCCCTAGGTTTTCTTCTAGGGTTTTTATGGTATTAGGTCTAACATTTAAGTCTCTAATCCATCTTGAATTAATTTTCGTATAAGGAGTAAGGAAAGGATCCAGTTTCAGCTTTCTACTTATGGCTAGCCAGTTTTCCCAGCACCATTTATTAAATAGGCAATCCTTTCCCTATTTCTTGTTTTTCTGAGGTTTGTCAAAGATCAGATGGCTGTAGATGTGTGGTATTATTTCTGAGGACTCTGTTCTGTTCCATTGGTCTATATCTCTGTTTTGGTACCAATACCATGCTGTTTTGGTTACTGTAGCCTTGTAGTATAGTTTGAAGTCAGGTAGCGTGGTGCCTCCAGCTTTGTTCTTTTGACTTAGGATTGTCTTGGAGATGCGGGCTCTTTTTTGGTTCCATATGAACTTTAAAGCAGTTTTTTCCAATTCTGTGAAGAAACTCATTGGTAGCTTGATGGGGATGGCATTGAATCTATAAATTACCTTGGGCAGTATGGCCATTTTCACGATATTGATTCTTCCTATCCATGAGCATGGTATGTTCTTCCATTTGTTTGTGTCCTCTTTTATTTCACTGAGCAGTGGTTTGTAGTTCTCCTTGAAGAGGTCCTTTACATCCCTTGTAAGGTGGATTCCTAGGTATTTCATTCTCTTTGAAGCAATTGTGAATGGAAGTTCATTCATGATTTGGCTCTCTGTTTGTCTGTTACTGGTGTATAAGAATACTTGTGATTTTTGCACATTAATATTGTATCCTGAGACTTTGCTGAAGTTTCTTATCAGCTTAAGGAGATTTTGGGCTGAGACAATGGGGTTTTCTAAATATACAATCATGTCATCTGCAAACAAGGACAATTTGACTTCTTCTTTTCCTAACTGTATACCCTTGATTTCTTTCTCTTGCCGGATTGCCCTAGCCAGAACTTCCAACACTATGTTGAATAGGAGTGGTGAGAGGGGGCATCCCTGTCTTGTGCCAGTTTTCAAAGGGATTTTTTGCAGTTTGTGCCCAATCAGTATGATATTGGCTGTGGGTTTGTCATAAATAGCTCTTATTATTTTGAGATACGTTCCATCAATACTGAATTTATTGCGAGTTTTTTGCATGAAGGGCTGTTGAATTTTGTCAAAGGCCTTTTCTGCATCTATTGAGATAATCATGTGGTTTTTGGTTTTGGTTCTGTTTATATGCTGGATTACATTTATTGATTTGCGAATGTTGAACCAGCCTTGCATCCCAGGGATGAAGCCCACTTGATCATGGTGGATAAGCTTTTTGATGTGCTACTGGATTCAATTTGCCAATATTTTATTGAGGATTTTTGCATCAATGTTCATCAGGGATATTGGTCTAAAATTCTCTTTTTTTGTTGTGTCTCTGCCAGGCTTTGGTATCAGGATGATATTGGCCTCATAAAATGAGTTACGGAGGATTCCCTCTTTTTCTATTGATTGGAATAGTTTCAAAAGAAATGGTACCAACTCCTCCTTGTAACTCTGGTAGAATTCGGCTGTGAATTCATCTGGTCCTGGACTCTTTTGGGTTGGTAGGCTATTAATTATTTCCTCAATTTCAGAGCCTGTTATTGGTGTATTCAGGTATTCAACTTCTTCCTGGTTTAGTCTTGGGGGGGTGTATGTGTCCAGGAATTTATCCGTATCTTCTAGGTTTTCTAGTTTATTTGCGTAGAGTGTTTATAGTATTCTCTGATGGTAGTTTGTATTTCTGTGGGGTCAGTGGTGATATCCCCTTTATCATTTTTTATTGCGTCTATTTGATTCTTCTCTCTTTTCTTCTTTATTAGTCTTGCCAGCGGTCTATCAAATTTGTTGATCTTTTCAAAAACCAGCTCCTGGATTCATTGATTTTTTTGGAGGGATTTTTGTGTCTCTATCTCCTTCAGTTCTGCTCTGATCTTAGTTATTTCTTACCTTCTGCTAGCTTTTGAATGTGTTTGCTCTTGCTTCTCTAGTGCTTTTAATTGTGATGTTGGGTGTCAATTTTAGATCTTTCCTGCTTTCTCTTCTGAGCATTTAGTGCTATAAATTTCCCTCTACACACTGCTTTAAATGTGTCCCAGAGATTCTGGTATGTTGTGTCTGTGTTCTCATTTGTTTCAAAGAACATCTTTATTTCTGCCTTCATTTCATTAGGTACCCAGTAGTCATTCAGGAGCAGGTTGTTCAGTTTCCATGTAATTGAGTGGTTTTGATTGAGTTTCTTAATTCTGAGTTCTATTTTGATTGCACTGTGGTCTGAGAGACAGTTTGTTATAATTTCTGTTCTTGTACATTTGCTGAGGAGTACTTTACTTCCAATTATGTGGTCAGTTTTGGAATAAGTATGATGTGGTGCTGAGAAGAATGTATATTCTGTTGATTATGGTTGGAGAGTTCTGTAGATGTCTACTAGGTCTGCTTGGTGCAGAGCTGAGTTCAATTCCTGGATATCCTTATTAACTGTCTGTCTTATTGATCTGTCTAATGTTGACAGTGGGGTGTTGTAGTCTCCTATTATTATTGTGGGGGAGTCTAAGTCTCCTTGTAGTCTCTAAGGACTTGCTTTATGAATCTGGGTGCTCCTGTATTGGGTGCATATATATTTAGGATAGTTAACTCTTCTTGTTGGATTGATCCCTTTACCATTATGTAATGGCCTTCTTTGTCTCTTTTGGTCTTTGTTGGTTTAAAGTCTGTTTTATCAGAGACTAGGCTTGCAACCCCTGTTTTTTTTTTTTTAATTTTCCCTTTGCTTGGTAGATCTTCCTTCATCCCTTTATTTTGAGTCTATGTGTGTCTCTGCCCATGAGATTGGTCTCCTGAATACAGCAGACTGATGGGTCTTGACTCTTTATCCAATTTGCCAGTCTGTGTCTTTTAATTGGAGCATTTAGTCCATTTACATTTAAGGTTAATATTGTTATGTGTGAACTTGATCCTGTCATTATGATGTTAGCTGGTTGTTTTGCCCATTAGTTGATTCAGTTTCTTCCTAGCATTGATCATCTTTACATTTTGGCATGTTTTTTGCAGTGGCTGGTACCAGTTATTCATTTCTATGTTTAGTGCTTCCTTACGGAGCTCTTGTAAGATAGGCCTGATGGTGACAGAATCTCTTAGCATTTGCTTGTCTGTAAAGGATTTTATTTTTCCTTTATGAAACTTAGTTTGGCTGGATATGAAATTCTGGGTTGAAAATTGTTTTTTTTTAAGAATGTTGAATATTGGCCCCCAGTCTCTTCTGGCTTGTAGAGTTTCTGCTGAGACATCTGTTGGTAGTCTGATGGGCTTCCCTTTGTGGGTAACCTGACCTTTCTCTCTGGCTGCCCTTATCATTTTTTCCTTCATTTCAACTTTGGTAAGAATGACAATTATGTGTCTTGGAGTTGCTCTTCTTGAGGAGTATCTTTGTGGCGTTGTCTGTATTTTCTGAATTTGAATGTTGGCCTGCCTTGCTAGGCTGGGTAAGTTCTCCTGGATAATATCCTACAGAATGTTTTCCAGCTTGGTTCCATTCTCCCCGTCACTTTCGGGTATACCAGTCAGACCTAGATTTGGTCTTTTCACAAGTCCCGTATTTCTTTGAGGCTTTGTTCATTGTTTTTTACTCTTTTTTCTCTAAACTTCTCTTCTCACTTCATTTCATTAATTTGATCTTCAATCACTGATACCCTTTCTTCCAGTTGATTGAATCAGTTACTGAAGGTTGTGCATTTGTCCCATAGTTCTTGTGCCTTGGTTTTCAGCTCTATCAGGTCATTTAAGCACTTCTCTACATTGGTTAATCTAGTTTGCCATTCATCAAATCTTTTTCAAGGTTTTTAGCTTCTTTGCGATGGGTTAGAACTTCCTCCTTTAGCTTGGAGAAGTTTGATTGTCTGAAGCCTTCTTCTCTCAACTTATCAAAGTCATTCTCCGTTCAGCTTTGTTCTGTTGCTGGCGAGGAGCTGTGTTCCTTTGGAGAGGGAGAAGTACTCTGATTTTTTAGAATTTTCATCTTTTCTGTTCTGTTTTTCCCCCACCTTTGTGGTTTTATCTACGTTTGGTCTTTGATGATGGTGACATACAGATGGGGTTTTGGTGTGGATGTCCTTTCTGTTTGTTAGTTTTCCTTCTAAGAGTCAGGACGCTCAGCTGCAGTTCTGTTGGAGTTTGCTAGAGGTCCACTCCAGACCTTGTTTGCCTGAGTATCAGCAGCGGAGGCTGCAGAAGAGTGAATATTGCCAAACAGCAAATGTTGCTGCCTGATATTCCTCTGGAAGCTTCATCTCAGAGGGGTATCCAGCCATGTGAGGTGTCAGTCTGCCCCCACTGAAGGGTGCCTCCCAGTTAAGCTCCTCGGGGGTCAGGGACTCACTTGAGCAGGCAGTCTGTCTGTTCTCAGATCTCAAACTCCATGCTGGGAGAACCGCTACTCTCTTCAAAGCTGTCAGACAGGGACATTTAAATCTGCAGAGGTTTCTGCTGCCTTTTGTTTGGCTAGGCCCTGTCCCCAGAGGTGGAGTCTACAGAGGCAGGCAAGTCTCCTTGAGCTGCGGTGGGCTCCACCCAGTTCGAGCTTCTCAGTGGCTTTGTTTACCTACACAAGCCTCAGCAATGGAGGGCACCCCTCCCCCAGCCTCGCTGCTGCCTTGCAGTTAGATCTCAGACTGCTGTGCTGGCAATGAGGGAGGCTCCAGAGGGTGTGGGCTCGAGCCAGGTGCGGGATATAATCTCCTGGTGTGCTGTTTGCTAAGATCCTTGGTAAAGCACAGTATTAGGGTGGGAGTGACCCGATTTTCCAGGTGTTGTGTGTCACAGTTTCCCTTGGCTAGGAAAGGGAATTCTCTTCCCCTTGTGCTTCTCAGGTAAGGCGATGCCTCACCCTGCTTTGGCTTTCGCTCGGTGGGCTGCACCCCCTGTCCTGTACCCACTGTCCGACACACCTCAGCGAGATGAATCCAGTACCTCAGTTGGAAATGCAGAAATCACCCGTCTTCTGTGTCATTCACACTGGGAGCTGGAGGCTGGAGCTGTTGCTGCTCGGCCATTCTAGTATGCTAAGTATTAATGATTTTGTGGTCAGACCAGCATTGTCAGACATTATGTTGATAAGAAATTTGGCAACATTTCTCTGTGCAGCATATAGCAATCCTAAATTTTCCTTTAATGCAATAATTCTAGTTCTGAATATATGTTCTAATATATTAAAATTGGAGCAAAGTTTGCATACAAACATATAACAAGAGCAAAATGGAAAAGCTGGAAAACACAATGAAAACAAACTAACAAAACATTCTTCTCTGAATCTCCAATCTTATAACTTTTCCTGGAGTTATCCCAAAATGTTTTTCTTTCTTCTCAGAGTGCTATAGGTCCATTTCCTTGCTTTATTCTCAGTTTGTCCAAAATTATGGGTTCATATTTCAGTGTGAGTCAGCAAGTTTTCCTACATTGAAAATGACTTGCATTCTAATTTATATTTATGCTAATTATCAAATCAGTGTATTCCTCTTTCTTCTGATACATTAAAACTCATTCCAAACACTGAAAACCTCTTTTGAGTGGGTTCTCTAGTCTGTTGTTATTTGATTCTGAATTAAAGTGGGGTACACAGATTGTTCAAAAAGTACTGTAAAAAGAACAAAGTACTGTTACTTAAGACAGCACCAGTTCAATGTCACAAAATATTACCTTTCACTTATCATTAGTTTGTAAAAACTAGTCACCAATTCAATTATGTTAACATTTTTAATAGGGAACTGATATTACTGTGTATCAGGGAAAGGTTTAAGGCCCTTTTCCTTAAAATAGCAGTTTTGAGAAAGTACAGTAATGATTCTAATAACTATAAAAATTTGTAGGGCTTAAAAATCCTTAGCTCTTCCTCTTCTGCTTTGTAAAGGGCATTATGTTCTTTTTTTGGTGAAAATAAAAATGTTAAGATATAATGTGCAAAATATAAAATGTAGAAGCAGTTTTTATTCATTATGTGTGAAGCAAGAGACAGGAAATGGAGTCAAAGAATAAAAAAGTAACACAGGAAATATAAGGTCAGCTGCATCAAGGGCTATTTCTTAAAGCATAGTACCTTTATTAAGAATTCTAAATTCATTCAACCATGGTACAATGGAGATGTTTCTTGAAGTAAATATTAATAACATTCTTATTCACTTTACAATTCAAAAATCATGAAATTACTAAGGAATTCTAGCTGTGCCATGAAATTACTTTTATTCCTTTTATCTTTTTCATAATGTAATGGTTTCCACACTCACTAAGAGTCCGGATGTCCCACATTAGAAATGATGAGTTCTGCATTGTGTGTATGAAGTGAAGGCTCAGAAGTTACAACCTGTTCTCCCACCAGTGTTCCACTATTTTCACATCTCCTTCCTTTATCCTTTTTGCTACCATTCTTTATTTAGGAATGTGCCAGGCATTTTACAAATATTATCTTATTTGATCAACCCATTTTATAGGTATGCAATCTGAGGCTCAGAAAGCTCACAGACTGGATTCAAGTTTATACAGGTAATAAATTATATAATATAGGTTTTTCAGACTCAAAGTTCCACTCTTTTAGTGTGACCAGAAGGAAATCATTTTTCTGATTAAGTTTTCAATGGCTTATTGTTGCAATAGGTTCCACTGAACTGGTGTTAGAGCGGACATTTAATTGCAAATAAGCCAGTCTGGTGCATTTTTCTTTAGAATAGAGTCTGTGGAAGCTGAAAACACAAATACATATTAGGATTCACAGAAATATTTCAAAGACTGCAAATATTGGATCACGAACAAAGCAAATCTGTTGTCAAGTGTATACCTAGGAAAATTAATTAAATCAAGTTAGCTATCAATGAGGTTAAGCTTGATATGTGTTTAATACAATGTTTATTGAAAGAAAAGCAACCTCAAACATAGAAAGATTCTGACAAATGTAAAACAGAAATCAGGCTTGGTTAAATTACTGTGCATCTCCAACAGACACTTTTGCCTAGCTATTTATATGCAAATTGAGGAAACTTTCTGTACCAAAAAAGCCTTTGTAATTAAAACAATAGTTATTTAAAATGCTGACTATAAATTTTAGTTTACAAAACATACTCTAAAAATACTTTATTTTAAATGTTAACAAAGCATAATACCTGAACACCATATTTTCCCCCTTTTTGCCCAGTAAGTTTTAAATTCAAGACTTCTTGCAAGTGTGTAACCAATGTGAATAAAATCTGCTAGCACATTTGTATCAAAGTGCTCTCTTAATTTACAAAGCAAAACCAGGTTCTCAAACTGTAGGGCTTATAAGAATTACCAATAAACCTCAAAGTCACAGATTCCTGCACTCCCTGTAAGGAGATTCTGATCCAGTAGAACTTTGAGGCCAAGGGATTTGCAGTTTAACACATGTCACAGGTGATTCTAATGAAAGTGGTCCTGGAACATATTTTCTAGAACTCTACTTTATAAGACACTGACTGCTTTATGAGATATTAAGTGGCTCTTTCTTTCACATTCTTAGCACCCTTAACAGTTCTTCAATATCATCCTAATCTTTGCAGTGAAGATTTCATGCAGTGGCCAAATTTTCAATTAAACACAATTCTACTCAAATTTAAATCTCACACACCATTTATCACAGCTGCTAAACCTGTTGGTTAAATAACTTTTACGTTCCACTCCAGAGGCACCTCATTTTTGTGATGAATTAAGAAGTACCTCTAAAGTAGCCTTATCTACCTGTTTCTGTCTCTCATGAGTGTTTCAAGAGTATATGATCCTCAGATTCTAAGGTTGAAAAGAGAAAACAGGAACAGCAGCATGAGAGGCAAATTAACTGGCTACTTTAGCAGAACAATCAAAGTTGCATTCTATCACAACATAGTTGACTGATAATCTGATTCCCAGATTTGTAAGTTAAGGGATTCAGTTTTGTCAGAATGGCTCAAATTCCGGAGGAAGGTGACAAGTTATTCCATAGCAATAACAAAAACAGCAGCAACAAAAGACCAATTGTAATAAAAAATATCAACAATAATATATCTGAAGAATTAATGGGTACTATGTAAGGCATTCTAATAAGCACAACATATGAATTTTATCACTAATTTGAAGTTCAAGACTTCTGTACGAGGTACATAATAACATTATATATATTTGGTGAATAAAAAACTAGATTAACTAGATGTCCAAGAAACTAGTGGGTGAACTTTAATGCAAATTTACAAATGTGCCATAAGAACTATAACTAGCAAAGTTACCCAAGAATACTGTCTTTCACTAAAACAGTCTACACAGGAAATAAAATTAATCAGAGCAAGGAGAGTGGTTAGTTGAATGAACCTGATTGTTAATGACATCAAACTATGATGGCCTGAGGCATTCATGGAGAGTGCTGGGGAAATGTTAACAAATTTTTCTTCTCAGACTCCCATTTCTTTACACTCAGGCTAACTACCTTCAGGAATATTAATATCATTGATCCACCTATATTTACTTCATATCAATTCCATTCTTGTTATGTGCTCCTGACTGTACCCACCCCCAATCACCTTGATTAGATAGACCTTTCTTAAATCTCCTCCAGGATAAACTGAGAGACCATTTCACAGGGTGAGGTACTTCATCGAATGACTAATATACTACACTACTTATTGATTCTTACTAGTATGGTTCTCAGGGATTAATATGTCCATATTTTAAAACCCTCTCACTTATGCCCATCTACTTATTACATCAGAAACCAGACAATGTAATAAGTACCCGAAGCCATTGTGGAAAATAATTTGTAATCCTATTCAATCAATTGATAAATATTTACTGAGGGTTTACTTTATATCAGGCAACGTACTAAGTGCTATTTCACTTATTCCATGCTATAAACATTCGTCTCCAGTACTAGAATGTGCTGAACAATGGAAATCTGCAAAGAATTTACTCAGCAATACATTTAAAAACCAACCAACCAAATAAAATCTATCCCATATGAAAAACTGGTTGCAACTATAAAGACCTCTGGAATTCATCATGTTTTTTTACTGATTTTTTCATAACCTTTTTAATTTAGAGTAGTTTTGTCTTTACAAGAAAGCTGCATTGATAGTACAGAGAGCCTTCATCTACCCCTTACTTAGTTACCTCTACTGTTAACATCTTATACTACTATGGTACATTTGCTTCAACTAAGGAGTCAACATTGGCATATAAGTATTACCTAACCTCCACAAATTATTTGAAATTTACTAGTTTTCCCCTCATGTCTTTTTCTTATTCCTTGACCCCATTCAGGATACCAGATTATGTTTAGTCATTATGTCTCCTGGTGTGTGATAGTGTATTATATTTCATTTACTTTTGATGACATTGACAGTTTTGAATAGTACTGGTCAGACATTTTGTAGAATATTCTCAATTTGGGTTTGTCTGACGTTCTTCTCATTTTTAGACTGGGATTATGGATTTTTGAGAAGAAGACCACAGAGGTAAAGAACCATTCTTGTCACATCATATCAAGGACACATTACTTATCACTCATGAGGCTAACCTTGATTATCTGGTCAAGGTAGTATTTGCCAGCTTACTCCACTGTAAAATCATTCTTTGTTTTCCACCTGATTTTATATGCAGTTTTTGGAAGTGACTTATTAAGCATAGCCCACATTTTTGTGGGGAGAAGAGGCAGGAGGTGTCAATTTCCATCTCTTGGAGAGAAATAGATAACCAATCCACGTAAATTACCTGGACCTCTTCTGTATAAGAGATTTTTCCCTTCTTCCCCATTTAATTTGTATCAGCCTTGATTTCTTTAATGGATATTAATTTCTTACTTTGGGTTTTAATCCAATAATCTGCTTTTTATTTTAGTGCTTGAATTGTTCCAGCTTAGCCCATTAAGAGCTCTTCCACATTGTCTCCTATGTCCCTTCCACATCTACCAGCCCTTTGTTTTTTTGAGTACTTTCTTTCTAGTATCCTCCTGATTTTGTTTCTGAGTTGTTCCCTAATCTTGAGCAAGTCACTTTACCCCATATGCATTGGCATTAATTGGTTAAATTAAGTTCTTATTTATCCATTAATGGAAATCACATTGTAGTGAATCTCAAAATAAAAAGATAAATCCATTTCAAAAATTGCTCAGGGAATAAAGAAAATGAACATAGAAGTACAGCTTTTTTCTTAAAAAACAGTAACAGGGTTATATAAAATGGAAAGAGGGAAAGGTAGAATTTAGAACACATAGAAATGAAGCAAAGCGTGGCTAATGGCTTATTGGTGGGTCCGCTAATCAAACAGGCTTGCTGATTGTGGGGTACTCAGCTTTAAACTGACTGCTTTTGCAGCTTCTTACATGGATATCATTCATATCCTTCAGGACATAATTTACCATCCCTGATAGAAATGTGGATCAGGGTCTTCTGGAAACATTGAAGATTTTAATGTGAGTCCACGGTTTTGGCCCCCTTTGGTCAGGTGTCAGAAGAAGCTACAAGATAAGGCTCCAATCTACACAACTGTCATGTTGCTCCTTAGGAAACGAGACAGCAGTTTGGTGAACAGCATGATTTTATTCCATTTCTACCCATGCCCATCTATTGTATGTGCCATGTGTTAAGGTAGCAGCTATGGGATAGCTTTTAAGATGCTGTACACTTAGTTATTACAGTAGTACAAACAAGCATAACAGTCAACAAGAGGGGCCTGGAAATATTTTTGAACCACAATGCTAGATTTCCCACATTAAACCAGAAATAGAGGTTTCATTCTTGATCAGATACTTTAGAGACAGATAATGGGGTACCAACAAGATTCACAAGTTTAAAAAATCTTATTGGCTCTTTTTCTGCTTTCAGAGGTGACATTAGTTCTAATATTGTCATATTCTATTTTACTATCATTCCTATTTTTCTCAGTGATTTATGGCTAAGAGACATCTAAAGAAATAGGAACGATAGCCAGCTGCAGTGGCACACACCTGTAATCCCAGCACTTTGGGAGGCCAAGGCAGGTGGATAACGAGGTCAGGAATTCGAGACCGGCCTGTCCAAGGTGCTGAAACCCTGTCTCTACTAAAAATACAAAAATGAGTCAGGTGTGGTGGCAGGTGCCTGTAATTCCAGCTATTTGGGAGGCTGAGACAGAGAATTGCTTGAACCTGGGAGGCGGAGGTTGCAGAGATCGAGCCACTGCACTCTAGCCTTGGTGACAGAGTGAGAGTACGTCTCAAAAAAAAAAAAAAAAAAAAAGAAAGAAATAGGTACAATATACTTCTCCCCAAAAGAGGACATATTTCTTTTGTGAGGCAAGTATACCAGTAAAGTGGCTCCAAATACTACCTGTTCAATCTCAGTGAATTAGTGCTGTTAATTTGGGGACAATTTGTTAAATCTTATGAATCACCTATATAGCATGATGTGTGGCAAGTTGGGGGCAAAAGGAGAACTGACAGTGAATTAGGGATTACTGCATATATGTCAAGTACGTCATACAGAATAGAGTAAAATTATTTTTACCTACCTCAAAATTAAATAAACAAATGAATGTTTGTTTATTATGCATGGTGGAATATGGACAGATCTGGGTACAAATTTCTATGCCGCTGCTTATAAGTTGTTTTACTTTACCTAGGTAATCTCTTCCAGTCTCTGTTTTCTTATCTGTAAAACTCTTTCAGAGTTAATATGAGGATTAAGCAAAATAAATATGTCATTCATGTCTTTTAGGGCATCATTTAATCTACCACCATCTTAGAAATGTGGGTTAAAGTCTTCTGGAAAAAATGAACTTCTGGTCATCAAAATATGTGGAAATTTCTCCCCATCAATAACAACTTCTCCAGGGAGCACCAGAAGGGTATCCTATATTTCAATTCAATTCTGATACTACCTACCTGGAGGTAGCATCAGATCCCACATGTTAAGGGCTCAGTCCTATAAGACTGACCTCACTCCACAAGACTGATCCCACTTCAAATGCCAGTCACAAGCCCTGGGTTGTAGCCTCTGCTTCTGAACAACCAGCTATAAATCATGGTTTCCCTACCTCCCTCCAGGGTCCACTAATTTGCTAGAGCAGCTCACAGAACTTGGGGAAATATTTTGTTTACTATTTCCCACTTATTACTAAGGATATGACAGAGGATACAAATAAACAGCCACATAGAAGAGATACATAGGGCCAATAGGGGCAAGGGACTGGGAGCTCTCATGCCCTCTCCAGACATACCACACTTCATGTACCTCATGTGCTCAGCATCCTGGAAGCATTCCAAAACCTGCAGTCCAGGATTTTTACGGAAGTTTCATCATTGGAGGCTGGATTAACTATTAACTCAATCTCCAGCACCTGCCTCTTCCTGTAGGATGGGGGTTAGGTTTAAAAGTTTCAAGCTTCTAATCATGTCTAGGTCTCTCCGATGACTAGCCCCCAATCAGGAGCCCACCAAGAGTCACCTCATTGGGACAAAAGATGCTCCTATTACCCAATAAATTCCAAAGAATTAGGAGCTCTTTGTCAAGAATGGAGGTCAAAAGCCAGATATTAGAACAAAAGATGCACCTAGCATCTCCTATTGCTCAGAAATAAGGGTTTTTAGGAGCTTTCTTTTAAGAACAAGGAACAGAAACCATATGTATATGTATTTTATTATAACGCAATATGACAACTACCTTACAAATACCTGCCTCAGTATTAGGCCTGGGTAAGACAAAGATATACAAATATATACTCTCTGGGTCCTGAGAGTTTCTCAGTCAGTCTTGCAGGAAACAGCTTTCCACTCAGACGGTTTAACTGAAAACATGTCAATGAAGCAATATTTGAAGGGATACAGTTAAGAAAAATCAATAGAAATGGACAGTTCCTCAAAAATAAATTTCTTTCTTTGTCTATGTATCCTATTGGTTCTCTTTCTCTGGAGATTACTGGCTGATACAACCTTTAAACTTTCTTAGAGTTTATTTTTTAACCTCTGGCACGCATGGGTTTTTCTAAGGCATCTAGGGTACCTACTAATTTCTGATCCCCAGGTCCAGTTAGCATAAATAATGCCCAAGAAACTTTTTTTTAGGCTTTAATTTCAAAGACTTTTTAAATGTATTATCTCAGATGAAAATTCGACCACTTCATACTTGCTCAATATATTTATTTTTATAAAAATAATGAATTATTTTCCCATGTCTCTTAAGGAAACAAGTTAAAGTTTCGAAAATAAAAGAAAGAAAAGCAAGAGGTTAAAGGGATTTATTTGTTAGAATCTTAGATAATTTTTAAAATATTGTAAGTTTCTTAAAAATAAACTCTCTCTGAGGTAAGAAATTTCATCAAATATGTTTGGAAAAATAAGTTTAAGGAAAATACTATCTTTCTATAATGCAAACTTACATTATTTGTTCCTGGAATAAATTCAAAAGTCCTTTATAGTCCTTTGTTCCATCAAAAGCCAGATATACAGATACTCTTATAGTCTTCTGTGACTAAGACGCTGTTGTTTAACACACAGTCTTCTTGGTCATCTTATGACACCTGCAAACACATAATTGACCCTACTCACATCATTATCATTTACATCTTTAAAATTAATTCTTGATCTCCTTTTTTAAATATTTGGCTCATAGAAGGTACATAATATATATTTAGGAATTGAGGGGAAAAAGGAAGGAAGTAAACGACATATAATATTTAGCAACATTTATGAGAAAACTAAGTGGTCTACATGCTTGAAGGGACTGAGCTGATGCACTCTCCCTCTTCCTTTTTCCTCCCTCACAGGGATCTGGTTTTGGGAAGACATATTTCCAAACACCTACACATACTTAAGTGCATACTTCTTTCCCTCATGATTTGTAGTCAGTGATTTGAACTGTTTTGGTCCATCGCTGTTGGAAACATTCATTGATCAGTCATTGATAGTCTTCATAGAGAAACGATGGCATTCTTTAAAAGGCAGAATTAGACAGTAGCTTAACGAGATGTTCATGTAAGATGTTTTTGTTCAAAGACATGAAAATTTGACAGCTATTATTGAGCAAATTGGTGAAGCAGGGAGGCATTGCTTAAATGTACCTAGCCATTCTCAGAGGCCTTCGTGACCTTGTTTAATAGTTCCCTAATCAGACTACTGATAAAATTGCAGTCTGGTTTTTCAAGTGTGCCAAAGCTTCTAATAGCCCCCTCAGCTCTCAAATACAGGAGTCTTTAGTTTGTCTTCTTGATTCCCTTTATTATGGCTTTTGTCTCTTCAAAAAACTCTGCCTAACTAACCTTGAGAAAAGTAATTATGCCCTCACTGTCGATTAGGAAGGATCCATATTTAATTATGTGTAACATGTTCCACTATCAAACTTTCACCTTAGCTCATGAGTGCCTAGCAAGTCCTATTGCTATGTGCTACGTCAGCCATTTGGTGAATGATCTTTCTTACAAGCTGTTGAGTTTTCCCCAGTCCTTGTATTTTATGAAAAATCCTGTCATTTCTTAAGGTCATGGTTGAACCCTTTCATAATGCCTTCCTTAAAGAATGTTTCTTTAATGCAAAGAAAATCCTTGTTGAGCATAATGTGCATGTTTTGTAGTAGCCCTATCACTGGATTCATATGTACCATTAGGTAAAATCCTGAGATTAGAGTGCTTAAAGTTCAAAAACTAGCTGTGTCAGAATCAATTGCAAAGTAACTGATTCTGTTAAATCATGAACATGGTCAGTTTATTCAGAAGAAAACTGTTTTCTGCACAGTCCCTTTTCTATGAAAAGAATGTGTGCCATTTCTTTTTACAATTAAACAAAAATTTGTTTTCTTTACCTCTAGAATTTTACTTCTAAATATTATTAGTCTCTTTAAAGGAATCAGTTTATCCTAAACTGCTAAGAATTATACCAAGTTGTTTAGCTACAATTAATTCACTAAAATGTTCAAATAATACAAAATGTCATACTTTCACAGTTTGTATGATATTAATAGCATCATATAATCTATTCTTGCCAAATAATAATGTTCCACTGATGCTTATTAAATTATGTTTTCCAATGCAATAGATATTGAAGATGTCTAAAACATTGGGCAGGGTGGGATAATATACACTGTACTATAATGTTTTTAGGCAAATGATCTCATCTATGATATTTAAACCTGAAAGCAAATTTCAAATAAATACAGACCATTAAAATTGTTATTTAGGGTGATCATAAACACCAGGAATAGTTATTATTAATATACAATACTTGAAGGAAAGTTCTGTGCTTTAGCAGTTTAATGGTTAAAGACAGAATATTGTTCCACAGAAGAGTTCAACATTTAAGCATTCAATCCTATGATGGTGTCAATTGAAACTAATTATATGGAGAGATACCTTGAAAATTACTTGATACTTAAATTATTGCTACTGGGTCTAGTTGTAGCATGGATTATATTTGAATGCATTTAACTTTTTCTGAGAACTCTTTGTGAACCATTGGACTATAGGTTAACAGAAAAACTTAATTAACCTTGAAGAGGTGAGCCCTTTACTTCTATGAGGTAGCAAATCAAGTTGTATCTCCATATAAGACAAAGTGGAAATATCACAGTGTTCTAAATAATATGATCAGTATAGAAAATTAGGTTTTTATGGTAGACAGAGCCATCTTATCGAATGGTCTACACTCACAACTAATCTGTCAGACATTTTTCAACCACGGGTCTACCACCACACACAAATATAATGAAAGTCAATTCTCATATTTAGGATGTTCAATTATTGAAATCACTAGGATATTGATTAATATCATCCTTTCCTATCACCAAGTTTCACAAAAATTATCCTTTAAGCTTTAGACATCATAGATTACCTTCCCTAATTCTCCCCCAATGTGTGATTTTAGTGGCTTCTGAGAGTTGCAAAATCCAGTTTATTACAAAGTGTGTTACAAAGTGTGTTATATAAAGCTCAAAAGGCCTGTTAAAGTCCCAGGACTGAGAATGCTGTGCTCAATATACCAGTAAACTGTGCCCAGTACCTTATAGTGTTGCTGCAATATACAGATGCACAGATGCAGTCAAGGGTCACCCTAGCCTTGGACTCTTTATACTTCTTGTATTAGTTCATTTTCATGCTGCTAATAAAGACATACATAAGACTGAGCAATTTAAAAGAGAAAGAGGTTTAATGGACTTACAGTTCCACGTGGCTGGGTAGGACTCACAATCATGGTAGAAGGCAAGGAGGAGCAAGTCACAACTTACATGGATGGTGGCCGGCAAAAACAGAGTTGTACAGGGAAACTCTCCTTTTTAAAACCATCAGATCTCATGAGACTTATTCACTATCATGAGAACACCACAGGAAAGACCTGCCCCCAATGATTCAATTACCTCCCACTGGGTCCCTCTCACAATACATGGGAATTGAAGATGAGACGTGGGTGGTGACACAGCCAAACCATAGCATTCTACCCCTGGCCCCTCCCAAATCTCATGTCCGCACATTTCAAAACCAGTCATGCCTTCCCAAGGGTCCCCCAAAGTCTTAACTCATTTCAGCATTAATTCATAAATCCACAGTCCAAATATCTCATCTGAGACCAGGCAAGTCCCTTCCACCTATGGTAAAATCAAAAGCAAGTCACTTTCTAGATACAATGGGGGTACAAACCTTGGGTAAATATAGCTGTTCTGAATGGGAGAAATTGGTCAAAACAAAGGGGCTATAGTCCCCATGCAAATCCAAAATCCAGCAGGGCAGTCAAATCTTAAAGCTCCAAAATGATCTCCTTTGACTCCGTGTCTCACATCTAGTTCACACTGATGCAAGAGGTGGGTTCCCATGGTCTCAGGCAGTCCTGCCCCTATGGTTTTGCAGGGTACACCTTCCCTCCCAGCTGATTTCATGGGCTGGCATTGAGTTCCTGTGACTTTTCCAGGCGCATGGTGCAAGCTGTTGGTGAATCTACCATTCTGGAGTCTGGAGGACAGTGGCCCTCTTCTCACAGCTCCACTAGGTGGTGCCATAGTAGGGACTCTGTGTGGGACCTCCAACCCCACATTTCCCTTCCACACTACCCTAACAGATATTCTCCAAGCAGGACCTGCCCTTGCAGCAAACTTCTGCCTGAGCATCTAGGCTTTTCCATACATCTGAAACCTAGGCAGAGGTTCCCAAACCTCAATTCTTGACTTCTGTGCACCTGCAGGCTCAACAACACATGGAAGTCGCCAAGGCTTTGGGCTTGCATCCTTTGAAGCCATCACCCAAGCTCTACATTGACCCTTTTCAGCCACGCTGGAGCAGCTGGGATGCAGGACACCAAGTCCCTAGGCTGCACACAGCAGTGGGACCCTGTGACTAGCCCATGAAATCATTTTTTTTTCTAGGCTTCTGGGCCTGTGATGGGAGGGGCTGCCATGAAGACCTCTGCCATACCCTGGAGACAAGTTCCCCATTGTCTTGGGGATTAACACTTGGTTCCTTATTACTTATGCAAATTTATGCATCTGGCTTGAATTTCTCCTTAGAAAATGGGATTTTCTTTCCTATCGCAATGTCAGGCTGCAAATTTTCCAAATTTTTATGCTCTGCTTCCCTTATAAAACTGAATGCCTTTAACAGCACCTAAGTCACCTCTTGAATGCTTTGCTGCTTAGAAATTTATTCCACCAGATACCTTAAATTATCTCGAGTCTCAAGTTCAAAGTTACACAAATCTCTAGGGCAGGGGCAAAATGCTGCCAGTCTCTTTGCTAAAACATAACAAGAGTCACCTTTGCTTCAGTTCCCAACAATTTCCTCATCTCCGTTTGAGACCATCTCAGCCTGGATTTCGTTGTCCTTATCATTATCAGCATTTTGGTAAAAGCCATTCAACAAGCCTCTAGCAAGTTCCAAACTTTCCCACATTTTCCTGTATTCTTCTGAGCCCTCCAAACTGTTCCAACCTCTGCCTGTCACTTCCACATTTTTGGGTGTCTTTTCAGGAGCACCCCATTCTACTGGTACCAATTTACTGAATAAATCCATTTTCATGCTGCTGATAAAGACATACCTGAGACTGAGCAATTTACAAAAGAAAGAGGTTTAATAAACTTACAGTTCCACGTGGCTGGGGGATCCTCACAATAATGGTGGAGGGCAAAGAGAAGCAAGTCACATCTTACATGGAAGGCAGCAGGTAAAGAGAGAGAGCCTGTGCAGGAAAACTCCCCTTTTTAAAACAATCAGATCTCATCAGACTTATTTGCTGTCATGAGAAGAGCACAGGAAAGACCTGCCCCCATGATTCAATTCCCTCTCGTGGGAAAGATGGAAAAAAAAAATAGTGGGGAGGGGGTAACTGAATGAGATGGGAGGGAATGGGAATATATGCGAATTCAAGATGAGATGTGGGTGGGGACACAGCCAAACCATATCAGTTCATCACCATAAAGACTCTTTGTCCCTTGAGAATCAAAATTTCTGGTAGAAGCATCCAGTTGGCTGAATCTAAGTCATATATTCTTGCCTTGGTTGCTGAGGAGCAGGAAGATATATTATTTGTTCTATTTCAGCCACAATAATTGGGGTTGGGAACCTGCCCAAACTCTTTGGTACTTCTCACATCTATTCAGTTCTGCAATGACAAGTGCAACAAACATCCAGTATGGATTCCTGTCTCTGATTAAAACTCTCCAACGCCCCTCAATCCTTATTTTAAATTAATCCAGCAGCTTACATATGGTCTTCAAGGGTACAAATAACCTGGGATATGATGTATTTTCCACCCTTATTGCTTACCTTACAGTTTTTCCTAATTTTCTATCTCATGGTTTAGTATGATTATTTTCAGCTTTCCCAAATCTCCAAGATTTTTAATGTCAGTCTCTATACACAGAATGTCTGTTGAACTCACCTCTTCCCATTTTGTTTTCACCTTCACCTCCTGTTCCTCTATACAAATTCCACTTTCAAGAATCCTTCAAACACAAATCTGCTGATACCCCAT